>NW_027397066.1:90074363-90143744 GCF_003265705.2 Callorhinus ursinus | reverse complement strand
AAAAAATAAAGAACAAAATTATAATACATACAGAGAACAAATTGCAAAATGGCAAAAGTAAGACCTTCCTTATAAACAACTTAAATGTAAGTGGGTTAAATTCTCCAGTGACAGGCAAAGATTGGCAGAATTTATTTTTTTAAAAACTAACCATGGTCCAACTATATGCTGTCTACAAGTGACTCACATTAGATCCAAAGACAAATAGATTGAAAGTGAAAGGATGGAAAACAGTATTCCATGAAATAGTAACCAAAAGGGAACTGGAAGTGGCAGCATTAATATCAGACAAAATTAACCTTAATTTTGTCTTGTTATGAGAAACAAAGAACATTAGATATTGACAAAAGAATTCATTTAAAATATTTTATTTTAAACATATACACACCAAACAGTAGAGCTCAAAATACATGAGACAATGACATAATTGAAAGGAAGAATAGAATTCTATGATAATAGTTGGAGACTTCTATATCCCACTTTCCATAATGGATAGAAAATCTAGACAGAAGATTAATAAGAAAATAGAGGATTTTAATAGCACTATAAATCAACCAGACTTAACGAGACATATAGAGCACTACACCTAACAGAAGCAGAATACACATTTTTTTTCAAGTGCCCATAGAGCATTCTCCAGCAAAGGCCACAAGTAAGGCCACAGAACATGTCTCCAAAAATTTTAAAATATTGAAGTCATATGAAATAGTTCCTCTAAAGATAATGGAATAAAGCTAGAAATCAGTAACAGAAGGAAAACTGGAAAATTCACAAATATGTGGAAATGAAACAATATACTCTTAAATAACCAGTGGTCAAAGAAATCACAGAGTAAATTAGAAAATACTTAGAAATGAATGAAAGCAAAAATACAACATACCAAAACATATGAGATGTGGCAAAAGCAGTTCTCACAGAGACATTTATAGCAGTAGATGCCTACATGAAAAAAGAACAAAGATCCTTAATAAAAAACCTAACCTTAAACCTTACAAGAACCAGAAAAAGAAGAACAAGCTAAATCCAAAGCTAGGAAATAATAAAGATTAGAATGGGGAGTTTTTATCACGAACAGATACTGAATTTTGTCAAATGCTTTGTATTTCTATGTTGGTAATTATTTCTGTTTCATTTATGATTTTATTTATTTGAGTCCTCCATTTTTCTTGATGAGTCTGGTGAAAGGTTTATCAATTTTGTTTATCTTTTCAAAGAACCAACTGTTGGTTTTATTGAACTTCTCTATTTTTTTAGTCTCTATTTCATTTATTTCTGCTCTGATCTTTATTATTTCCTTCCTTCCACCAACTTTGGGCTTTGTTTGTTCTTTTTCTAGTTCCTTTAGGTGTAAGATCAGATTGTTTGAGATTTTTTCTTGTTTCTTGAGGTAGGTCGGCATTGCTATACATTTCCCTCTTAGAACTGTTTTTGCTATATCCCAAAGATTTTGGACCATTATGTCTTCATTTTCATTTGTCTCCATGTATTTTTTTATTTCCTTTGATTTCTTCACTGATCCATTGGTTGTTTAGTAGCATGTTGTTTAGCCTCCAAAAAAAAAAAAAAAAAGAGGAAGATGGTGAAGAAGGAGAAAAAAAGAATGTAGATGGAAAAAATAAATAGTACGAAAATAGAATCAATTAAACTAAAAGTTGGTTCTTTGAAAAGATCAACTAAATTGACAAACCTTAGCTAGACTGTTAAAAAAAAGATGCAAATAAAATCAGAAAGTGAGAACATTATTGCTGACCTTACAGAAATCAAAAGAATGATAAAAAGAGTTCTATGAACAATTATATGCCAACAAATTAGATAACCTAGATGAGTGGACAATTCCTACAAACACACACATTACCAAAACTGAATCAAAAAGAAATAGTAAATCTGAACAGACATATAACAAGAGTTGAATCAGTAATTTAAAAAAATTTTTCATCAAGGAAATGTCCAGTATCAGATGGCTTCATTGATAAATTCTACCAAACATTGAAAGAAGAATTAATACTAATTCTTCTCAAACTCTTCCCTCAAAAAGGAAAAGGAGTGAATACTTCCTAATTCATTTTATGCATCCAATATTACTCTGATAACAAAGTCAGAGATACCACAAGAAAAGGTGCAAAGCAGAGATAAAAGCTACTGTTTTCACTGACCTCCCCCTCATATCAAGTATTCCCATAGATTTCCAGTATTCGTCATTCCTTTGGGTAGGTCCAGATTTCCATCCAGCATAATTTTCCTTCTGCTTAAAGGACTTTTTTTTTTTTAAGTTTTCTTGTAAGGCAGATATACTGGTGATTAATTTTTCAGCTTTTGTGTCTAAAGAGGTTGTTATTTGCCTTAAACTTTTTTTAATTTTATTTTACTATGTTATGTTAATCACCATAGATTACATCATTAGTTTTTGATGTAGTGTTCCATGATTCATTGTTTGCATATAACACCCAGTGCTCCATTCAATACATGCCCTCTTTAATACTCATCACCAGGCTAACCCATCCCCCCACCCCCCTCCTGAGCAGCCAATTATATAAACCAATTAATAACAAAATCAAAGAAACACATCAACAGCAATACAATAATAGTAGGGGACTTTAACACCCGCCTGACTGAAATGGACAGATCATCTAAGCAAAAGATCAACAAGGAAATAAAAACTTTAAATGACACACTGGAGCAAATGGACTTCATGGATATATTCAGAACATTCCATCCGAAAGCAACAGAATACACATTCTTCTCTAGTGCTCATGGAACATTCTCCAGAATACATCACATCCTAGGTCATAAATCAGGTCTCAACTGGTACCAAAAAATTGGGATCATGCCTTACATATTTTCAGACCACAATGCTTTGAACTAGAACTCAATCACAAGAGGAAAGTCAGAAAGAACTCAAATACATGGAGGCTAAAGAGCATCCTACTAAAGAATGAAGGGGTCAACCAGGAAATTAAAGAAGAATTTAAAAAATTCATGGAAACCAATGAAAATGAAAACACAACTGTTCAAAATCTTTGGGATGCAGCAAAAGTAGTCCTAAGAGGAAAATATATAGCAATACAAGCCTTCTTCAAGAAACAAGAAAGGTCTCAAATAACCCTACACTGAAAGGAGCTAGAGAAAAAACAGCAAGTAAAGCCTAAACCCAGCAGGAGAAGAGAAAGAATAAAGGTCAGAACAGAAATCAATGAAATAGAAACCAAAAGAACAGTAGAACAGATCAACGAAACTAGGAGCTGGTTCTTTGAAAGAATTAATAAGATTGATAAACCCCTGGCCAGACTTATCAAAAAGAAAAGAGAAATGACGCAAATAAATAAAATCATGAATGAAAGAGGAGAGATCACAACCAACACCAAAGAAATACAATTATAAGAACATATTATGAGCAACTATATGCCAGCAAGTTAGATAATCTGGAAGAAATGGATGCATTCCTAGAGATGTATAAACTACCAAAACTGAATCAGGAAGAAATAGAAAACCTGAACAGACCTATAACCGCTAAGGAAATTGAAGCAGTCATCAAAAATCTCCCAACAAACAAGAGCCCAAGGCCAGATGGCTTCCCAGGGGAATTCTACCAAACATTTAAAGAAGAATTAATACCTATTCTTCTGAAACTGTTCCAGAAAATAGAAATAAATGGAAGGAAAACTTCCAAACTCATTTTATGAGGCCAGCATTGCCTTAAACTTTTAATGATATTTTTGTTAGGTATAGAAGTATAAGTCAACAGGGTTCCCCCACCCCAGTATTTTTTAACTGCTACTCCACTGTCTTCTTACTTGCATTAGTGATGAGACTTCTGCTGTCACACTTACCTTTGTTCCTTTGCCCATAATGTGTCTCTCTTTTTTTTTTTTTTGTCTCTTTTGAAGATTTTCTCTTTATCACAGGTATTTGACAATTTGAGTATGATATGCCTTCATGGAGTTTCCTTCATGCTTCTTCTGCTTGGGTTTTTTTCAGCTTGTTGGAACTGTGGATTTATATTTTTCATCAAATTTAGAAAAGTGTCAGCCACTATTACTTCGAATACATTTTTTGTTCCCCTCTCACTCACTTCTCCTTTGGAACTCCAGTTACACACATACCATGCCACTTGAACTTGTTCCACAGCTCACTTATACATTGTTTGATAAATATTTAGGTTTTTTAAACTTTTCTTCTGCCAAGTCCTACCTGTCATTAGTCCCACCCAGCATATTGTTTTTATCTCAAATACTGTAATTTACAACGCTAGAAGTTTAATTTGGATCTCATACATTTTTCATGTTTCTACAGTCATAATAAATACTTGAATATCCTTGCCTGCTAATTCTAACATCTATGCTAGTGTTCTGGGTGAATTTCAGTTGATTGATTTTTCTTATTAGGAGTCATATTTGCTGCCTCTTTGCAGGTCTAGTATTCTTTATTGCATGGCAGATAATATTAATTTTATGCTGCTGGATGCTGAGTATTTTTGTATCCCTATAAATATTCTTGAACTTTGTTCTGAGATGTAATTAAGTTACTGAAAACAGTTTGATCCTTTCAGGTCTTACCTTTAAGCATTCTTACATAGGACCAGAATAGTACTCAGTCTAGGACTAATTATTCCACACTATGAGGCAAGATCCTTCTGTGTACACTTAAAATGCCCTATGAATCACAAGTGATGAGAACAAGCAGTATTCATGGCCCTGTTTGAATGTGGGCCCTGTCACTTAGAATTCTTTTTGGGTAGTTCTTTCCCCAGTCTGCGGTAGTTTCTTCACACCCATTATTGCTGATGAATACTCGCTGAACACTCAGAGGGGATATGCTAAGGAGTTCCAAAGTTCTCTTTCTATTCCACTCACTTCTTTCCAGTACTCGATTCTGTGAACAATAGCTGCTTTGGTCTCCTCAGACTCTCAGATCTGTCTCCTCAGCTCAGGGAGTCCCTTAGGTTCAGCTCAAGTTCCGTCTCTGCACCACAGTCTTGGAACTCTCTTAAGGCAATCAATTATACGGCTTCTTCATTTACTTCTCAACTCTCAGGGATCATTACCCTTCTTTGCCTGATGTCCAGTATCTTGAAAATCATTGCTTTCTATATTTCGTCCATTTCTTGGTTGTTTTAGGCTGAAAGGTAAATCTGGTCCCTATTATTCAATCTTGACTGGACGCAGAAGAATTCCTATTTAATTTAATTTTAACTAATTTTAATTTAGATAGCCACATTTGGCTAGTGGCTCTTGTATTAAACAGTACAGTTAACAATTGCTGGGATTAATGAGATTGAGTTTTTAAAATACAGATGTAAACTTCAAATGGGCATTTTTTTTTAATGTATCCTTTAGTAGACATTGTGTTATAAGTTTAAGTTAATTCAGTCAACTCTCAGTTCAACCCTGATAGAGGCAGTCACACATACATTATGCACTGGAATTGTTCAAGCTCATTTTAGGTACAGCTCTTGTCTCCAAATTCTGTGTTATCACATTTTTCTGAATGTAAATAGATTCAAAATAAACAGTGTTGTCACAGTGAATTGTAAGGATGAAGGGGTGAAGAAACAAGTTGAGTTTTCAGTTTTTTCATTCTAATGGCCATTTGGAATTTTTGTTTTTTAAAATATAAAATAGTAAAACAGTGCAGACCAGAAGGTGTGCCAAGTGCAAACAATAGTACATACAGGACACATTTTACCAAATTTGAATAATATCTTTAAAATGAAATTTATTCTTTTTTATCAGTGTATTTAATTGTTCTTAAACTGCAATATTATTGGGACACCTGGTTGGCTTAGTCGGTTAAGCATCTGCCTTCAGCCCAGGTCATGATCTCAGGGTCCTAGGATTGAGCTCCGTGTTAGGATTCCTGCTCAGTGGGAAGTCTGCTACTCTCTCTCCCTCTGCTGTTCCCCCCCACCCACCTCCTGCTTGTGCTCTCTCACTCTCTCTCAAATAAATAAATAAATAAAATATTTTTTAAAACCTGCAGTATTATTATTCATTACTATAACAGACCTGTATATAGGTATATTCTTTTCCTTTTTCATTAAATACATTTATATAGTTAAAAATATGTTTTTTCCTTATTTGTACTGTATTGTATTTTTTATTCTTATTTTTTATAAACATGGTTTTATATATATATGAATTTCAATGAAAGAAAACGTCTGCTGTTTTCATTTTTCTGCATAATTTATTGTTCATTTCTTTCATGGTTTCTATTAAAAATAATTTTGTTGTGTGGGGTAATGTTTTCAAAGTATCTGTTCTGGGTGCACCTGGGTGACTCAGTTGGTTGAGCGTCGGACTCTTGGTTTCCACTCGTGTCATGATCCCAGGGTAGTGAGATTGAGCCTGGCATTGGGCCCCATGCTCATGCTCATGCAGAGTTGGCTTGATATTCTCTCTCTCTCTCTCCCTCCTCCCCTTGCTTGCACTCTCGCTCTCTCTAAAATAAAATCTTTTTTTAAAAAAAGTATCTGTTTTGTGTGTCAAATACACTAGGCTTGCCATTAGTCAATAGATGAACAATTTTTTGCAACTCATATTCCAAAGTGCTGGGTTCTTTAACATATGGAGTTCCTACAAACAAAACGAAACAAAACAAAAAAGCCAAACAAACAAACAAAAAAACGAGACAACAATCCAGTATACATCAGAAAAAGATACGGTTAGTGCAAGGAGAGAAATAAAAATCTTAAAGTTTGAGCATGTAGAGAGATGTTCAGCCTCACTCATTGGGGAAAATTGCAAATAAAACTGTACTCAGATAACATTTTTATATATCAAATTGGCAAAGATAAAAACATTTACTGAGGTATTATGTTCTGTGGTCAAGATTATGGAAAATAGGCACTGCCATATATTGATGTGAATGCAAACAAAAACAACCTCTATAGAGAGAAATTAGGCAGTATCTTTCAAAGTTAAAACTGCTAATTTTTTTATTCAGCAATTTCACAATTTCAGATAAGTACTGACATGTATTTATTATATGTGGGAAATGATGTGTATTATATAAAAAGATTCACTATAACATTGGTTATAATGACAAAACATTGGAAAGGGCCACTGGTGACAAATTACACTGGTGTAGGGGTGGGCAGAGTTAGAAAATAAAATATAGGCTCATGTACAATGATGATCTCTGGAAAGATTGACAATGAAATATTAAATGGCTGACTCTGAGGTTGGCCTGGGTAGGTTGAATGGAGAAGAAAAAAAGGAAATATATGTTTTATAGGCACCTGTTTATAATATTCCTTTGTGTTTCCTATTTTTAAAAAATTAATTAAAATGAAAACAACAAAATTTCAGCCATCTTACCTTCATAATAAAAAACAAGACCAATAAACTAGGCCAATGATTTTTTTTTAAATCTCTGAGGCAAAAATAATGGAAAGTAATATTCCCAATTTTTTAAGAACAAGATATAAGTGCCCACCCTACCTGAACATACCATACAACCATTTTCCTACCATTTCCAGCAACAACATACTGGTCCTGGGACAAATGGGGTAGTTATTTAAAAAATAAAACAAAATTCAAATAATTTATGTGAATTAAAACAATTCATCATTATGTATTAGTAAAGAAACATTACTTTTTTATCTGGATAGAATGGCTGCTGGTTAAGTATCTGGTTGCTGGGGTATCAGAGCATGATTTATATCAGAAACCGTATAATACAAGATAGACAGATCCAAGGAGAGGAAAAAATTGAAAAAAATTGCTAACGAAGACCAGGATGAGAAGAAACTGAGGCCACAGAGGGCCTAAAACTCTTCCAATGGAAAGACTTCTCATATGGTTCTTAACTTTAGGATATGAGCTGTTTATTCACTTCTGGAAGACAGACCAAATACTATATTGTTTACTCTTTTTCAATCTTTTCCATTTTTCCCCTCAGTGTTTTCCAGGGAAGTGATGATTGTACCAGTCAGTTAATGCCATAAAAATAAAATCACTATAAAATCTCAGTGGAATAAGACTTTATGTAGTATACTAGTCTGCAGGTTGGCTGGTGATCAGCTGATCTAAGCTGGGCTCAGCTAGAGTGGTTCTTCTTTGCTAGCCTGGCCATGTTCTTCTCATAGCTCTGGCAGAGAAGGAAAAGGACAAACCCAATTGGACAGATACTTTCCAATCTCCTGTGTCACATCTGCTGACCTCCTGTTAATTAAAGCAAGTCACATGGCCAGACCCAGAGTCTGGAGTTAAGAAAATACACCCTGCCCCCAGTGAGAAGCACAGCAAAGGACTGGAACACAGGGAAGATGGAACTGGGGCCACTTGCAATCCACCACAGTTACTATCATATTTGCATTTCTATAGGGTCTTAAATGTTTATTTGTGTTTTCCCATGTATTTTGCATTTGATCCTTAGAACAGCTCCGTGAGAATATTTTTATTTTCCACATTTTACAGAAGAACAGAATCAGAAAGTCATTTACCCAAGATCACACTGCTACTTAGCAGTAGAAGGGGGCAGTGGAGGCCTTTTCTGTGCTTTGGTCATAGTTGATCTTTCTTTTTCCTTTGTTTATAGGATACAGATGAAGAACAAAGAAAATGGACAAAGATGACACAGGTAAATTTATACAGCTGTATACTGGGGTGAATAGGAGATTGTTTATTTCTTATTTTCTAATTACCAACCATCTATCTAAAATTTTGTCATTGTAGTCATGCTTAGAATAAAAAGACAAAATTAACATCTAAATAATTGCTACATTATTGCAAATACCAAGGAAAGGGCCAAAACAAAACAAAGCACAAACAAATCCAAATACACAAAAAAGCAACAGTAACTAAAGGAGTTGAGTCATGTTTTGTAGATGAGTAGACTATAGTCATAATTGCTAAAAATTTTTGAACATGTGATTCTAATAATAAATACACAGCTGTATAAATAATGCACCTTAAAAGACAAATACAATTTTAAGCACATAAATAATATTTTAATAATTTTCATCAGTTTTAATGGAATAATGTCATTAAACACACTTCATTATTTTTAAAATTTTTCATTTGATTTAATGGCATATTAGCTGCAAAAGATACTTCAGAAAGAGCAACACACAATAAACACATAGGGAGAGGTTCATCATTAATGATATTAGATATAAATCTTTATTTCAAGTACTCATTTTAATACTACTAATTGGGGGGACAGGGCTGACTTCTTGTCATATCTAATTAACTTTTCATGTTTTTAACCCCATGATGTGGCTGATGAACATCTTCTACTAGGGTTAGAAGTGTAGATTCTGCCATTTGCTTTTCCATTGGTGTTGCACTTGGGCATTATTTTCAATCCAGCATTCATTTCACACTATGAATATTTAAGCCACTTACCCACTTGTGAAGATTATTTTAGCTAAAACTAAACCGTTTAATCTGTAATATTCCTTAATCCACCATGTGTATATGATCCTCCATCTTAAAACGAAACCCTCTCTTGACTCAATATCCCCTTCCAATTATCAACCCCATTTCTCTGTTTCCCTTTACATCTAAACTCTCAAAAATTTGCTGTGCCCAGTTTCTCTTTTTCCATTATTTCTTGAGCCCAGCCAGGTTTGAGTTCCTACCATTCCACCAAAATTACATTTCTCAAGATCACCATTTAACTAAAGAAGCATTAGATGCAGCTGCTGGTCACTCCTTCCTTCTTTTTGCCTCTGTGCACAATTTTCTACTTATTTGTCTTTTACTTCACTGACCACATGTTCTTATTTCTTTTACAAATTCTTTATCATCTGCCCAACTTCTAAATATTGGAGGGCTCACACCCTCCAGTGGCTTTATATTTCATTCAGAGAATAAGCTGGTCTTTACAGTAACTTACAAGGTCCTATATGATTGATCACCCATCCCTCCAGTTCTCTGACCTCATCTCCTCCTGTTCTCTTCCAGCCTCTTACTCCCCTCCAGCCACACCTGCTCTCTAGACCAAGAGCACATCACATATGCTTCTCCCCTACAGATTTGGCTAATTCTTCTGACCATGACACCTCACATCTAGATACCTGCCTGGCTTGCTCACTCACCTTCATATCTCTGCTCCAAGGAAAACTTCCCCCAAAGTCTTCCCTGACAATTCTATACAAAATAGAATTCCTCCCCCTCACACTCCCCAGTATCTATCCCTCTTACCCTGCATAGCATTTGTCACCTTATGTTATACTATGTATTTATTCTCTATTCATTTTTGTCTGTCTTCTACTAGAAATGTAAGCTCTATGACTTTGTGCAGTTCACTCTTGTATCCCCAGGACCTAGAACAGTGCCTGGCACATAGTAGGCACTCAGTAAATATTGAATTAATATGTTATGAGTGCAGGCACACATGCCAATCCATACTTGATTATTAGTAGGGATTAATTTCTTCCTACTTTTTTAATAAAACAAACAAATTAATATAATTTCTGTTATTTTACCCACCTGATTATCTTCACACTCGCAGGTTATATGTAACCCACTTTAGAAGTTATTGGTCAACAGAAGTGGTTGTCAGTCCTTGGGAGCATAAGAATCCTTATGGAACTTGTTTAAGCTACAAATTTCAAGGTCTTTCCCTAGAGATTCTGATTCAGAAGATCTATTGTTTGAGTTCAAGAATCTGCATTTACAAGATGATTCACCTTAAGTGGTTTTGATGCAGATGGTCTAGGGCCATAATTGGGAATACCTGATCCATGTATTTGGTAGGTCTTTTATAGCTCATTACTCCAGGCTAAATAAAAATGAGGAAAAAAAAAACAAACTACTTTAGCATGCTTCAATCAATTCACACATAGCTCATACACAGAATGATTTAGGTCCCATACTTTCTAGATAAGTGGTTCTCAAGGTTTGGGATTATGAGGACTATCTAGATATAGATAGCTATGTATATCTAGATACCTAGCCTATGTTACACAGTATTGGCTAGGTTATGCAGCAGTCAGAGCCAATTCCAAAATCTCAGTGGCTTCACACTACAGAAGTTAGTTTTTACTCATGCAAAGTCCACTGTGGGTCTGGGTGACTCTCTAGGGAACCTGTCCTCCATGTGTTGGCCCAGCATTGTGGGCTGCTTTGGTCCTATGTTGTCTCTGCAATACATGTCTCCATGATCACCATGTCAGGACAGGTCATCGAGCATTACATGTTCCTTCAGCTTACATTTCATTGGCCAAAACAAGTCACCACCATGTCCAACCTCAGAAAGGAATGCAATCTTCCCATTTGCCCAGAAGTAGAGTTAAATAAGATTTTAGTAAACAGTATTAATGTTTACCACAAAGATAAACACTAAAAAATGTTTTGATCCATCACCCCATCCTATATCATCAACCACATACATAATAGTAATTGTTCTTTTAGTATCTGTTATTGTGGAAGGGAAGGAAGGGACAAAGTCTATAATTTCAATGATGATTTAAATAATTTTGCTTAGTAATCTTAATAGCATCTACATACATTGGAAAGATGAGTTCACATAACCGTATGAGGTGTAATTTATAATCTGTTTCAGGCAAAGACTGGTATACAAATACATTTATAAACCCCTTTAATAATATCTTTAGACATCATCCACCCACTACTCTAGGCATTGAGGACCCATAGACACATGTAATTTACCCAGTCCCCTCAGCATTAAAGCTGGCTGTCATCATGTTTTACATAGCAGATAAATAAACCTTACTCTTCTGTCCCCATCCAGTGCCCCACGATAACTTTCTAGCTCTCATTTGATTACTGCCATTGTCAACAGCCACTGTGTTGGTGTTAGCCATTACCATCAACCTGAAATTTAAAATGTAATATTATTATAAAATTGATTCTAACTTACAATGAAAAGTTGTAGGAATAGGAAACTGCTTAATTTCTAAGGCAAACTTCTGCACCATTCCCTAATCATACCTTCTCCTATATCTTTCTCAGTTGTGTTTCAGCAATACTGCTCCCTTCCTCTTAAAGCTTGTCTTTCCTATTCTGTTAGATTCCTGATCTTAGCCTATAGTGGTTATGAAATCTCCTATATCCTAACAACAACAAAGTTTCTCTTTATTCTGTGTCCCTTTATGCTACTATCCCAACCATTTTCCTTCAAAGCCTAATACTTAATTTTTCTCTGCTGAAAGCACACTGCTATTCTTTTTCATTTAATTATGTTTATCAAATTAATCCGTGTATAGTTTACAAAGGCAAATGAGGCTTAAAACCATGGTAATACTAAAAATGTTTAATTGTTAATGTAAATATGTTATTGGGCGTAGATACTGACCAGTCAGATAAGATCATGAACCAATTACCTCTGCTTATAAAATATCCTTATCACACCCATCCTCACCCTGATTTTCTCCATCCAGAGACAACCACTTTCAAATCATTACTGTTTTTTTCTGCTATTTTTTTCTTCTGCTATTTATATCAGATTCCTTTATAACAAGTTTATACAAACATTTCTTTTAAACAATTGCCTGGATTTTTAGTCACTCCATCTTCTTCAAAAGTACTAATTCCTTTTTCTTTTTCTTTTCTTTTCTTTTCTTTATTTATTGACAGAGCAAGAGATAGAGAAAGCAGGAGCACAAGCAGGGGGAGTGGGAGAGGGAGAAGCAGCCTTCCCGTGGAGCAGGGAGCCCGATGCGGGGCTCGATCCCAGGACCCTAGAATCATGACCTGAGCTGAAGGCAGATGCTTAATGACTGAGCCACCTGGGCGCCCCTCAAAAGTACTAATTCCTAAACTTTTCTGGGGTCTGTGGGGTGAATTTGCTTTATTCTTATGGTCTTTCCTCATTAGGCCTTTTAGTTCCATCTGGTCTGCTAAATATATTACCACCAGCCCACCTGCTTTCCAGCTTTCAAAATTTTGATAACACCTCAAATATCTCGTTGCTAGGTGGACTGCGGAGACCTAGGGCCCTGAAGCCTTGATCCAACCCATCCATCTTATCAGCCATCTTGGGCCTTTCTGGTTTAATCTGGCTTGGCTTTGTTTTGGAGTGCTGCCAGGACAGGCCCCTGACTTCCTGATAGCTGGCCTTGACTTCTTTGCTGGCCTCCAGGTATCCTGTTAGAACCTAACTAACTGCCTCTAACAATCTCCCCATTCGCTTTGAGTGTATTGGTTACACCTTATTTTAAAAAATTCTTTTACCCTAACTTTAGTGGGCCTTGGAGAGGAAGCAGAGATTTTTTTTTTTTTTTTACAGATTTATTTACTTATTTGAGAGAGAGAAAGAGAGCATGAGCAAGAGGGGCAAAGGGAGAAGGAGAGAGAATCTCAAGCAGACTCCACACTGAGCACAGAGGCCCATGAGGGGCTCAGTCTCACGATTCTGAGATCATAACCTGAGCCAAAACCAAGAGTCAGATGCTTAACCAGCTGAGCCACCCAGGTGCCCCGGAAGCAGAGACTTTTTTAAAGCCTGTGTTCAGTATCCCATGTCAAAGCACGAGGCCAATCAAATGGCTACCCTGTACTTCTGCTTTCATTTCTTCACTTCCCATTCTGGCCTCAACTCACGTAAGCCTGGTTTCTGCCTCTAACATTCAACTAAGACTACTTCTTTGAAGAGTCCCAGTGATCTTTGTTCATCTAATTCAGTGGCCCTTTTTCAGTCTTCATCCTCTGAAGCTCTCTGCAGCATTAGACACGTGGAGCAAAGGACCCCTCTCTGGCAGGGAAGCAAACTCTCTTTTACTTGCTGCACATCTTCAGCTCCTTAAATATAAATTCTCCCCAGTGTTCTGTGTTCGTTGGGCATTTTTTCACCCTTCAATGAATATCAGGTCTACCATAGCCCTTAAAGCAAGTCTGAGCTGGGAAAGAGAAGAAGCTTTCATCTGAAATGAAAATCAGAGTTTTGGTGATTACAGAGAACTAGATATTGTAGTTGTTGTTTTACAATTGTTCCTGGGACTAAAAGTCTTAGTTTTTTGTTTTTGCTCTAATCCAAGAACGACTAGAAAGTTATGACACTTTCCCACGTTTCTGTCCAAAGACCAAGAAGAAAATGAGTCCTCAGAAAGGATTTAAAGGGATAAAGCCTGAAAAAAATCAAGCTGCTTTCTCCTTGCACCCAATTGGAATGTCTCTCTTTCAATATAAAGGTGATATGTAGAACGGTGACATTTCCTGCTATCAGGGCACTTACAATCTTCTCAGTGGAAGCTATAGGAGCTAAATAATTACAAAAATTTCAACTCTACTTAAAGTGCCACAAAAAAGGTACATGCAACCATGAAAAGTATGTGACTCATAGATTTCTTCAAAGATCAGTGTGTCAAAAACCAGTGTAGTGAATGACCAGTTTGTCAAATTTTCTTGTATCTGTGGCGATTTAGTAAAGTTTACTGAAAAGCATATTCAATGGAATGACTTTCAGAGCTGCGGCAAGTTTTTGCATAGTCTTAACTGACTGGTTTTCATTTGTTTTCACAACAGCATTTAAAGATTGTTCAATTTGTTTCTGCCCTCACTGTCTATTATTGCAGCTGGAGGACACTGAGAAAAAGAGGAAGACTTGTTGCTGGGGGCTGGGGAGACTAAAGGACAAGACGCTCATCCTCCAGATGGGCCAACTAGGGGACGGAGCCAGCACTGGCTTTCCACAACTCATTTTTGACCCACTTGGTCTGTTCCCAGCCCTCCACATATTTCCCCTGGATTCCTGCAGGTCTAGTTGGCCTCCTGCCTGTCTGATCTGATCTCCAAGATCTTCCTCAAATGCATATTTGCTTCCTTGCTTAAAATGGCTCCCCCCAGGACCTGCTCTCTTACCCACCACCCTCCCTTTCTATTCTCCAGCCTCAGTCAAGCCTGCTGTTCTCTTTCTTACAGTCCTGCCTAAAGTGCCTACCCACCACCTCCTCTGCCAGAGACTTCTGCTCAGCACCCTCAGAACTCAGCCCAGATTAGCTCTTTCTGGAAATGTGCCCAGAGCCTCCTAGTCAGGCCAGGGTCCAGAACACTGTCCTGATGGCATCCCCAGCCCATCTCTATCAGAAAAATTGTCAGTCAGGCTTGCCTGTCTCTCTTTGGATTGGATAGAGAGTTTTATTCCTCTGGTCCTAGCCTTAGGCCATTCTCTGGCACAGAGTGGTGCTTACTAATTCATTTATTGAGTTACCTAATAAATGAGCTAATAATCTGTCTTCCAAGCTTTAGAAACACACCAGATATCCCTTTTCCACAAAGTATTTCCAGATGCATGTCCTTCAGACACTTCATACTCAACAGGTCCCAACCAAATTCATAATAGCATTTATACATCTTCACCATCACTCAACCTCAAAACCTAGGACCCACCCTCAAACCTACATAGATTAAATTGTCCACTCCTATTGCTTTGCTTGCTTGAGTGTCTTTCCAAACCATTCTCATACTCCACTCCTGCTGCCTCTTACAGTTTCCTGACCAATGACCACCCCATTTGAAGCATACAAAACCCCATATGCCCACCAGTTGGGACTGCTCATGATTCCCTAAATACATTCTGCACCATCCTTCCTGTGTTTTGCTAGCACCAGCCCTCTGCTAGCATCTGTCCTTCCTCACCTTGCTCAAATGCTACCACCTCCATGAGGCCTTTTTAAATTCCCCTAGAAGGACTAACTCTCTTCCACTCTGGTTCTCCAAGAGTACTGTGTTGTATTTGTACCACTGCTATATCAATTACCACAATCTGCCTTGTTCCCCAGCTATTATGTTTCTATCTTTTTTTCAAAATATTTTATTTATTTTTTTTTGACAGAGAGAGCTAGCAAGAGAAGGAACACAAGCAAGGGGAGTGGGAGAGGGAGAAGCAGGCTTCCCGCCAAGCAGGAAGCCTGATGCGGGGCTTAATCCCAGGACCCTGGGATCATGACCTGAGCCGAAGGCAGACACTTAACGACTGAGCCACCCAGGTGCCCCTTATGTTTCTGTCTTATTGCCTAGATATCAAGCCCTTGGAAGACAGAGCCCATGTACGTTCATCTTAGAGAAACTTTATATGCTGTAGGAGTTTAACAAATGGTTTTGCATTATTAATAAAATTAACCTATTTCATTAACCAATTCATTCCACAAGACTATATTTAGCACCATTTTTTTTTTTACTTCTTAATATACTTATGAGATTCATTGATTTCTTCCAAGGCAGAATTTTATGTTGGCTTTAGGATAATAATAGCTCCCATTGATTTCATGCCTAGTACCTGTCAACCATTATATGTATATAATTTCTAATCCTTGCAATAGCCTTGCAAAATAGAAGATATTAGCCCCATTTTCCAGATGAGGAAACACACAATTCTTGAGGGTAAATAACTTACCCAAGGGCATAAAGCTGTAAGTACCCAAGCTAGGACTAGAAGTCGGGTTTGTGATTCCGTAAGCCACCACACCGCATCACCTCATCTGTACTGTGGGGTAGGTGAGTCTGTTTTGTTCCTTTCCTTCACTTAACTCCAAAAAGAAGATTTTAGTTTGTTAGTGTTTATTTTGTGTTTTACAGCTTTCTTCAATATTAAACACACCTCAAAAGGATCTGGTAGAAGAAAAGTGCTTAACTGAAAAATACACACATCTCTCCTGCAAGAAAGTCTTCTGCCAACCATGGCAGAAATGCATCGATGGGACCTGTATTTGTAAACTCCCTTATCAGTGCCCAAAGAATGGTACCCCAGTGTGTTCAACTAATGGGAAAACCTACCCAACTTACTGTCAGCAAAAGAGTTTTGAATGTCTTCGTCCAGGAGCAAAATTTTTAAATAGCGGAGCATGCACAGCTGAAGGTAGGAAAAGCCTAGTTGAATCTATGATATAAGAAGGAAATTGTTTACCATACTTTCTATTAGAAAATAATTTTGCTATGAAATGTTATGATGACAGTTCAAAATTCCTCCCTAGACCCTCAATTGTAATTGTGGTGCTAACTAAAGAAATTAGGGTCACCAGAATATAGTCAGCCTTTGAGACCACAGCACAAGGCCCTGAGGCCAGTCCTTCCCCTTAGTGCCTGTGCTATTCTCTGCTGCTCAGGCCTTCAAAATTATCCCGCCCTCACTTCTACCTGCATAGCAGAACTATTCCCAGAGCCATTGAGTCGGTTCAGAACCCAGTGAACAAGTCTTTACGTGAGATGGATACTGATGCACCTCTGGACCTCCATCTCCAGTAATTTCTTCCAGCATCCATCCCACCAGCCCCTACCCCTAGGGAGTCCCAACCCCATTGGCCCTGATCTAAGGGGAGCTTGGGCCACTGCTGACCTAGGACATGCTCTAACCTAGCAAACTTGGCACATCAGACAAAAGAGCTTGTCTACACTTCATCCAGGTTCCTAATGCAGTGAGGAGGCTGGGATGCTGATAGATGGATTTGTGGAGTAGTTAAGGTTAGGGATTTCACTGTCAGATTTAGTGGCAAGCCCCTCCAACCCCACCTCGGTTATTGACAAGCTATGTGACTGTCAGACCCCATTTTCCACATCGGTAAAATGTGAGTAACACTAGTTCCTAACTCACAAGACCCTCATGAAAATTAAATAAAATGATGTATGTAAAGGTCTTCACACAGTGTTTGGCACACAAAAAGAGCTCATGAAATTTTAACTATGATAGCGAACCTCAGGCTTATCTTCTGATATCAATTATCACTGGCATTTCATGAACTGATAAAAAATACTCAAAACATTCTCTTTTTTAAAGATTTATTTATTTATTTGAGAGAGAGAGCATGCAGTGGGGAGGAATAGAGGGAGAGGGAGAGAAAGTCAAGCAGAGTCTACGCTTAGTGAGGAGCCTGACCTGGGGCTTGATCTCACAACCCTGAGATCAGGACCTGAGCTGAAACCAAGAGTCAGGCGCTCAACCGAATGTCACCCAGGCACTCAAAACTTTATTTTTAAAGGTACCACGACATATCCTGGCACACAGTAGCCTAAATATGTGTGTGATGATGAGTGAAGATATTGAAGCATTGTGGAACAGGAAGAAGAGAGCTCCCTACTGCCTGTGGGAAAGAAGGGAAGCAATAATGGAGATTATTTTGTCAGCGGCAGACTTTTGTTCTCTTGACGCATTAAATGCCTTAAATATATGAGAATACATAAAACTTTTTTACATCCTAATGGTTTGGCTTACTCTGAAAAGCACAGACTTGGAAGTCAGATCAATATGGTAGCTTCCGATTCTTGGCTTCCCCACTGGAGCGAGCAACTTAACCTCATGTGTAAAAATGGAGGATAAATATCAGTGTAGTCTTCACAGGGTTGCCTTATGAAATAATTGCTTACTATTATTTAATGAAAACCTTCATGGTGTTCAATGTTAATTTGAAATTATCTCTTTTGTTATTTTAAAGGCTTTTCATCAAGAGGAGAAATGGTGAATGCTTAAATATTGCTTATTCTTTTGGTTTTTTTAAATTTTAGGACAATTTAGTGTTTCCATAAAGTATGGAAATATCACTTCAGAAGGAATTGTTGAAGTAAAACTTGTAGATCAAGATAAGAAAATGTTCATATGTAAAAAACCCTGGAGCATGACAGAGGCTAATGTGGCCTGTCTTGACCTTGGATTTCAACAGTGAGTGTTTGTGTCAGTGGATTTTCCCAGGATTGGTTTTATTGTTCCAACTATTTGTTTGTTTGTTTTTTCTAAGATAAGATTTCTTTTTTTTTAAGATTTTATTTATTTATTTGACAGAGAGAGAGAGAGAGAGAGAGTGCACAAACAAGGGGAATGGGAGAGGGAGAAGCAGACTCCCCGCTGAGCAGGGAGCCCAATGCAGGGCTCCATCCCAGGACCCTGGGATCATGACCTGAGCTGAAGGCAGATGCTTAACTGAGCCACCCAGGCACCCCAACTATTTGCTT
This sequence comes from Callorhinus ursinus, assembly GCF_003265705.2. Lineage (NCBI taxonomy): Eukaryota > Metazoa > Chordata > Mammalia > Carnivora > Otariidae > Callorhinus > Callorhinus ursinus. The sequence continues at coordinate 90,124,899 of NW_027397066.1, read as the reverse complement.
TTTCATTACCCAGTCTTTCTCTGCCTTAATTTCCTCATATGTAACCTGAGAATATAACTGCCTGCCTCATAGCACTGTTACGAGAATTAAATATGTTCATGTTTCACCAGCACTTAGAACACCACTGAGCACCGAGCACCTGTAAGTTTGTTTAAGTATCTGGATATGAATCCTTTGCAGTTCCAGAGAGTTGTAAATATGTTCATTACTATCTCTGCTTGTCTATAACTATGTCCACTTTTTCATACCTAATATTGTTTATCTATGCCTTCTCTCTTTTTTCTTGATCAACCTTGAAGAGATCTATTTGACTGTGTTTTCGATTTTCTATTTTATAGGCAAATTGTCTCTTGTTACTTTCTCTCAACTTCATTAATTTTGTTGTTCCCTTTGGCTCTCTCTCTTCTTTTCTCTATTGTATTTTTCCTAATTCCTTGAGTTAAATGCTTACTTAACTCATTGATTTACAACTTTTCTTATTTTCTAATGTAAGCATTTAAGGTACAAATTTCCCTCTAGATAATGCTTCATCTGCATGCCATAAGTCTCAGGGGCATAAAAGTGGTGTTTTATTTATTGTTCAATTTGAAATACTTTTTAATATTCAGTATAATTTCCTTTTTTGATTTAGAAGTTTCTTTTTTACTTTCCTAATGAATATATATTTGCTTTTAGTTAACTTTTTGTTATAGATTTCTTATTTAATTGTACTGTGGTAAGAGAATAGTCTCTATATGATGACAATTGTTTAAATATTTGTTGACACTTGCTTTGTGCTGAGTATATTTTATTTTATTTATTTTGTGCTGAGTATATTTTAAATGTTTCATGTGCAGGGTTCTGTATACTAAATATGTTGTCCATTAAAATAAGTAAGCTTGTTAACTGCTTTGTTCAAATCTTTTCCTATTTATTTACTTACAAGCTTTTTATGTCTTTATCTTTTAAATGTGTCCTTTATAAACACCATGTATCTAGATTTTTTTAAAAAAAATCCAATATGACAATAACTGTCTGAAGAGCTTAGTCCATTTACATTATTGATTATTTACATTGTTGAATTTATTTTCCCTATCTTATTTTAGTATTATTATTTACCCTGTTTTTTCTGTGTATTTGTTTCTTCCTTTTCTAATTTCTATTGGGTTAATAAAGTTGTTGTATTTTTTAATCCCACTAGCCCCCTCTACTTGGTTTGTAAACTATATACATCCTATTTCTGTTCCTTTAGTGGTTATCTTCACATTTATACCATGAATTCTTTTTTTTTTTTTTAAAGATTTTATTTACTGATGTGACAGAGAGAGACACGGCGAGAGAGGGAACACAAGCAGGGGGAGTGGGAGAGGGAGAAGCAGGCTTCCCGTGGAGCAGGGAGCCCGATGTGGGGCTCCATCCCAGGACCCCGGGACCATGACCCGAGCCAAAGGCAGACGTTTAACGACTGAGCCACCCAGGCGCCCCTATACTATAAATTCTTGACTTAGGAAGTCCTCACCCTCTTAGGAATAATATAAGGAATGTCACTATTTTTACCGAGTTTCCAGCATTTAGTTCCACATTATTTTTATATATCCCTGAAGTTAATTGCTATCATTATATAATAAGTTATTATTATTACTGCTGTTCAGCTAGTGCTTACTCAGATTTATTTCATATTTACCAACATCTTGGTTTGTTGCTGCTTCTTGCATCTCTCAACTTTATTCTAAATTCAGTTTCCTTCTTCCTAAACCACATCTGCTAGTAGTTCATTAGTGAGAGTATCTTATTAAATGGAGCCACAAGATATTTGTGATTTTTGACAGTTTGTGACCTACTACCTATAATTCAACCTAATGGGAAACTCTCTCCATCTTTGATGTCCCAGTATTTTGCTCTTACCATATTTTGTATGAGCTAATGGACAGACTTCTCTTATTTTATTTTATTTATTTACTTTTAAATATTTTATTTCTTTATCTGAGAGAGAATGAGAGATCACAGAGGGAGAGGGAGAAGCAGACACCCCGCTGAGGAGGGAGCCCGATGCGGGGCTCGATCCCAGGACGCTGGGATCATGACCTGAGCCAAAGGCAGAGGCTCAACCAAAAGCCACCCAGGCACCCCCAGACTTCTCTTATTTTAGCGAGTGGGTATTTCCTTTACTTCTTTAAGAGCTCATTGAGCCCCTCGTCAGGCTCCCTGCTCACCTGGGAGTCTGCTTCTCTCTCTCCCTCCACTCCACCTGGCTGCTCATGCTCTCTCTCTCAAATAAATAAATAAAATCGTAAAAAAAAAAAAAAGAAGAGCTCATTGAATGCATTTTATCTAGTATTTTTAGATAGTTTTAAATTGAGATTTTTTTTCAAATTATTTACCTATGAGATTGCCCCAATGGCTCTCATTTGTTCTCATATTCTGATGCTGTTTAGCACAGTTTTATAGCTCCTTTTTATCATCATTATTGATCTGAAATCATTAAAAATGCTTTTCTTATTCCCTTTAATTATTTTCTTTTTGCCTTCATTATAATTGATCTAATATTTATATTGCCATTATTGCTTTGTTATTGTTTATATTTACCTGAAGCATGTTTGCTCAACTTCTTATTTTTAACACCATTTCCTCCATTTCCTTCTAAAGAGAAGCAGGGAGCAATTGAATGTTGTAGAAGAATAGTTTACTGTAACTCATCATCTCTAGTATATTGAATCATGGAGGTAGCACAAATTCTGAACAAATTTTGAAATCCAAGCACTGGCATATAGATGCCAAAATATCAGCTTAATACTGTCAAGGCTGAATTGAGAACATGGCTTGGCATAAAAACAAAATGAACCTGCTATAATTAAACCAACTTAACCTCCCAAATTCTAAGCAACAATGGGGCCAACCAGGTAAGCCTTACAGCATGAGGCATGTGAAAAGGTCCCCAAAAGGAAAAATGGAAAAGGTAAGCTAACCTTGCCTGATTTATAATTCCAAAATTCCCTGATTGATTATTTACTCCCTTTCCTTGAGCAAAAAGGAATTAAGAGATAGAGAGAAGCCAAGAATGACTCATCTCAGGTTGGAAGGAAACATCAAGAGTGTGGAAGAAGTTCTCCTTAACAAGAAACAGAGAAGAGGAAACTAATATTTGCTGACTGTTTGCCACGTTTGAACTCTGGCTAACCAATTTAAATTGATTGTTTTAATTAATATTTACAAAACTAACTGAAATTATCATATTCCCTTTTACAGGTGAAGATACCGAGGCTCAGAATTTAAGCATCTTGTTCAGTGTATCACTCATATGCAGAAAATTAGAGGAAATTACTTTAGTTCCTTACCTCGTACAGTAAGGTTATAAATGCAAAATACTAATCATTCTATCCTAATGTTTCATTTATTCTATTTGTAGAGGTGCTTTTGATATTCAAAAAAAGTTTGAGGTTCCTGAAAATCTCCATTTAAATTCCACTGAATGTCTCCAAGTGCGTTGTCGAGGATTAGAGACAAGTTTGGCTGAATGTACTTTTATTAAGAGAAGAACTAAAAATGACAAGAATTTCGCTGGTGTGGTTTGCTACACACAGAATGCAGGTTGGTAGAGTACTTGCCTGAAACTTCAAAGCTTCCTTCAAAATTGTTTATTGCACACCACGTTGGTGGTAAACAAACAAGTTTAGGCTTTAGTAAACAAACAATTTAAGCTTTAGAACCTAAATTGGTGCTTTTCCTCTATTGTACCGTTTTGCATTCAAATATTACTTCTCTCCAGGTTCCTACATGGGGAGCAAAGTTGCCTGACTCCTCTATGCTTGCTGAAACATCTGGATAATACCACAAACATAAGTAATACAAACATCAGAAGAAACCTCAATATCTCCTTTGAGAGGCCCAGCCTACACACTTAAAAATGTCTTTAAAATATTTAAGTGACCACAGTCTCAGGACAGTCACTGCCACTTTCCTCCTCAGTCCTGACATGGGAATATTTTGGTCATACATAGGGTTTTAAAGGCTAAAGCCTTTTTTGGTGCTAAAAAAAAAAATACCATCAAAATATAAATTGCACTGCCCAAGTAAGTCATGGGATGGAAGTGAGGATTCGTGCAGCAGCTCGAAAGGAATGGGTGAACACTGGTGTTTGCCGATGTGAGCAAGGGCCCGTGACCCTGAGCCCCCTCCCCCAACCTCAGCAAGTACAGACCTCCGCAGTAAATACTGGTTTTCAGAGATAACAAAAGGGACTCCATAAACCAGCATTGACATTTTTTTTCCTTATTAACCATATATATTATGTTGATGCTACCAATACGTTTAATATCATTTTCTATTTGATGCCTGACTTTATATTAATGTCCCCATTATTCCAAATGTGATCAGGATGTCACCTACAACTCCATAAATAAAATTCACAAAGAGAATTCTTAATTTACAGCTCCTCCAACAAATGACTCCTTTCACTGTGTGAACGGGAAATACATTCCTCAAAAGAGAACCTGTAACGGTATCAATGATTGTGGAGACCAGAGTGACGAACTGTGCTGTACAGGTAGCAGAAGACTCCCCCATTGAATTCCAGATTCTATCCTATTGGATTTTAAGTATGAAGAAATAAAAATAAAAACCTTCTTCTATTTATGTTTGTGTAGGATGCCGAGGCAAAAGTTTCTTCTGTAGATCTGGTGTTTGTATTCCAAACAAATATAAGTGCAACGGTGAGGTGGATTGCATTACAGGAGAAGATGAAATTGGTTGTGAAGGTAATTAAGGTTTTGTGCTACGTTTTCCCATTACTTGATCTGGGGACTCTGAAACTTTCTTCTAGGTAAATTGTAATCTTAAGTGGGTATAGGGGAGTGTTAGCAGTAAGAATACTACTGAGTGGGCATTCGAAGAACTATGGAATGTTCTCTCATATTTTCATTTATTAAATACATTTGTTATTTCAGAACTTTTTATCAGAAAGGCTCCCACATAACAAAAATAGACAGATTATTAGAATGAACCAAGATGTGCCTCTCTCCCAGCTTGAACAATTATCAATATTTTGCCAGTCTTGTTCAGCTTGTTTGGGTATTTTATTTATTTTATTTTTTAAAAATATTTTATTTATTTATTTATTTGACAGAGAGAGACACAGCAAGAGAGGGAACATAAGCAGGGCGAGTGGGAGAGGGAGAAACAGGCTTCCCGCCGAGCAGGGAGCCCCATGCAGGGCTCAATCCCAGGACCCTGGGATCATGACCTGAGCCGAAGGCAGATGCTTAAGGACTGAGCCACCCAGGTGCCCCTTGTTTAAGTATTTTAAAGCACATTTGAGATATCATGTCCCTTCCCCTACATACATTTCTAATGATACAAACATGTTATACATACACAATATACTTTCATTAGTATCCCTAATAATAATAATTCCCTAACACTGTTTAATAACAGCCCATGTTCAAGTTTTCCCAACTGTCTCAAAAATATCTTTTTTAAAAGATTTTATTTATTTATTTATTTATCTGAGAGAGAGAGAGAGAGAGAGAGAGAGAGAGAGAGTGAGCAGGAGGGACAGGGAGAGAGAATCTGAAGCAGACTCCAAACTGAGTCCAGAGCCCTGTGTGGGACGTGATCCCACAACTGTGAGATCATGACCTGAGCTGAAACCAAGAGTCATCTGATGCTTAACTGGCTGATCCACCCAGGCACTCCTCTCAAAAATGTCCTTTTAGAACAGTGTGTTTGAATCAAGATCCAAAAGAGTCTAACATTCTATTTGATTATTAAGTTTTTAATGTATCTTTTATTCTTTAAGAATTATGTTTCTTGGCCTTTTGGCTAAGATCAAGTGTAAGAGTTACCCACCTGGAAACACAATGATCCAATATCTTTGGGACACAGCAAAAGCAGTTCTAAGAAGGAAGTTTATACCAATTCAGGCCTATCTCAAGAAAGAAGAAAAATCCTAAATAAATAATCTGACATTATACCTAAAAGAACTAGAAAAGGAAGAACCAAAAAAGCCCAAAGTTAGTAAAAGGAAGGAAATGATAAAGATTAGAGCAGAAATAAATGAGATAAAGACTAAATAAAATTAAATTAAATTCAACTAAAAATGCCAATGAAACCAAGAGTTGGTTCTTTGAAAAGATAAACAAAATTGATAAATCTTTAGTCAGAGTCATTGAAATAAAAGAAAGAAGAGTCAAATAAATAAAATCAGAAATGAAAAAGGCAAAGTAACTGACACCACAGAAATACAAAGGATTATAAGAGACTATTATGAAAATGATATGGCAACAAATTGGACAACATAAAAAGAAACTGATAAATTCTTAGAGATATACAATTTTCCAAAACTGAACCAGGAATAAATAGAAAATCTGAACAGACTGATTACTAGTAATGAAATTGAATTGGTAATTAAAAAAAACTCCCAACAAACAAAAGTTCAGTACCAAATGGCTTTACAGGTTAATTCTACCAAACATTTAAAGAAGAGTTAATACCTATTCTTCTCAAACTATTCCAAAAAGGAAGAGGAAGGAAAATTTCCAAATTCATTTCACAAGGTCAGCATTACCCTGATACCAAAACTAGACAAAGACACTACAAAAAAAGAAAATTACACATCATATCCCTAGTGAACATAGATGCAAAAATACTTAACAAAATATTAACAAACCAAATTCAATGATACATAAAAGGATCATTCACTGTGATCAAGTGGAATTTATTCCAGGGATACAAGATTGTTCTATATCCTTTAATAAATCAATGTGATACATCACATTAACAAAATGAAGGAGAAAAACATATTGTCATCACAATAGATTCAAAATAAGAATTTGACAAAATTCAATATCCATTCATGATAAAAACTCTCAACCAAGTGGGTTTAGAGGGATCATACTTCAACATAATAAAGGCCATATATGATAAACCTACAACTAACATCATACACAATGGTGAAAATCTGAAAGCTTTTCCTCTAAGATCAGGAACAAGACAAGGATGTCCACTATTGCCACTTTTGTTCAACGTAGTACTGGAGTCTTAACAATCAGACAAGAAAGAGAAAAGAAAGAAAGAAAGAAAGAGAAAGAAAGAAAGAAAGAAAGAAAGAAAGAAAGAAAGAAGGAAGGAAGGAAAGAGAGAGAGAGAGAGAGAGAGAGAGAGAAAGAAAGAAAGAAAGAAAGAAAGAAAGAAAGAAAGAAAGAAAGAAAGAAAGAAAGAAAGAAAGAAGGAAGGAAGGGAGAAAAAGAGAAAGAGAAAAAGAGAAAAAGAGAAAAAGAAAGAAAGAAAGAAAGAAAGAAAGAAAGAAAGAAAGAAAGAAAGAATGAAGGAAGGAAGAGAGAAAGAGAAAGAGAGAAAAAGAGAAAGAGAAAAAAGAAGGAAAGAAAGAAAGAAAGAAAGAAAGAAAGAAAGAAAGAAAGAAAGAAAGAAAGAAAAAGAAAAGAAAGAAAGGGCATTTAAATTTGTAAAGGAAAAATAAAACTGTCCCATTTACAAATGACATGATACTTTACATAGAAACTCTAGGGATGTCTGGGTGGCTCAGTCAGTTGGGCATCTGACTCTTGGTTTAGGCTCAGGCTATGATCTCATGGGTCTTGAGATGGAGCCCTGCGTTGGGCTCTGCACTCAGTGGGGAGTCTGCTTGAAGATTCTCTCCCTCTGCCCCTCCCCACCTCAAATAAATAAATAAATCTTTTTAAAAAAGAAGAAAACTAAAGACTCCACAAAAAATCTATTGGGTGCCTGGGTGGCTCAGTTGGTTGGGTGGCTGCCTTCGGCTCAGGTCATGATCCTGGAGTCCTGGGATCGAGTCCCGCATCGGGCTTCCTGCTTGGCGGGGAGTCTGCCTCTCCCTCTGACCCTCTTCCCTCTCATGCTTTCTATCTTTCATTCTCTCTCTCTCTCTCTGAAATAAATAAAATCCTTAAAAAAAAAAGAACTAATAAATAAATTCAGTAAAATTGCAGGATACAAAGTTAACATTCAGATATCACTTGTGGTTTCTATATACTAGTAACAAACTATCAGAGAAAGAAGTTAAGATAACAATTCCATTTACAATTGCACCAAAGGAATAAAATACCTAGGAATAAATTTAATTAAGAAGGTGAAAGACTTACACTCTGAAAACTATAAGACATTGATGAAAGAAATTGAAAGTGACACAAATAAATGGAAAGATATACCATGTTCATGGATTAGAAGAACAAATATTTTTTTAAATGTCTATACTACCCAAAGTAATCTACAGATTTAACACAATCCCTATCAAAATATCAAGTATTTTTCACAGAACTAGAGCAAAGAATCCTAAAATTTGTATGGAACCACAAAAGATCCTGAATAGCCAATCTTGATAAAGAAGAACAAAACTGGAGGTTATCACAATCCTAGATTTCAAGATATACTACAAAGCTATAGTAATCAAAATATTATGGTACTGGCATAAAAGCAGACACATAGATCAATAGAACAGGATAGAGAGTCCATATGTTTACATGCTTACATGCTTGATGCTTACGTGGTCAATTAACCTACAACAAAGGACGCAAGAATACACAATCTAGAATAGACAGTCTCTTCAATAAATGGTGTTGGGAAAGCTGGAAATGTACATTCAAAAAAATGAAACTGGACCACTTTCTTACACCATGCACAAGAATAAACTCAAGGGGCGCCTGGGTGGCTCAGTCGTTAAGCGTCTGCCTTCGGCTCAGGTCATGATCCCAGGGTCTTGGGATCAAGCCCCGCATCAGGCTCCCTGCTCCATGGGAAGCCTGCTTCTCCCTCCCTGACTCCCCCTGCTTGTGTTTCCTCTCTCGCTGTGTCTCTCTCTGTCAAATAAATAAATAAAATCTTTAAAAAAAAAAAGAATAAACTCAAAATGGATTAAAGACATAAATGTATGTTAATTAATTGAATTTAAATTAAAAAAATAATAAAGACCTAAATGTGATACCTGAAATCATAAGACTCCTAAAAGAGAACATAAGCAGTAATCTCTTGGATGCCAGCTTTAGCAACATTTTTCTAATATGTCTCCTCAAGTGAGGGAAACAAAAGCAAAAATAAACTATTTGGACTAAAACAAAATAAAAAGATTTGCAGAGCAAAGAAAACCATTAACAAAACAAATAGGTGAGCTATTGAATGGGAGAAGATATTTGTGAATGATATATCCAAAATATATAAAAACTTATACAACTCAACACACACACACACACAATAATTTGATTAATAAATGGGCAGAGGAATGAACAGATATTTGTCGAAAGAAGGCATATAGATGGCCAATAGACACATGAAAAGATGTTCAACATCTTTAATCATCAGGGAAATGCGAATGAAAACCACAGTAAGATATCACCTCACACCAGTCAGCATGGTTAATATGAAAAAGACAAGAAATAATAAGTGTTGGTGAAGATGTGGAGAAAAGGGAACCCTTGTGCACTATTGATGGGAATGTAAGTTGGTGCAGCCACTATGGAAAACAGTATGGAGTTTTCTCAAAAAAAATTATATATATGTATATATAACTACCATATGATCCAGCAATTCCACTACTGGGTATTCACCCAAGGAAAACAAAAACACAAATGCAAAAAAGCTATATGCACCTCTATGTTTATTGCAGCATGATTTACAATAGCCAAGATATGGAAGCAACCTAAGTGTCCATTGACAAATGAATGGATAAAGAAGATGTGATACACACACACACACACACACACACACACACACACACACACACACACACTAGAATATTACTCAGGTCAAAAAAAAAAGGATAACATCTTGCCATTTGCAACAACATGCTAAACCTAGAGAGTATTATGCTAAGTGAAATAAGTCAGAGAAATACAAATACCATATGATTTCACTTATATGTGGAATTTAAAAAACAAAACAAATGAACCAACAAATAAACAAATTAGAAACAGATACATAAATACAGAGAACAAACTGGTGGCTGCCAGGGGTACGTGGGGAAGATGGGGGAATTAGTTGAAGGAGATTAAGAAGTACAAACTTCCAGTTGTAAAATAAGTAAGTCATTGAAAAGTACAACATAGAGAGTATAGTCAATAATATTGTAATGATGTTGCATGATGACACATAGTAACCACACTTACTGTGGTCATCATTGCATAATATATAGAATTGCTGAATCATGATGTCATACACCTGAAACTAATATAACATTGTATGTCAACTATACTTCAATTTAAAAAATGTTACCTACCTATCCACCCCCAATTTTTTTCACACCATTTTTTTTATTATGTTATGTTAATCACCATACATTACATCATTAGTTTTTTTGATGTAGTGTTCCATGATTCATTATTTGTGTATAACACCCAGTGCTCCATGCAGAACGTGCCCTCTTTAATACCCATCACCAGACTAACCCATTCTCCCACCCCCCTCCCCTCCGGAACCTTCAGTTTGTTTTTCAGAGTCCATCGTCTCTCATGGTTCATCTCCCCTTCCGATTTCCCCCCTTCATTCTTCCCCTCCTGCTATCTTCTTCTACTTCTTCTTCTTTTTTTTTAAACATATAATGTATTATTTCTTTCAGAGGTACAGATCTGTGATTCAACGGTCTTGCACAATTCACAGCGCTCACCATAGCACATACCCTCCCCAATGTCTAGAACCCAGCCGCCCTATCCCTCCCAACCCCCACCACCCCAGCAACCCTCAGTTTGTTTCCTGAGATTAAGAATTCCTCATATCAGTGAGGTCATATGATACATGTCTTTCTCTGATTGACTTATTTCGCTCAGCATAACACTCTCCAGTTCCATCCACGTCATTGCAAGTGGCAAGATTTTATTCCTTTTGATGGCTGCATAATATTCCATTGTGTATATATACCACATCTCCTTTATCCATTCATCTGTCGATGGACATCTTGGCTCTTTCCACAGTTTGGCTATTGTGGACATTGCTGCTATAAACATTGGGGTGCACGTACCCCTTTGGATCCCTACATTTGTATCTTTGGGGTAAATATCCAGTAGTACAATTGCTGGATCGTATGGTAGCTCTATTTTCAACTTTTTGAGGAACTCCATCCTGTTTTCCAGAGTGGCTGCACCAGCTTACATTCCCACCAACAGTGTAGGAGGGTTCCCCTTCCTCCACATTCCCGCCAACATCTGTTGTTTCCTGACTTGTTAATTTTAGCCATTCTGACTGGTGTGAGGTGATATCTCATTGAGGTTTTGATTTGGATTTCCCTGATGCTGAGCGGTATTGAGCACTTTTTCATGTTTCTGTTGGCCATTTGGATGTCTTCTTCAGAAAAATGTCTGTTCATGTCTTCTGCCCATTTCTTGATTGGATTATTTGTTCTTTGGGTGTTGAGTTTAAGAAGTTCTTTATAGATTTTGGATAGTAGCCCTTTATCTGATATGTCATTTGCAAATACCTTCTCCCATTCTGTTGGTTGTCTTTTGGTTTTGCTGATTGTTTCTTTTGCTGTGCAAAAGCTTTTTATCTTGATAAGGTCCCAATAGTTCATTTTTGTCCTTGCTTTCCTTGCCTTTGGCAACGTTTCTAGGAAGAAGTTGCTGGGGCTGAGGTCGAAGAGGTTGCTGCCTGTGTTCTCCTTTAGGATTTTGATGGACCCCTGTCTCACATTTAGGTCTTTCAACCATTTTGAGTCTGTTCTTGTGTGTGGTGTAAGGAAATGGTCCAGTTTCATTCTTCTGCATGTGTTCATGCCATTGATTTTTAAACAAACTTGGTCATTTGCCTACAGGATGTTCCTTATTCTGGATTTACAGAGATGTGATGAGATACAAAGTTCAATATTTTAGGCAAGAATTCTTTTTTTTTTTTAAAGATTTCTTTATTTCTTTATTTCTTTATTTGAGAGGGTGAGAATGAGAGAGAGAGAGTACATGAGATGGGGGAGGGCTAGAGGGAGAAGCAGGCTCCTCACTGAGCAGGAAGCCCAATGCGGGACTCGATCCCAGGACTCCAGGATCATGACCTGAGCCAAAGGCAGTCACTTAACCAACTGAGCCACCCAGGCACCCCAAAGATTTTTTTTTATATTTATTTATTTGTCAGAGCGAGAGAGGGAAGAAGGGAGAGAGAGAGTATGAACAGGGGGAGTGGCAGGCAGAGGGAGAAGCAGGTTCCCCGCTGAGCAAGGAGCCTGATGTGGGACTCGATCCCAGGACCCTGGGATCATGACCTGAGCTGAAGGCAGACACTTAACCAAATGAGCCACCCAGGGGTCCCTTAGGCAAGAATTCTTGATGGGTAGTGCTGTGTCCTATTATATAAAATAAGTTCTCTGGGTATCCCACTATTAATGATGCTAAAATTGATCACTGGACCAGCTTGATCTTTCCTTTTTAAAAAGTTCCCCCACAACCTTTCATCTTAATGGTTTTTAGTAGCCTGTGTGATTGTTGCCTAGATCCAATTTGTCAATAGGAACTATAAGATGGTGATTTCTTTAAAAAAAAAAGATTTTATTTATTTATTTGACAGAGAGAGACACAGCGAGAGAGGGAACACAAGCAGGGGGGAGTGGGAGAGGGAGAAGCAGGCTTCCCGCGGAGCAGGGAGCCGGATGCGGGGCTCGATCCCAGGACCCTGAGATCATGACCTGAGCCGAAGGCAGACGCTTTAACAACTGAACCACCCGGGCGCCCCAAGATGGTGATTTCTAATTCAGCATTCCTTCTGCATTTATTAATTGGTTTCCTATAGAGAAGAACTTCCCTTCATCAACTATTTTGTTTCCATGAAATGCAATTCATAGTAGAAAGAAAGCATAGTTTTTAATTCTTTCCCTCTACTTACCAAGTTTCAAAGCAATGAGTTAATGCTCTTTGTTTTTTGGTGCTCATTGGAAAACCTCTGATGGTAAAAATATTTACCAAGTACCTACTCTGTGTCACACAGACTGACTTCTTACTTACATCAGTGCTTTCTGGAAGTTATTATATTCATTCATTTACTCAGTGAATATTTATTAAGTTCTTACTATGTGTGCCAGGCCCTGTTCCTGAAAACAATCTAATTATTTTTATATTCCACATGTGCCTTACAGGTAAGCATTAAATACATGGTGGAGATATATATGGATAAATGAATTGATAATAATTATGTTTTGCCATTGCTTGGTATTATTTGACTTTACTAAAGTCTTAACTTCCCATTGACATCAGTTTTTAAATGTAAAAACACATTTTAGGATCTCAAATCATATTATTTCTTTTGAAGTTTCTATACGCTGTTGAGCAAAATACTTTTATGTCCATTAAATATAGTTAAAACCTTAGTAAAGAGAGGAGAGAAAGAAATTTCCAAACATTTTTTAAGGAGGAAGACCGTAAGTCATGACTCTTGCCAGTAAAGCTTGAGAGTCATTCCTTCCCAGTTTTATTGAAATAGAATTGACATACAACACCGTATATAAGTTTAAGGTGTAAAACATAATGACTTGACAGACATATATTGAGAGATGATGACCACAGTAAGTTTAGTTAACATCCATCATGTCATATAGTTACATTTTTTTCCTTTCGATGAGAACATTTAGGATTTACTCCCTTAGCAACTTTCAAGTATACCATACAGCAATGGTAACTATAGTCACCACGCTGTACATTACACCCCCAGCACTTATTGATCTGGAATTTTGTACCTTTTGACGACAGTCACCTAATTCCCCACCCCCTACCCCTGCCCCTAGTAACCACAAATTTGACTTCTTTTTCTATGAGTTTGTTTTGTTAGATTCCACATATAAGTGAGATCATGCAGTCTTCCTCTGAAGGTCTACAGTTTGATTTCACTTTTTCAGTATAATGATGTTTGGGGTTTCTTTTCTTTCTCCTCCACTTCTGTTCCTTTTCCCTCCCTCTCCTCCTTCTCCCAATTCAAAACTCTAAAGTTTAAGGTCAAAACACAGAATTTGTTGGCTTATCAGGGGAAAAAAAAGTCCCACTGCCAGGGAGTAACTATACCATAAAACTTACTTTTTAAAAATCAATTTCTTGAATCCATATCAAAAATACATTTAGTCAACTGTCATTATTACTTCAGTTTACCCTTCTTTAGAGTGAGCACCACCTTTTGTCTTTCAGTAGTTGTTCTGATTTTTCACTCTCTAAGCAAGAGCAAATGAGAGAAGAGATGAAAAATAAAAATATTAATATATTCATTGCTCTTTCAGTGGACAGATAGGAATCACTAAACCAAGGGAAGTTTGGAGTATAACTTGGTTTCATGTATCCTGGAAAGCCCACCTTTTATAATTATAAGTTTAACACGGTTATACATTTTGTATAACTGTATAATAAATTTGCTGTCCGTATGTGTTCAAATATATCCAAAATATACATCTCTTTTTAAAACTCAAGTAAAGGGGTGCCTGGGTGGCTCAGTCGGAAGAGCATGTGACTCTTGATCTTGAGGTTGTGAGTTCAAGCCCCATGTCGGACACAGAGATTACTCAAAAATAAAATCCTTTAAAAAAAAGAGAGATTAAAGGGGCGCCTGGGTGGCTCAGTCGTTGGGCATCTGCCTTCGGCTCAGGTCATGATCCCAGGGTCCTGAGATCGAGCCCCGCATCGGGCTCCCTGCTCCTCGGGAAGCCTGCTTCTCCCTCTCCCACTCCCCCTGCTTGTGTTCCCTCTCTCGCTCTCTCTCTAATAAATAAATAAAAATCTTTAAAAAAATAAAATAAAAAAATAAAACTCAAGTAAAAATTATTTCCTTGCCGTAGTGAAATTGGTATGTGTTTAAATGCAATATGAAACATCTGTTATGTGGTATTAAAAATCAAGGAAAGATGACAGACTGCGATTCCCCTTTATCTTTGTAAAAAACTTAAGTTGTTATACCAATTCTGAGATATTAATGATTCATGTATATTTTATCCAGGTGAACATTATCTCTTTGCTACAGTGAGTGTTTTGTTTTGTTTTTAGGAACTGGACATCCTGAAATTAAAGGACATCCTGAAATTAAAGGTAAATACATTGTTATAGTAGAAAATTTATATTACAGAATTGAAAACAAGGATAAGGTATTATAGTTTTATGATATATGTATAATATCTTTGATATGGTATTCATTTTTCTCAAAAATTATCCTTTGCTGTGGTAAATTTTTGTTTTTCTTACATGTGGCTCAAGGTAAAAAATTTAAATTCTTGGAATATTGCAGAATTGAGGCAAAACAAAGCTACTGCTGTCTTCTTATATATATTTTTAAAGATTTACTTACTTTAGAGAGAGAGAGAGCGTGTGTGTGTTTGTGTGTGTGTGTGAGAGAGAGAGAGAGTGAACTGGGGGAGGGGCACAAGGAGAAGGAGAGAGAGAATCTTAAGCAGACTTCCTGCTGAGCGTGGAGCCTGATGCGAGGCTCGATCTCATGATCCTGAAATCATGACCTGAACGGAAATCAAGAGTCATATGCTTAACTGACTGAGCCACACAGGCGCCCCTCTTCTTATATTTTAATGAAGCTATTAATTGTGCATGATATAACCACGTGTGAGCAATAACTCAGCTTTCACGTTAGTGCAGGCACAGAGGCCTTTCTAATGTCAGCTGAGTTCTCTTTCAGTCAGTGTTAGTAACTGTTCCCTGCCTTATGTAAGGACTTTGTGAATCAGAGTTGAAAAAGAAGCTTTCCTTCTCTGACCCAAGCATTTTGCCTATTCTAAATGCAGAAAACTACAGCACCATGAGTCTCACCATTCACTTGTACCAAGAGACACCTCTAGTTGGTACCTGCAAAATCTCTACATAGTTCATCCTGAGCCTTCACAATTACCTAGGTATAGAAAGGAAATAAGATGGTATGCTTTGAGGATTTGTACTGTCCTTTTTAAACAGAAGACAGGTTTTTGGGGTGCTTGGGTTGCTCAGTGGGTTAAGCATCTGACTGTTGATTTTGGCTTCAGTCATGATCTCAGGGTGATGAGATCAAGTTTGTGTCCATGGAGACTGCTTAAGATTCTCTCCCTCCCTCCGCCCCTCCCCAACTCATGCATGCCCATGCATGTGTGTGTGCTCACGCTTTCTCTCTCTCTCATCAATCAATCAATCAATAGACAACAGGTTTTAAGACAAAATTATGATCAAAGTTGAAATGATTTTAATTATTTAATTCCTATTATAAGCACAACCATAAACATTGGAACTTTTTGTTTTATTATAGAAGAAACAGAATTTTTGACTGCTGATATGGATGAAGGTAAATTAACATTATTCTTTTTTACCAGTGTTTCCATGATTTACATCTGCATTTTAATGTTGTGTGTGTATGTATGTATGTGTGTATATATAATTAATTCAAGCAACAATTACCTTTGCTATCAATGTAAATAGAAAAAAATAACATTACTCTTCTTATCACTCTTAAGAAAAACACACATGTTTCTTGAGAACTGCTTTTAAAAATGGGTTAATTCACAAGGCTAATTTTGAAGTGAAAACAATATTTTAGAGCTACATAACATTTTTTTATTTGCTATGAGCTTTGTCATGTCAGTTTTGTCAAAAACAACCAGATTTCGAGCATGACCCATGACATTTTGAAATATAAAAATAATAGACTTTACTTGAGCTAACTGGTTCTTTTTCAGTGTTTTCAATCCTGATAACAGAAGGTCTGTGAAGATCTGTATCCCGGCCAGTTGTGCACTGAGAGCTAAATTAAATTAAGTATTAAGTCCCTGAGGAGACAGTAATTAATAAGAGTTTTTGGGTCAGACAGACTTGAGTCATCCTGACTCAGTTATTTATTTATTAACTGTGTAACCTTAGGTGAATAACTTAACCTCAACTACAAATTGGGAATGAAATAGCTCCCTGTTTTAGGGGAATTTAAGCTGAAGTTCACATCAGACTCTCTTCTAATTGCCAGACCCCAAAATTAATTAACAATTTTTTTTCATCAGCAATGATTGAAAGATTTAGATTTTGAAGATACAGCTATCAGTCCGAGGAGATTTTTCACCAAAGGCTCTTTATTTTCTACTCAACGTAGCGTTGGTTTTCAGATAGTGCCTGAGCTGCTTCCACAATCCTCAGTAGATGAGGTCTCTCTTCTTTTAAAGGTCCAAGCACAAATTTAAAACTTACCATCACATTTTCCCCCCAGTCCGGTTCTTAGAATGGGTGGGACAAAACGAACAGACAAAAACCCATCCATATTCACTCACGATTTCTCTCCCTTAAAGACCCACCTCCTTCTTATATGCCCAAAGTAATTGACAGTGATATTAATTTTCCTTTCTCATTTGGGCCTAAGGAGCAAGTTTGTAAAGATACTCATGATGTACTAAAATATATAGAAAGAATAAGGAAAACAGCTTATATTTTCACTTTCTTCCTTTTTCATGAGTTCTTCCGCCAATTCCCATCTCAAGCCTTGCTCTGCCAGGTGTCTCTGTGACAAGTGTGCCACATCTAAATGTTCACAGAGGAAGGAAATATCATCACGTGTCAAGTGACCAAAAGAATACCCCCTCGCCCACTGATCCTGGATTGTCCATGGGTCCCTGGCACATTACCTTGCAGGGTTAATATGATGATTAAATAAACTACATACAAAATATTTAGCATGAGGACTGACACAGAAAGTGCTCAAATGTTAACATCATTAATGTTAATATTATTGAAAATAATTCCATATGAACAGCCTCTGTAAAGTAAAAACTATGAAAGTGAGAAGATATAGGTGCCCATGTTGTCAGCTCATTCTGATGATTTCTGAATGAGACCCTCATCCTGAGTATGCCTGGCCATTTGACATCTTTTATCTCTGCCAAAGGCAGAGATAAAAATGTTTAACCCTTCAAGTTGGCCTCTTTCTGCCATCAGTGTACCTTTAGGCAGAACTTCAGAGAATCAAGCAATCTTCATATTAAGCCAGAATTTTTGAACAAGGTCAACAGTACCAATTAGCATCTAAAAGAATTTATTAGTCAATTCAGCCTGTTTTGTTTTAGCAGTGACTTTGCTGGTTTTGTGGCATAAATTAGCAAGAAGTAATGGGTTCAAAATCATAATGATACAATCTCTTCCTTTCTTGAAGAAAGAAAACGGATAAAGTCAATTCTCCCTAAAGTGTCCTGTGGAGTTAAAAACAGCATGCCCATTCGAAGGAAACGAGTCGTAGGAGGAAAGCCAGCACACATGGTAAACCTGTTACTTCCCAGGAGCAGTCCAAGTTTGAAAAACAAAGAAAGGTGGGGGAGATACGTAATGATAAGAGACTGGGAGTCTTGCAATGGGCATATCTTAGGGCCACCTGTCTATCACCGTCTGGTCGAATGACAGTGACCACACTAATGTCTCTTACAGGGAGACTTCCCGTGGCAGGTGGCAATTAAGGACAATGAGAAAATCAAATGTGGAGGAATTTATATCGGAGGGTGTTGGATTTTAACTGCTGCACACTGTGTCAGGTAAAAAATGTCTCCAAAAAGATTTTGGATTCCCTGAAATAATGAAAGTGGGTAATAGAGATTGTGGCAGATGATAGATAAAAACGTGACAAATTCCACTCTCTTGACAGCTAAATCCCCTCCAGTATTCATGATCAGAACTCCAGAGGCCATCTGTGTTCTTCCCCCCCACCCCGCCCCCAGACCAAATTGTGATCCCAGATGGCAAGTTCAGATCAAACCCATAGGTACCAAGTTATGTCACGTGACTCATTTGCATGATGGGAAAGCAAGTAGATACTACCTACGTTTTGTAGAGTTAGGACCAAACTGTTGAGAAGAGTTTATGACTGAAAAGTTTATGAAGAGCTGATACTTACCTGGCATTTTCTCTGGTCTATCTTCAACAAGGATGTTGTTTAAAGAGCCTCATGCATTTAAAGGCTTAAATTCACAAATCTTTTTTGCCCCTTCCACATACCCTTAAATGTATTTGATATGTGTTCCAGACAGTAAAGGAACTGCTCAAAGCTCCACGCTAACTGTCTCACGTGCTGCTCCAGCACTGGCTGGCTCGTCTGCTGCATGCGGGCATCACTGATGTCTCTTCTTCTTCCCATAAGGAGACCAATCATATGGGGTCAGAACTCCACTTATGACCTTATTTAAACTTCATTACCTCTTTAAAGACTATCTCCAAATCTGCTAATGTTGGGGGTTAGGTCTTCAACATATGAATTTTAGGGGAACACAATTCAGTCTATACCAGTAGCTTAAGGGCAATACACAAAAGGTGCTGATAACAAGTCAAGGTCAGCTGAAGGACAGAGTTTGGGCTTCCAGCCTCAGTGCTGATTTTTAGAATGAATGAAATGTCATTTGTTGAGTGCCTCTAACAGGCCAGATAATGGGTGTGGCATTTTCACAGATGTTATTTTGTTTTAATATTCTTAACAGCCCTAAGAGGTAAATATTAGTCTTCCCATTTTGTGGATTAGCAGACTGAGACTGAGAAGGTACATAAATTGGCTAAAGTTACGCTCCTAGTCAGCAGCAGAAACGTAATTTTCGGTACCCTCTGCCACCATACAAAGCCTTTACAATATTATTGATTATATTCTCTATGCTGTACATTACACCCCCTTGGCTTATTTACGTTATAACTAGAAGTTTGTACTTCCTAATCCTCATCACCTATTCTGCCCGCTTCCCAATTCCTCCCCCTTTTTCTGGGAATCTGTTTCTGTTTTGTTTGTGTTCATTTGTTTTGTGTTTTAGATTCCACACATAAGTGAAATCATATGGCATTTGTCTTTCCCTGTCCGACTTACCTTACCTGCAAAACACTCTCTAGTTCCATCCACGTTGTTGCAAATGGCAAGATCGCATTCTTTTTTTATGGCTGAAAACTTTTCTATTGTATACATACATCACATCTTCTTTATCCATTTAGCTATCGATAGACGCTTAGGTTGCTTCCATACCTTGGTTATTATAAATAATGCTGAAGTGAACATAGGAGTGCATATATGCCTTTAAATTGGTTTTCATTTTCTTTGGGTAAATACCCAGAACAGAATTGCTGGATAACATGGTAGTTCTATTTTTAATTTTTTGAGGAACCTCCATACCTCCATACTGTTTTCCTTAGTGGCTGCACCAATGTAGAGTCCCACCAACAGTGCACAAATCCCTTTTCTTGACATCCTGGCCAACACTCGTTATTTCTTCTCTTTTTGATACTAGCCATTCTGATGGTTTTGATTTGCATTTCGCTGATGATTAGGGATGTCAAGCATCTTTTCATGTGTCTGTTGACCATCCGTATGTCTCTAGATGTCTTTGGAAAAATGCCTATTCAAGCACTCTGCTCATTTTTTTTTCTTTTTTTTAATTAACATATAATGTATTATTTGTTTCAGGGGTACAGGTCTGTGATTCAACAGTCTTACACAGTTCACAGCGCTCACCATAGCACATACCCTCCCCAGTGTCCATCACCCAGCCACCCCATCCCTCCTGCCCCCCACTCCAGCAACCCTCAAGTTTGTTTCCTGAGATTAAGAGTCTCTTACAGTTTGTCTCTGCCCATTTTTGTTTTTTTATATTAAGTTGTGTAAGTTATATACATATATATATGATATGATATTGACTCCTTGTCAGATTTATGATTTGCAGATTTCTTCTTCCATTCAGTAGGTTATCTCTTTGTTTTGTTGACAGTTTCCTTCATCATACAAAAGGTTTTTAGTTTAATATAATCCCATGTTTATTTTAGCTTTTATATTCTTAGCTCCTTTGTCATAGATTAATTGACCATATATGTGTGTGAGATTTTTTCTGGGCTCTCTACACTATTCCATTGATCTATGTGTCTGTTTTCAGGCCAGTACCATAATGTGTTGATTATTATAGCTTTGTAGTATAGTTCAAAATCAGGGAATTTGATACTTCCAGCTTTGTTCTTCTTTCTCAAGATTGCTATGGCTATTTAGGGTCTTTTGTGGTTCCATAAGAAGTTCAGGATTCTTTTTTTCTAGTTCTATGAAAAATACCATTGGTTTTTTATTTAAAAAAATCACAGTAAATGTGTAGATTGCTTTTAGTAGTATAGACATTTTAACAATATTGGTTCTTCCAATCCACATGGTGTATCTTTCCATTTATTTGTGTCACTTCCAATTTCTTTCATCAAAGTCCTATAGTCTTTCATTTCCTTAAATTTATTCCTAGGTATTTTGTTCTTTTTGGTGCAATTGTAGATAAGATTATTTTTATTCTGATAGTTTGTTATTAGTGTATGGAAGCAATTAATATCTGTATGTTAATTTTGTACCCTGAGATTTTACTGAATTCATTTATTAGTT
Source organism: Callorhinus ursinus (assembly GCF_003265705.2). Lineage (NCBI taxonomy): Eukaryota > Metazoa > Chordata > Mammalia > Carnivora > Otariidae > Callorhinus > Callorhinus ursinus. Next base: position 90,103,620 of record NW_027397066.1, on the reverse strand, counting down.
CTAATAGTTTTCTGGTGGTGTCTTCAGAGTTCTCTCTCTCTCTCTCTCTCTCTCTATATATATATATATATATATATATATGTATATATATATATATACACACACACATATATGCCATCAGCAAATAGTGACAGTTTTATCTTTCTTATCAATTTGGATGCCTTTACTTTTTCTTTCTTTCTTTCTTTTTTTTTTTTTTGGTCTGATTGCTACAGCTAGGACTTCCAGTACTATGTGGAATAAAAGTGGCAGGATGGGCATCCTTGTCTTGTTTCTGAACTTAGGGGAGGAAAAGCTTTCACCAGTGTGCAGTGTGTATGATGTTAACTGTGGATTTGTCATGCATAGCCTTTATTATGCTAAGGTACATTTCCTCTACATCCACTTTGTTGAGAGCTTTTATCATAAGTGGATGTTGAATTTTCTTTCCTGCATCTATTGAGCTGATCATATGATTTTTATGCTTTGTTTTATTAATATGGTGTATCACATTAATTGATTTGTAGATGTTAAGCCATACTTACATCCCTGGAATAAATCCCACTTGATCATGATGAACGATCCTTTTAATGTACTGTTGAATTCAGTTTGCTAATATTTTGTTGATGATCTTTGCATCTATGTCTATCAGAGATACTGGTGTGTAGTTTTCTTTTCCTGTAGTGTCTTTGTCTGGCTTTGGCATCAGGGTAATGCTGGCCTCATAGAATGAATCTGGATGTATTCCTTCCTTTGCAATTTTTTGGAACGATTTAAGAAGGATAAGTGCTAACTCTTCTTTAAATATTTGGCAGAATTCACCCGTAAAGCTGTCCAGTCTTGAACTTTTGTGTATTGTAAGTTTTTAAGTTACTGGTTTAATTTCATTACTTGTAATCAGTCTTGATTCAGATTTTCTATTTCTTCGTGATTCAGTTTTGGAAGGTTTATGTTTCTAGGAATTTATCCATTTCTTTTAGGTTTTCCAATTTGGTGGTGTATAGTTGTTCATAGTAATCTCTTATAACCATTTCTATTTCTGCGGTGAGTGTAACTTCTCCTCTTTTGTTTCTGATTTTACCTATTTAGGCTCTCTTTTTCTTGATGAGTCTGGCTAGAGGTTTATCAAACTTTTTACCTTTTAAAAAAATCTGCTTTTAGTTCTATAGGTTTTTTTCTATTTTTGTCTCTTTTTCATTTATTTCTGCTCTAATCTTTATTTCCTTCCTTCTACTAACATTGGGCTCTGTTCTTTTTGTAGTGCTTTTAGGTATAAGGTTAGATGGTTAATTTGAGATTTCTCTTGTTTCTTTAGGTAGACCTTTATTACTATGAACTTCCCTCTTCAAACTGTTTTTGCTGCATCCCATAGATTTTGAACTGTTGTGTGTCCATTTTCATTTGTGTCAAGGTGTTTTTTATTTTTTCTCCTTGATTTTTCATTGACCCATTGGCTGTTTAGTAACATGCTGTTTAGCCTCCTTGTGTTTGTGTTTTTTCCAGTTTTCTTCTTGTAGTTGATTTCTAGTTTCATACTTACATGGTCAGAAGAGATGCTTGATATGATTTCTATCTTCTTGAATATATTAAGACTTGTTTTGTGGCCTAACATATGATGCACTCTGGAGAACATTCCTGTGTGCTTGAAAAGAATGTGTATTCTGTAGTTTTTAGATAAAATGCTCTGTATATATCTATTAAGTCCATCTGGTCTAATGTATCACTTACAGCCAATGTTTCCTTATTGATTTTCTGTCTGGTTGCTCTATCCATTGATGTAAGTGGTATATTAAAGTCCCCTACTATTATTGTATTACTGTACCTTTCTTCATGTACGTTAATACTTGCTTTATATATTTAGATGCTCCTGTGTTGGGTGCATAAATCTTTATGAATGTTATATCCTTTTCTTGGATTTACCTTTTATCATTATGTAATGCTCTTCTTTATCTTTTGTTATAGTCTCTGTTTTAAAGTCTATTTTATCTGTTGTGAGTATTGCTACACCAGCTTTCTTTTTGTTTCCATTTGTATGGAACATCTTTTTCCATCCCCTCACTTTCAGTCTGTGTGTGTCTTTAGATCTGAAATGAGTCTCTCATAGGCAGCATATAGATGAGTGTTGTTTTCAATTCATTCAGCCACTCTATGTCTTTCAACTGGTGCATTTAATTCATTTACATGTAATTATTGATAGGTATGTACTTATTGCCATTTTGTTAATTGTTTCTTGGTTGTTTCTATGGTTCTCTCTGTTCCCCTCTTATTCTCTGCGTCTCTTCCATTGTGGCTTGATGGTTTTCTTTAGTTTTATGTTTGGGTTCTTTTGTCTTTATTTTTTGTATATCTATGGTAGGCTTTTGGTTTGTGCTCACCATGAGGCTCATATATATTAACCTAAAGTCTCTCTCTCTTCCCATATATATATATACACACACACAGCTGATAGTCACTTAAGTTTGAACACATTCTAAAAGCAATACATTTTTTTACTCCCTCCTTCATATTTTAAATTTTTGATGTCTTAAATAAAAAGATGTATCTTTTTATGTGTATCCCTTAACTGCTTATTTTAGTTAGAGTTGATTTTACTATTTTTGTCTTTTAACCTTCATATTAACTTTGCAAGTAGCCAATTTACTTTACTGCCTTTACTATGTATTTTCCTATATCAGTAAGATTTTTTTCTTTCATATATTTTCTTATTTCTAGTTATGGCTTTCCCTCTAACATTTTTTGTAAGACCAGTCTAGTGGTGATGAACTTCAGATTTTGCTTGTCTGGGAAATTCTTTATCTCTTCTTCAATCCTGAATGATAATCTTGCCAAATATTGTATTCTTGGTTGTAAGCTTTTCCTTTTCAGCACTTTAAATATATCCTACCACTCTCTTTTGCCCTGCAAAGTTTCTGCTGAAAAATCAGCTGATAGTCTTATGGGGCTTCCCTTGTTTGTAACTATTTGTTTTTCTCTTGCTGCTTTTAAGATTTTCTCTTTAGGGATGCCCGGGTGGCTCAGTCATTAAGTGTCTGCCTTGGGCTCAGGTCATGATCCCAGGGTTCTGGGATTGAGCCCCACATAGGGCTCCCTGCTCCATGGGAAGCCTGCTTCTCCCTCTCCCACTCCGCTGCTTGTGTTCCTTCTCTCACTGTGTCTCTCTCTGTCAAATAAATAAATAAAATCTTTAAAAAAAAAAGATTTTCTCTTTATCTTTAACTTTTGCCATTTTAATTATAATATGCCTTGGTAAGAATCTCTTTGGGTTCATCTTGTTTTGGAACTCTCTGTGCTTCCTGGACCTGGATGTCTGTTTCCTTCCCCAGGTTAAGAAAGTTTTCAACTATTATTTCTTCAAATAAATTTTCTGCCCGCCTCTATTTCTCTTGCTCTGTGGACCCCTAAAATGTGAATGTTAGTATACTTGATGTTGTCCAAAGGTCCCTTAAAGTACACTTTAAAAAAATTTTTTTTTCCTTTTTGCTGTTCTGCTTGGGTAATTTCCACTATTCTGTCTTCCACATCACTGATCTGTTCTTATGGATCATCTAATCTGCTATTGATTTCCTCTAGAGTATTTTTTAGTTCAGTTATTGTATTCTTTAGCTCTGTGACTTCTTTTTGGTTCTTTCATATTTTTCAACTCTTTGTTGAAGTTTTCACTGTGTTCTTCCATTCTTCTCCCAAGTTCAGTGATCATTTTTATGACCACTATTTTGAACTATTTATCAGTAAATTACTCACTTCCATTTCATTAGGGTTTTTTTTTTTTTTTAAGCCCTGGGGTTTTATCTTGTTTGTTCTTTTATTTGGAACATATTCCTCTGTCTCCTGATTGTGTTTGACTTTTTCTGTTTCTGTGAATTAGGCAGAACTGCTACCTTTCCCAGTCTTGAAGGAGTGGTCTTGTGTAGGTGCTTCCCTGTGTAGACTGTGTGTGCTGGAGGTTTTGGTTGACTGCCCAAAGATGGAACAGGCATGGGCCAGGGGGTCTTAGGGCATGCTGCACTGGGGCCACCCTACAGGAACAGCTGGAGCTGGAGTGGGCATGGGTCTGGGGGTCCCAGGGTGCTCCATGTTGGAACCACCTGGCTGGAGAGCTGGAGCTGGAACTGGCCTGGGTTGGCAGGTTCCAGGGTGCTCTGCACCAGGGCCACTATGGCAGGATAACTGGAGCTGGGGCAGGCAGGCTGGCCCCTCCATATAGGGGCTGCCCTGGCGGGATGGCTGGAGCTGAAGCAGGTGCATGCTGGAGGTGTCCTCAAGTACTTTCCACCTGGGCCACCTTGGTATGATGACTAGAGATATAGTGGGCACAAACAGGGGGGTATCTGGGTGTGCACTGAATTGGGGCAGCCTCAGTGAGATAGCTGGAGATGGGATGGGTGCAGGCAGGGGCCCACATAAAGGGGCTGGCTGGAGCTGTGAGGGCTAGGAATCTGGGGTCACTGAGGCTGTAGGTCAGCCAGAGTGTAGGGCCCCTGCTCCCATCTGTGCTATCAGGGTGGAGGGGAAACATAGACAATGGCACTCACCAGCACCTCCAGGTCATCGAATCAAGTCTGGAGTTCCCATCATTACCATGTCTCTGTCTCTCCTACCATTCTCTATGTGGTCCCTCTGTTGTTGTGCAGAGCTGTTCAATTAGCCTTCTGTTCTTCTTCAGGAGGTATTGCTCTATATGTAGGTGTAGATTTGGTGTGTCCATGGGATAAGGTGAGTTCAGGGTGAGTTCCTACACTGCCATCATGGACCACCACTCTCAGTAGTCTTGATCTATGTTGTTTCTACTTTTTTAATGCATAGTCTCATGAATTTTGGTGGGAGGAAGGGCCCACTTCTCCCTTAGAGAGACTGAAAATGTCAGACACTTGCTTTGCCAGGCTTGTTTACTTCTAGAGTATCTAAATAACATTGGCCCATTAAGCTCCATATGATCTGACCCCTAATTACCTTTGCCAATTTCATCTTGCCCCACAGCTTCAACTCTTGCTGTCTGCTCTACCTGCTCTGGACTTCTTTCAGCTACTCATGTGCACCTTGCTCCCTGTTGCAGAGAGACCTTCATATGTTATTTCTCATGCCTGAAATGATTTTTCCTACCCTGTTTCTCTAGTTAGTGCTACTCTTTATTCAGATCTTAGCTCAATCTTCACTTCCTCAGAGACTCTTCCCTGACTCCCTTAAGTCAAAGCCTTCTTGATAAGTTCTCAGAACCCCATGTGCTGTTCATTCCTCTCACTTTAGAATACATATCTTCATTATTGTCATTATCCATTTAATACTGTAGCTTTCCTTAGATCCTGAGCTCCATGAAGGCAGGAACTATTTCTGATTTTGTTCATTTCAGTATCCCAGTGGCTAGCACAGTGCCTGGTAATAGTAGGTGCACACTAAGTATTTGTTAGTAAATTGAATGAATAAACAACGTTAACCTTTAAACAATATTCATGACCTCTGATCCTAAAAAAACAACCAAAATTAATATGATGCACAGTATTCTTGGAATATTAAGTATAAATGAAAGCATCCTGAACACCTCCTTGGTTCCTAGAACAACACTGTTTAACTGTTAGGTGATGACCTGAGATAATGATGGTAAATGCCAATTTGCTGGAAACCGTGAGGTGAAAATTAGTATGAAAATTGAGTGAAGCATAAGAACAAGCAATATCTAGCTCATTAACCATCTAAACTAAATTTTAGAGCAGCGAATATATGCCAGGTACAATACTAGATGCAGCCATCTATCCACAGATGAATTAGATCCCATCTTTGACCTCCAGTAGCACAATCCAACAGGAAGAAAAGCTTGTGAGCAAATAAATTACAATGCAATGTTAAGATGAAGTCAGTCTTAAATGCAGGATAATGGCTGCTCTGGTCTTCATCCTGAGAACCTCTGGGTTTGGCAGAGTAATGAGAACGTGTGTCCTGATTTCCTCATTTCCTCAACCACATTTCTGGCTACATGCTTTCTGGTCTCTGCTTGAACACCTTCAGTGATGGTGCTCTCACTCCAGAGGCAGCCAACTCATTCCCACTTCTGGGCATCTCTGGTTGTTAGTGAGTTCTTTATGTCCCTGATATGGAGCAGTTAGATGGATTATTCCTCTCTTCATTTACCCACTGACTTTAATTCTACCCCATAAATTTAATCACACTGCTTCATGACAGCAAGAATTTTTTTAAAAATCTGGAAAAAGGAAGAAAGTCCTTTAAAAGGGAGGCTATAAAGATAAAGCATCAGATGTTCATGTTTATAGTTGGTATTTTTCCTCAATATATCTTATCTCCCTTTTCCTTTCTGTTATAGCCTCAGTAAAATATACCATTACCAAATATGGTCATCATTTCTAGATTCGTTAAGACCTGAGATGGACATCACTGTTCACTTCGCAAAGAAAATTATTATTCATGAAAAGTACAACGGAACCACCTATGAAAATGACATAGCTTTGATTGAATTGAAAAAACACTCAAACCGAAAAGAATGTGACCTGCCTAATTCCATCCCTGCCTGTGTCCCCTGGTCTTCATATCTATTTCAACCTAACGACAAATGCATTGTTTCTGGCTGGGGTCGAGAAAAAGGTATATGTTTTAAATTTTTTGATCAGAATCCAGGGGTTGAAATAAGTGGGAATAGAAATGGATAGGAGCTAATTTCCTAGTACTCAGGGAGAAACATAGCAGCAAATCCAGAAAAATGAGCATTCAGCCAGGGCTAGCTTCATGAGTGTGAGACCTGTGCAGTTGCCCAGCATCCCAGGCTCCAAAGGGCCCCTTGCTTAGTGTACAGCTCTGCTGTCATCATCATGAAATTCTTAATAATTTTTGCAGCAGCCCCCACCTCACGTTTTTATTTTTCACTGGGCCCTGAAAATTATGTAGCTGATCCTGATCCAGAGTTTCAAAGGACACCTACAGTCTGTGATCTTGAAGCATACATTGAGGGGTAAACATTTACCAAAAAAAAAAAAAAAAAGTAGAGTGACGGGGGACATATATAACATGGACTTTCTGGATTTGTTAGAGAGACATGGATGGAAGATAAAGTGGTTTCCAAAGGAACAGTCAAAGTATAAGTGAGTCAGTAATCCCACAACCCTGTGCTCTTTCCTCTACTCCCCCATTCTCCTTGCCCCACCCTCCCCATCACATCCCACAAAGAGGAAGAAAACATAAAGAATTATTTCTTGAGCTTCTAAGAAGACTTGAGGTGAACATTTGTATGAATAAGCTATGTAGACACTTAGGGACAAATTATTAGAAAAACTGGCTAAATAAGAAGTTAGATTAGAATTAAATTAGCCAATGCTTTTTCCTTTATCTTGAAGAGTTAACTTTGAAATTTAGCTTCCTTTTGACCTCCTACATACTCTTTGTAAATAACTTCACTACATTGGTCTTATAGACTCATACTCCAACACATTACTTAAAATTGCCACATGGAAAAGTATAAAATATGTATATAAATTAACCTGGATTTGTAGTATGTTTGAATACCCAAGACTAAATTTTATTAGTAATTAGTTTATCCAGAAGGCATATATCCTTACATTTGTTCCTTAAAAAAAAGCTTTTATTATGTACATTTACAAGTATACAGAAGAGTAGAGACAAGAGTATAATAAACCTACTTATTCACCACCCAGTTTCCAGTTATCAGCACTCTACCATTCTTGTTTTATCTCTCTGAATCAATCACAAGCTCAATAGGATAATTAGGAAGGGTTGTTTATAAAGGGATTAATTACAGGGATGTGGATAGGGGTCGGGGAGCCACAAGGGCTCTGCAGCAACCTGGGACCAACAGTACCAGAACAGCCTCTCTTAGGTCCGAAGACGTGAAAGCAAGAAGTTACCAAGAGAAAGAACCTCAGGTAGAGCAGGCTGCCTTGAGAGAAGCAATGACTTTGGATCGAAGGTTATGGCCAACCCCAATCTCCTTATCCTCTCTCCTTACCCTCCCTTCTTCTGCTGGGGTTTTATATTGAAAACCAGAGGCTAAGAGATTCCTACTGAGGCAGTCCCTTAGATCAGGCTCTTTGGGTAGGGTGCAGGGCATTGAAGGGTGGAGAGTGGATCTGAAGGACAATTGGGAGCTATTGAACATATTCCCTCTACCCCATACATTTTCTTTCCTGGAGCATATTAAATCAAACCCAGATATAAAGTAATTTCATCCATGAATATTCCAGTAGATATCTTTACCAGGTAAGGACTTAAAAACAAAAATGAAAGCAAAAACACAACACCATTCATACACAACAAAATGAAAGTGATCCCATTGCTTAATATATAATTAATGATATATATCATATATCATAATTAATATATGATCCCATTAGTGATCCCCTAATAACCATCATCCCATGTTTAATATTCCTCAATTATTTACAAAGTATTTTTACAATCAGGATTATTTCCATTGGGATCCAAAGTCTGCACATTGCATTTGGTGGCTATTTTTCTTAAGTCTCTTTTAATCTCAGTTACCCATTCCTTTTATTTAAAATGTATTTATTAAGGAAACTGGGTTATTCTTATTTTGGAATTTTCACACCTTGAATTTGGCTGATTGTATCCTTGATGTGGCATTTCACATATTCTTCTATTCCATGTATTTCCTATAAACTGGTAGATACGTTCTTATGCATTGTTTTACTTATTAATCAAATATAGTTTAACACATTTTTGAGCCCTTACTATGTTTGCAAGATAATAATACTAATGTGCTAGGATTTCCCTGATGAACAATATGGACCAGGTCAACAAGGAGTATAGAGACTACAGATCTCAAGGGACTTGAGTACAGAGGAGCCATCAGACGTGAATGCCACCATCGGACAGCAGAATGTGACAGGTGCCTCGAGAAATATACAAAACAACGGGGTGCTTGGGTGGCTCAGTCGGTTAAGCATCCAACTCTTGACTGTGGCTCAGGTCAAGATCTCGGGATTGTGGGATCAAGCCCCACATCAAGCTCCATTCTGAGCGTGGAGCCTGCTTGAGATTCTCTCTCCTTCTTCCTCTGCCCCTCCCCACTCACACTCTCCCTTTAAAAAAGAAAAAAAAAGAAGTATACAAAACAAGAGTTCTGGAGAGGGAGTAATTTCCTGAGCCATTAAAAACTGTTCACACAGGGGGCACCTGGGTGGCTCAGTTGTTAAGTATCTGCGTTCGGCTCAGGTCATGATCCCAGGGTCCCTGGGATCGAGCCCTGCATCAGGCTCCCTGCTCAGCGGGAAGCCTGCTTCTCCCTCTCCCACTCCCCCTGCTTATGTTCCCTCTCTCGCTGTCTCTTTCTCTGTCAAATAAATAAATAAAATCTTAAATTAAAAAAAAGAAATAAAAGACTGTCTTTTAAAAAAAAATTGTTCACACGGTACAGGAGTTCCCAGTTTTTAAATGCTTCTCCTGAGTTAGAAGGAATAATAAATTACTAATTAAAAAAAAAAGCTCTTAACCTGAAGATAGCATCTTAAAACTAACTTGAAGTAAAACTTGAAGGAGAAAAAAAGAAACTCTTTCCTAATTTGCCCTATACTTGGGTGGATTTTTGTCTCCCCCTGCTTCTCAGAAGAGAATAATACTAGTTTTCACAGTTTATTACATACCCCCTACAGTGCTAGGGTCTGTGGAGGTGTCCTCTCAAGATATCCAGAAGCCTCTGCCCCCTGATAGTTTATACATTAAGTTAGGGGGTGAGTCATTTGGCATAAGTTGTTTAGTGTATAATTGGATTACGGAGTTCATGGATGAATAAATTACATGAATATTTATTAAGCAAATACTTTGTGCTAGCATGAGGCTGGGTGCTAGCATAGCAATCCATCAATCAGGTCCAGTCCTTGCTCTCCTAGAGCATAAAAATTGCTGAAACTTGGGGGAAAGGAGGAGGGGAGATGGGGCAAAGACTCGCTCCTTACACCCAAGACATCTCACCCCATATTCTTAAGTTTTTCTTATCTTCCTGGACGGTCGATCAGCAACAGTATCTGCCACTTCTCTCTCCTTAGATGAAAAACGTTCAAGCCCCACATCTCTAACTTAGATGAAAAGGAAATCCTAAATCCTCTTTCAAATCACTTAGGAAATGAACTTCTTCAGACACACAAAAACATACACACTGATAACTTCGTATACATTTGCTTCACTTAACTTCTATTAAAAGGCCGTTTTCACTCTAACAAGCACTTTCCAGGAAATCCGGGATGTAAGATGATAGGACCTATTCATGTGAGAAAATGCTGATCACTGACTCCTACCCAGCTCCCACGCTGGACTCAGCAATCAAAGGGGAGGGAGTTTATCTTGTTCAGCTCAGAGCATCCAGGTCTTTGTGAAATGGGAACAACTTCAGGCATGTGTTCAGGAATCCCCCTTAACTTTTTTTTTTTAAAGATTCTATTTATTTGCCCCTTAACTATTTTTAGAAAGACAGTTGGAGAAACTGGACATAGGAGCAGTGTGTGATTAAATATGTTAATGAACTCTCCTCAAAAGTTGATGTATGTGTTAAGGAATATATATAGTCTCTATGCCTCATGGTTTCCTAAATGATGAGAGTATTTATTTAGATTTCTCATTGGTGACTTCTAAATGTCTGTTCTTTCCCTTTGCTCAGATAACCAAAAAGTCTATTTACTTAAGTGGGGTGAAGTTAGTCTAATCAACAACTGCTCCAGGTTTTATCCGGGTCGCTATTTTGAAAAAGAAATGGACTGTGCAGGTAAGCACGGGGTGGTTTCCCTAAGATCTGTACCTATACCCCCTACCAAACATCTCCCCTCCTCACCAAATCTGCCTCCTCGCTCTGGGCCCTGGGCCCTTTCATCGGGCCTCCTGGCTGGGGATTCCTCAGCCCTTCACTCAATCCCTCATGCTAATAGGAAGAGGAAGAATCTTCCTTATGCCACTGTATAGAAAGGCGCCTAAAAGCACAGACTCTGGAACCAGGCTGCCTGGGTTTATATCCCGATTTTTACCAGTTACGACTCACATGGCCTTGAGCAGTCTTCCCCATCTGCAAAACTGGGGATCTTCATAAATGAGGAAACTGAGATGCAGAGCAGTTACATAATTTGCCCAAAGTCTTATAAGAACTGGCAGATCCAGGATCAAAACCCAACCTTTTTCTGAATAAAAATCTGAATGATCTCATTTCAGACATGTCCGCTTGGAAGTAAATCCTCCCTCCTCAGCAATCCCATGGCACTTTTGATGACCCCTGCCACCATCTCCTTTACTCTCATAGTGGCCCTAGTGCCCCTACCCAGTGTTGCAAGCTTGCAGAGTTCTTGTCGCACAGAGAGGAGGAAGGAATCTCGCGGACACAAAAGGGTGAAGTGAAGTGAAAGTTTAAGTGAAGGTGAGAGCAGAAAGGAAAGAAGAAGCTCTCTAGAGTGAGAGGGGTCCCAAATGGGTTGCCACGGAGGGCTTTTAGTGGCAGTCTTTTATTGAGAACCGACCGGAAAACTTGTGGCCTTGAGATTTTTGTGTCTTGGTTTGCTGCTTTCTCTCGTTTCTCTCTGTCTCAGCATCTCCACCTGCCAGGAATAGTTCCAGAGCCCAGTCAGGGGAGTCAGGGCCCTCCTATCTCTCCTGCCTAGAACTTAACCCCTTCCCTATTCATAAGACAGAACCCGTGGGCAGAAAGAGCTGTACTAGGATTGTGAGGAATGACTGATTGTTTACTTTTTAATAAGTGGGGGTGAGGGATAGCACCAGTCTCCAAGGAATCTGGAAGCAAGGCTTTCAGGACCTTGAGGGGCCGCTGCTGCCAAGATGAAGTTACTTTTAAACATTAAGGCACTGAGGCGACCACACTTTTCTTGAGGAAGGTCACCGTCTTCTAAGGTCTTTTTAAATCACTGATCCCAAAAGTTATAGGATGTCAATTACTTTCAGGTTATCTATCAGTGGGTGGCAAGCTGTAGGAGACTTTAATTTAAGCTACATTTCTTTTGCCTTTGTTTCCCATATCGCTAACAACAGTTACACAGCTACAAGTCAGTTCCTGCTTTTGGTGGTGACGCAAAGGCAGGGAACCAGCCAGGGTAATGCATTTAGGATGCTTTATTAAAACCACTTATAAATAGTGTATTCCAGAAAAAGGCAAAGTAATTGACATCCTATAACTTTTGGGATCAGTGATTTAAAAAAACCTTAGAAAGTCCTAAGAGTGAGAAGAAAGTAAACAGACCATTCCCTGTGCTCTCCCTTCTTAAATGGCGTTCAGGATGACAGAGGACAAAAGGGGAGACTAGCACAAAACCTACCAGGAGGCAATTATCACAGTTAAGAGGGAAAGCTCGAAGGGTTCTGCCTGCCTGAGTTCAAGTCCAGCCTGCCACTTAGTAGCTGTATGGCCTTGGATAAATTAGTTAACCTCCCTGGGCCTTATTTGTCTCATCTGAAAATAAGGATAATAATGATACTTATCTCATTAGGGGTGTGGTTTAGCATCAAAACAATGACTGACTAATGCATATTAAGCACTCAATAAGCACGAAGTATTTCTATTATTTCCCCCACTGAGTACTGGATGCTACTTTCAGATTGCAATCTCGTCAAGAATATACACTTGCATACAACAGAGGAAGCACGGGAAGCCCTCACTAAATATGGAGAATGAGCAGAAGACAAAGTGTGTCCCAACCTGCGTCTCTCCACCTCTATGGGCCCAGAGGGGTGTGAGGGAGAGTACGCGTTATTCCCCGTTAGCAAAGTGTAAGAAAGCCAAAGTTGGTACACACATTGGAGGAGACAGGAAGTCAGCATGGCAGCCTCGACAGATGGAAGTACCCCTGTGATTTTCTTTTTCCTTTGTCTTTTTCAGGTACAGATGATGGTTCCATCGACACCTGTAAAGGGGACTCCGGAGGCCCCTTAGTCTGTAAGGATGTCAACAATGTGACTTATGTTTGGGGTGTTGTGAGTTGGGGTGAAAACTGCGGAAGACCAGAGTACCCAGGTGTTTACACCAAAGTGGCCAATTATTTTGACTGGATCAGCCATCATGTGGGAAGGTCTCTTATTTCTCAGTACAATGTATAAAATTGTGATCTCCCTCTTCTGCTCTTTTTCTCTTGGGAGTTGGATTTTAGTTGAAATGATACTGCATAATTAGTACTTCTCTAGGAAAAAAAATAATAAAAGCACATTTTATTGGATATTTTTAAAGGTTTCTACAAAGCTTCTTCCATATTGGAACTTTGCTGTGTAATTATTGAAGAAATATTTTAGTCGGGCATACATACTTTACTTATTAGAAAATGTGATTAAATTATCTCTTTATATAGGAAGGATATATTGACTATACCAAAGGCTTTGCTAGTTGAATGACACTGGACTCACATAAGCCTGCATTCAAACCCCAATTCTACCATCTACTAATTACTTGGCCCTGGGCAATTTACCATCTTCTTTGTGTCTCATTTTCTACCTTTAAAATGGAAACTAGAATTTTGAAAAAATAAAACCACATACTAAATGAAATGTTTGCACAGTACCTGTCACAGGAAAATAACTGACCTCACACCTCTTGTCCCATTTCTCTGCTTCTTAAAGTATTAAAAGTTCTCTTGAAAGATTTGTCTTTAGTTCCATTTCACAAGTCCTCCTTGACCCTCTCTTTAAACCCCTCCACAGATACTGCCACACAACCACTGACCTCCTTGGTGTCAAACCCACAGTCACTTAGCTACTCTCCTCTCCCCCTGCCCCAGCTGCAGTAGACACAGTCAGCCCCTCAGGACATCACACTCTCCGCCTGGCCCCCAGCCTCCCTGGCTGGTCTCCACCTCCTTCCCAGTCTCTTCCTTCTGGTCACTTCTTTCACTTTTTTTCCTAGTGATCTTACTAAATCCCACCCACAGTCCAATGACCCACAAATCCATATCTCCAGCCCTGATCTTCCTAAATCCCAGACTAGTATTTCACTGAGCACTTAACATCTCCATCTGGACATCTAATAGCATTTCAAAAGAAACATAGCCAACAGGGACGCCTGGGTGGCTCAGTTGGTTAAGCGTCTGCCTTCGGCTTAGGTCATGATCCCGGGGTCCTGGAATCGAGCCCCGGCATCGGGCTCCCTGCTCCGCGGGAAGCCTGCTTCTCCCTCTCCCACTCCCCCTGCTTGTGTTCCCTCTCTCGCTGTGTCTCTCTCTGTCGATTAAATAAAAAAAATCTTTAAAAAAAGTAAAGAAACATTAGCCAATCCAAAATGGCCCCTTCTTTATCCAGTTCCTCCCTTCTTAGTAAATGGCATTTACTCAGGGCTCTCCTGCACGCCCACTGTACATTAGGCACCAATCTCTTTCTATCACGTGACCCTGGTTTGTCTACTTCTTCCCCACAATGCTCACACATCCACTACTGCTCTCTGCTTTCTATGCTGTAAGACACAAGAGAAGAGAGACTGTCTGTCTTCCTCCTGTCTGCATCCCTAGCACTTGGTTCAGAGGAGGTGCTCAGTGAATAAAGAGTAGCTGCTTTTATTATGATGATTTAAAATGCAGTTCTCATCATCCTGAAGACAGGTATATTTTTCACATAAGTATTACCTTCAATACCTGTGGTTCAGTCCTGGATAAAGCCCAATTGTTTTAATAAGACAAATGCCCATTTCTATGTACATTCCAAAGTTGCTTACTGCCCAGATTTTTTTTCTTTTTAAAAATTTTGGTAACATATACGTACTTTTTTTTTTTTTTTAACTGCTTTAACCATTTTGAAGTGTACAGTTCAGGGGCATTAAGTACGTTCCCCTTGTGCAACCATACCATCTCCAGAAATTTTTCATCTTCCCAAACTGAAAACCTATGCCCATTACATACTAACTCCTCCTCCCCTCCCATGCTGCCCGGATTTTTGATGCTTTATCATTGAATGCAGGAGAGTATTTGGTTATCTATGGCTGTGTAAGAAAGAACCCCCACATATTTATTTAAATAGCAGTTGTTTATTATTTTGCTCACGTGTCTGGGGATTGACTGGGGCTCAGCTGGCCATTTCTTCCATCCTCTAGTGTAGCTACTATCAGACAGGGAGGGCTGGGGCAAGGATCATCTGGAAGGCTTCACTCATGCGTCTGGTGCTTGGGCTGGGAGAACTCAAACAGTGGGGCTTCTCAGGCATCTCTATGTGGTCTTCTCCACTTGGGCTCTCAACATGAGGACTCAGGGGCACTAGACTTCTTACGTAACAGCTGACAAGTGTCCCAGGAGAGCCCACAAACTAGAACAGCCTTTACAAACCCAGCCTTGGAAGTCATTTAGCTTTGCTTCCATCACAAGACCTGATCAGGTTGAAGGGAGGAAATATAATCCATCTCTTGATGGGAGGGGTGTCAAAGTATCTGTGGCATGTTTTAAAACCTCCACCATGTCCTGGCCCAGCAAACCTGGAGCATGTAGCATCTCCGAAGATGCCCGGATATGAGTACTAAGGGCTGCAAGCTGGGAGAAGGTAGCGTCGTGGCCCCTGGAAAGACCAAGCCAGTCTGCACGTGACCTGGGACCTGGAGGCTTCACAGCAGAGTGGACCAGAATCGAGGCCTGAAGAGTGAAGAGCCAGCTTCTCCATAGTGACTCCATGTGACAGAGCCTGGGAATAGCAGGAGTGAAGTGACTGCCTGCTGACCACAGAAGCCATTCTAATTGGTTTAATGAAAAAAAAAAAAAAGATTTGTTCAAAGATATCACGCAGTTCACAGAATCTCCGGGAAAGCCAGAGAGTTGGCTATGCATCTGGGAATAATGCTCAAAGAGCGCAGTAGGACTGCTCATCAGAGGCTCCCACTGCCACTAGCTCGGGTCCCAGGCTCCACACAGAGGCGGGGCACTGGGCACTACTGCTTGACCCGCTGCCACGAGCTCGCGAGATGTGGAGCGCTGCCATCACCTTACATTTAACCCTGGCCTCGGCGCTCACCATGGTATGAGGGAGACAGAAAAAAATTATAAAGCTGCACTTTGCCAGGGACAACGGTGAGGAAAAGTCAAGGGAGACGCATAAATCAGTCTGAAGTGTCAAAGAGGCCTCCCCAGTGGTGAGCTTAACCTGAATTACAGAAGAGATTTCCAGGCAGATGTAAGTGCAAAGGTTCTGTGGCTTGAGGAGCCAACCACGAAAGGGGACCGAGAGCAGGGCAGCATGACGGGGGGGGGTGTACAGGGTGCAACTGAGGAGCTGGAGAGGGAGAAAAGGGCAGGTCAGAGAGGGCTTCATGCCAAAGAGTTGAGACCACTGAAAGACTTTGGAAAGTTCACCCTGGAGGTATTGAGGAAGATGTACTGGAGGGGGTGAGATGGGGTAGGAGAGACAGTTAAGAGACTATTGGAGCAATCCAAATGAAAAACGGTGAAGGTAGAAACTACAGCAGGGCACTTTTAAAGAGGATGGCACTGATCCCAGATATATTAAGGAGTAGAATGAATGGCAGCTGGGGACAGAGAGGACAGGGCACTAGAGAGAGGGATGGGAGTCTAGAATAACTCCCAAGTTTTCTCTTGGACAATGAGATGATTGCTGTTGCCATTGATTGAAGAAATAAAGGAAACAGAGAAAGAGAAGCAGGTTTCGTTAGTTAAGGATATTTTCAAGCTGTGAGGTCTATGGGAGCCTAGGAAAGATGTACATAGCATGCAGTAGGGAACAAGAAACTGAAAATCAGTCAGAGGTTTGGAAGTAGCCAGAAACCCAACCTAGAGAGACCACACACCTGAATTTATCCTGATGGTCTAAAACCCTGCAGTCCCACCCAAATGCGTTCCTTCCATCCTATCCAGCACATTCTCTCTGTATGCTGAGTGATCTTACATTCTACGCACAAAGATCACTTGAAAGTCTCTTCCCTGATTGCTGTGCTTTGACTACTGTGTTCCCCCAAAACTCATGTTGAAATCCTAATGCCCAATATGATAGTATTAGGAAGTGGGGTCTTCAGGAGGTGCTTAGGTACTTAGGAGGGTAGAGGCCTTAAGATGGGGACTATTTTATAAAAGAAACCCCAGAAATTCCACCCCCCTTCCATCATGTGAGGACACAGAGAGATGTCAGTTGTCTGCAAACTGGAAGAGAGCCCTGCCCAGAACCTGACCACTCCAGCACCCTGATCTTGGACCTCCAGACTTTAGAAGTGTGAGAAATAAACTTCTGCTGTTTATAAGTCACCTAGTCTGTGGTATTTTGTTAAGAGTAGCCCAAGCAGACTAAAACACTGATCAAATTTGCCTGATGATAGAATACCTGAAATGGAAAGCCGTTATCTTGAATATATCACGGAACCAGCCCATGCTTATAGATCTGGTGCAGCCATCTCTTGTCCTTCACATTGTCCCTAGTTTGAAAGCTATTCATGCTATTAATTTTTTTTTTTTTAAAGGCAGAGCCTGGAAACTAGCACTTATTTCCCCTTAACTTGAGCCCTTTTTAGAAACCAATGTTCTCGCCTTTACACTGGGCAAAGATTGATCATTATGGCTGGAATGGTTTCACCACTTGGCATTTATTTTCATCACAATAACACTGCTTGGGCCATTTGATGAGACATTGGAAAAGGCTAAAAAACAGAAACTGCCCTTGATCATTTGTATTTTGTTGATTTTGTATTGTTTCAAATAACACAGAGGATTCCACCCTCCAAGCATTCTGTGTTAATATGTTACATTTAACCCCAATACATTTGGCATTCTTACTCATTAATATCACCATGTTCCTTGATGTCCATGACACTGAAGAGACCATTCGGGGTGTCCAGAAGGTGTTTCTGACTGACTAAGCTCATAACTGGACTGGAAAGCTTTGTATAGAAAACACAGCCTCGTCTCAGCCACCCAGAAGATCCCATTCCAAGGCACATGTATCATGCAGACAAGAATTAGCACAAACACAGCATATTTTATATTTTCATAATTTTGTGTGGATAATATTGACCAAAGTTGCTTTTCCCCATTCCTCTTCCTTTTTTTTCCTCCTCTCACTACAAATGTGTCTTGTCCTCAGTATTCCACTGACACTTTTCTTATGAAGTTTCCCGTGACCTCCCTGTTACTAAATTCAGTAATCAACAGCAGGTCCTCATCTCCCTCCACACCAGCCAAATCGACGGTTCTGCTGTTCTTAGACACACTGCAACAAAGCACTCTCTAGCTGCACTTGGAGGACCCTTCTGAGCCTCTTTTGCCACTTCCTAGTTCCCCGACCTCCTACAACCTAGACTTGGTTCTGCTTCTCCACATACTCACTTTTTAGAGGATCTCTTCTAGTCCCATGGCTTCAAAAGTCATTTCTATGCTGATGACTTCTAAATAAATTTCTATTCCTTGCCCCATCTCTGAACTACAAATTCAGAACAAGTTTCTCAAACATGTGTCTGAAATTAATTTCCTAAATTTTCCCTGAAATCAACTCCTAGAATCCTCCCCATTTCATTTAGTGAGAACTCACTACCCTAAGTGCTGAAACCCAAACCTTAATGTCATTGATTTCTCTTTCCTTCATTTACCGTACTCAATCCAACAGTAATTCCTGTTGGCTCTACCATCAAGTTCTATCTAGAATGTGACCACTTTCACACCTCCACTACTCCTTCCCCGGGCCGGTAAGACAATAATGTCTTACCTGGTTCATTACATCCTAACTGGCCTCCTGGCTTCAGCTCCTGCCCATCCAAAGTATATCTAGACAACCTAGCCATTTGCTAGCAGGAGAGACCTGGAAGTTGTGGGTTTGCAACCAACAGTGTCTGTCACAATAATAACAAGATTTGCTGATTAGATGAAAAGTGCCCTGTAAAGAGGCTCTTTTCAAACCTTTTATGCTGTTAGGAAGGAAGGTTGGAAGGGGGTCATCTAGAAGTTAACATCATATGACCAGTCAGGGCCAGCTTCATGTCCATGAATCCTGTGCCCACGTACAAGGCACTGAACTCGGAAGTCTTTCACATTTGCTCTAATGCTCTCCTGTCATCACCTTGAAATTCTTCATGATTTTTGAACAAGGAGCCCTGCATTTTTATTTTGTACTGAGCCCTGCAAGTTACATAGCCAAACTCTAGTATCTGGCAGCAGGAATTAAGGGGGAAAAGTAAATCTTGGAATTACTGCAGAACAACAAATATCTAATGATTGAATATGAAGTGAACGTAAAAATAAAACTTAGAATCTTGTTTTCTGGAAAGATGGTGATGATTCCTATGGGGAACACAGTGGAAAAGGAAATTTGTTTCAGAGAAAACGAGAACTCTATCAGTCCAAGGAACTGGAGTTTGAGAATTTAATCTCTAAAGAGAGTTGAGACAGAGAAGACTAAATCTGAATCCTCAGAGCAGAGGCTGTAGTTAAAGTATAAGAAATTAGAGGAGATCACCAAGGAATGAATGTATAGAGAAAAGGAAAAAAGAAAAAAAAAAAAGGTTTTGGGGCTTCAGTAACTGAGGGTTGGAATCGGGTTAATACATTCTCTCTTTTCTTGTGGAATATTTATTCACATATGGGAGAGTTTCTCTGAAGACTTGAAAGAACCAAACCTGGTTTAAGGGTTTGGGTGGTGGAACTAGGTGGGACCCAGAGGTAATCTAATTGAACACCCACACTTTAGAGATGGGAAAACCAATGCTCCAGAACACATAAAAAAATTTCTATGGTCCCTTTTCTGAATGTTTTGAAATGTGCATTTCAAAATTATCAAACATGAAGAAAAAAATCTTTGGCATCTCGTGAAGGTAGAATTAGCCCCTAGTTTGACTGGATACCGCCATATGACTCCTCCGTACTCTGACTCCTTCACCGTAGAAGGCTGACAATACCTCCAGGGCACAGGTCTCCCCTTCCCTCATTGTGGCAGGCAGATCACAGCCCAAGGGCGCCTGGCTGAGGGTCGCAGCCTGGCGTTGGGCTACATCTGTGTGTCTGCCAGGAGAGACTTCTTTTCCTGTTTCTAACTCACCTTAAGTCTGCATCCCAGTAAAGCGGTGTTCTGAATGTGAGATGATGTGAAGTACATGGCACAGAGTAAGTTCTCAGTACAGGGGGACAGAATTCTTAGGAACTCTTTAGTGCACATTTATTATACTTATGAAGCTTGTAACAAACACAAAACGCCAAACTAGAATTTATTGGTAATTTTAATAAGAAAGGATGCATCTATTCCCAAGACTTGCGATACTGCCCTGGATCTTACCGTAAAATTCTAGGAAATTTCCGGGATACTAACATAACCAGATATTTATAGCTCTGGTAAAAAACTACTGCAATAATTATTTAAGGATTCTGCACAGCGCAGGGAAAAAAATACTGAGAAACTTCACCGGAGTTATCAAATTTCAAAATATGGTCAGCAGAAAAGCAGTGATTTCCAATTAAGTTTTTTTTTAAACTGTATTCAAGTGTAGAGTAGAATACCGTTTCTTCCTTATCCAGAAAGAAAACTTACAGTTTTTATTGTCAAACCAGTGTCTTCCTCCAGAATTTCTAAACGAGATCTCGCTCATGCTTGCCACTCAGGCACCACCACCTCGTCCTCGGGTTGAGCGGTCCGGCTCCCGCCCCCGCAGCCGCGGCCACTGCGGGCAGAGGACCCGGCGAGCACGCGAGGAGGTGAGATTCCGGATTCCGGTCCACGGGTCACGCAGATTCGCGTTTTCAAACCGAAACTTAGCTGGACCCCTCGCAGCGCTCTCTGTAAGGGGCTAAGGGAACTCATTTCTTCCACGGCGTCCACACCCAGAAAAGCTTGTCGCTACGAACGGGCTGGGGTGGGGACTGCTGGGCTGAACCCTGACAGGTCGGGGGGGGGGGTCTTCACTTGGCTGCCCCCTCAGGCAGAGGCGTGCCCTCAGGGCGGAGGCGCGCCGCGGGCAGCGCTTGGACCGGAGCTCGCAGCCCCTACGCCGCGCTCCCGCTTCGCCGGCCTCTGACACACCACACTTGTGCGCAGGCGCACAGCGGGGGCCGCGGGCCCAGGCCCGCGCGTGCGCCATGCCGCGCGTCTTCGCGACGGCGCCGCCTCCCAGCCAGAGCTGAGTAAAGGCGGTGAGGGCCCGCCTCCCAGCTCGGAAGGAGGCGTGGGCATGGAGCCGGCTGGGGACGCGGAGCGGGGGGCTGGCGCCGCTGCCTAGGGCGCCCCGTGGGCTCCTTGGGGGCACGGCCCGGTGCTGCGCGGATGGCCCTGCTCCCGCGGCCCGCGTTCGCCCTCGTCCTCCTCTTCCTGCCCGCCGCTCTCAGGTGCCAGGAGCAGGCCCAGACCACCGACTGGCGGGCCACCCTGAAGACCATCCGGAACGGCGTTCACAAGATAGACACGTACCTGAACGCCGCCTTAGACCTCCTGGGAGGCGAGGATGGGCTCTGCCAGTATAAGTGCAGTGACGGTGAGAGGGAGCCCAGGTCCTGCGAGGCCCTCGCTTTCAGGGTGTTGCGGGGACGGAGGTCGTGGAGGTGTTGGGAGGCAAGGCAGACCTTGACGTTGTCCCCTAGCCGTGGAAAGACTTAACCACTGCTAGGGTCTTACCATTCTTGTGATTGAGCAATCAGGTTAGAAGTGCGCACCGCTATTGTTAGCCTATGGGAGGTCACCTGAGGTGTACTCTCCGTTCTGTTTTCATTGCTTTTGAATCACTACGTTTTCTTTTTCTCTTTCTTTTTTTTTTCTTTTGCTATTGCACGAAGTTGCCTCAGAACTTTGTGACGTACGCATCATGGGAATGGAGTGGAACAGAATGATTTTAGCCCTATATTTTAGCACCGTTAGTCAGCCGAACATGCAGAATATACCGAGAATTGTAATCATGACGTTTTACCTGTTTCAAGAATTGCTTTTAATTTTTTTTTTTTCCTGCAGGGCCACAGAAAATGAATTACGACCTTTGTACAGACTTCTGGTGTACTCTATTGTTGAGAAAGAGTTCTGATAATTCTTCTAGAAATTGTCTATCACTTGATAGGAATTTTCTTTCCTTGGTTAATACTACTATAATTGTTTTGATTTACTTTTCATATTTTTTAACTTTAATTCTTTTTGAATCTGAGAACTTGTTTGGTGCCATCGTTGGTAATAATAAACTCAAGGTCTTAGCAGAGATCTTTTCAAGCACTTGCTTTTTTTGAATGTTTAAATATTGTAGCAGCTCAGGTAAAGTACTCAGGCTTCTCTTTGGAAATTCAAAATTTTAAGATTTTGATTGGGAGGTCATGTTTCCAGTAAGAGTAGACGAAGTCGGGGCCTAGTTCATTTAGTGCTTGGCACCTTAAAGTAATAGGGAACTCAGTGACTAATGGTAAAACCAGATTGCATGGAGGTGAATTTAAAAGAAATCTATGTCATGTAAAACTGGGATGCCACTTGCTGCCTGTAATTCTCAAAATAATTTCTAGTTTTATGTTAATTGAGGTAAAGAATGAGCCATATCTCGTATGCTATGAAGTGCAAAATGTTTCCTTCCTAAATTTATGCCTAAATGTTACCACCAGTATGCAATCGGGAAGGATGTTGTTATGAGAAATAAGTGAATTATTTGAAAATTAAATGGTTGCCTTTCCTGAGGCAGATGTCATAATTTTACTTAGTCATCCCCATTCGTTATAGAAATATCTGAGTGCCTGTTACGTCTCAAGTGTTCTACCAATTGGAGATTGAGCAGTAAACAAAACAGATAAAATTCCTGTCCATGGAGCTTACATTTTGGTGGGAAGAGACAGTAAACTAAAAAACAAGTAAAATAAGCCAAATATGCAGTATATGTACGTCTGAAGTTTGCCAGTGTTTTGAGAACAATAGTAAAAACAGCAGTGGCAGTGTTGGGAGGCAGTTTACTCATTTTAAATAGGTTGTTCAGGGAAGATCTCACTGATAAGACAGCATTTGAGAAGAAATCTGAAAATGCTGAAGGTGACACTGTGATGATCTGGGCCTAAAACCCTCCAGGCGGAGGGAATGGCCAGTGTGAAGGACCTGAGGAGAAAGGCCAGTCAAGGATGACACGGAAGATTTTGGCCTGAGCCAAAGGAAGGATGTGGTTGCCATTTACTGAGATAGGAAAGGCTTAGAAGGAGCAGTCTTCATTAACTTGTGATGAGTCAGGGGTTCTAGAGTTTATTTACATTTAAAATAGCTCTGAAGTTGAATGGATACTGTTCCTATTATAAAGATGACTTTAATCTTTTGTTTTACTTAACCCTTTTTATTTTCAACAAGCCTCACTAAATTTACCATGTGGAGTCTCAAGCAAGATCTCCAGCACAAAAAAACATAAATGAACTTGAGAATTTAGGAAATGGTATGCTTCAGTGAACATCCTTTTGTGTCTTAGTAAATGCTGTCTTCTCATAGGAGTGTGGTTCCAAGTCACCATGTTGATAATTCCAACATAATGAAAATTGTTCTTTAATTGCTATTACTTGAGAAGTCTCCCTGGAACACTGTTTCAACCTTTCCCAGATTTTGGAATGCAAGTGATCAAATCAGAACCAAACAAACAGACAAATCCCAAAGCTAGAGGAGCATGGCAATTAAGGAGTGTTTAATAGTTGCAATAAAAGGTAAAGGGATCTTTAAAAAAGACTTGGTAGTAGGGAGAGGGTGATCAGATTAAAGGGCACTCACTTGTTCCATTCAGTTATCTTTGTTTTATCAAAAGGATTGGCTTTATGGAGACTTGCTCCCTTCTGGCCATCCTCCCTCTGGTGAGAACAACACTTTATTGAGATTGAAGTAAAGTTACTTAGGGGAACAAATGAGATGGTTGCTATTTTTTTTCTATTTTTTTTTCTCCCTGACAGCAAAGAAGATTTGAGGATTTGAGAAAGAAAACTTTGTTTTCTTTTGAAAAATAGAAAACAAAATTGGCTTGTAAAGTGCTTTAGAATTATGAATAGGTAACTCATTCAGTGATTTATGTTTATGTCTTAACAGGATCCCTTTGGCTGTTGTGCAAAGGATAAAAAGAGTCCAGGGAGGTGGGAGAGCAAGAATGGAGGCAGAGTGACAGATGCAGGAATTCAGACAAAAGATGGTGGTGCTTTTGTCCAGGTTCATAGCAAGAAAGGTCATGAGAAGTGGTTGGATTTGGGGATATATTTTGAGGGAAGAACCTGAAGGATTTGCTGATAGCTTGGAAGGAAGGTGTGAGTAGGGTAAAAAAAATGATCCCAAAGTTTTTGGCCTGAATGTTTGGAAGGATGGGGTTGCCATTAACTGTAATAGGGCAGACCATGGAAAAAAGTCACTAGGAAAGATAATAACATATTTGTATGCTTTTGAGAATGATTCGGTAGAGAATGAAAACACCATTGAAGGAGAAATGAAGGAGAATTATTGGAGTCAGGTCCTTAGGTAAGTGAGAGGAGTGGGTTCCAGTGCATAAATAGATTGGCCAAGAGCACGGATGGCCTATCCCTATTAATAGGAACAGAGGTAGAGGATATGGGCACAGATGCTGATTAGGTGGATAGATGTCCAAGTTCTCTTCCCATCACTTCAGTTTTCTCAGTGAAGTAGGAATCAAGGTCATCAGCTGAATGCGAAGATGGGAATGGAAGTGTTGGAGGTTTGAGGAAATTAGGAGAGAGAATGGACTAGAAAAATGAAGTAGCACAAGGGCCCTCCGAAGATTAAATCATGAATTAAAATCTCAAGTGTTTAGGAAAGCAGGTTTGAATTCTACACTGCATTTCCTATAAAGCGCAGTGCTAAGATCTTTGACCCAACAGCCTTCCCTTTCTGTTTCCCATCTGCTTCAGTGTCAATCATGTGAAAGAAATTCATCTGTTGGGAAGTATTTACATCAAATTTTTTTTAAAAATATGTAGAAAAGATCTATCGTTACCTCAGTCCAGGCAAATCTTTAGATTTTATCTGTCCATACAGATGATAAAGCATCAAGAGAGGAGCATTTGCCTCAGTCAAAAAGTAGAATCAATGAATAGTATTTCCATGTAGTTGTACCCAGTGGATTTGGTTTGTTTTTTAAATTTTTCTCATCTCATTTTTTTCTTAGCTTTCTGTATTTGCTTACAAATTTTAGTGACTCTGATACATCATGGATTTTGGTTTGACTTTGATATTGCTTCTTCTGTTACTCAGTTTTTGCTTGCTTTGTGTATTAGTCTGTTCAGACTCCTGTAACAAAATACCATAGACTGGGTGATTTAAACAACAGGAAGTTATTTCTTAGAGTTTTGGAGGCTGGAAAGTCCAAGATCAAGGTTTGGCCAATACTGTTCTATAGTGAAGGTTCTTTTCCTGGCTTGCAGACAACTAACTGCCTTCTTACTGTTTTCTTACATTGGGGGTCGGAGAAGCAAGTTCTCTGGTGTCTCTTCCTTGCTCTACTCTCATGACCTTATCTAAACCTAATTATCTTCCAAAGGCCCCATCAGCAAATGCATTGGGAGTTAGGGCTTCAACATAGGAATTTTGGGGGGACACAGTTCAGTTCATAAGCACCGCGTAAAAATTGGCACTCAGTAGAAATGCTAAATTTTTTTAATGTTTAGCATCTTACAACACCAGTTATAACAACATTTAAAATGATATTAACATATTTATAATTTTTGAAGTGTATAGCAACTTAATCTTTAATAAACAACTTTCTATGTAACTTGTCTTGCTCAGAAATAGTAATTTCAATTTAAAGGTGAATTTAGAACTTCAAAACACTTTAAAATGTTTTGGGAAATCTGTTATTTCCCAGTTCTCTGGGGTTTTTGGGGTTTGGGGGGTTGGTTTTTTGGTTTTTGGTTTTTGGTTTGTTTGCTGTAGATAAAGAATATTTTAATCTCAGGAAAGAATTTCCCCATTTTTTTCTCCAGCAATTTCACAGGTGCCTACTATGTGCCAGGCATCTTCTAGGTGAGCAAGACAAAGTTCCTGTCCTCATAGAAACTGATTAATTATGGGGGGGTGGGTGGGAGGATGGACATTAAGGAGGGCATGTTTGGTAGTGAGCACTGGGTGTTATATGCAACTAATGAATCATTGAACACTACATCAAGAACTGATGATGTACTATATGCTGGCTAATTGAACATAATAATAAAAAAAAAACAAAAAAAATTGGCTATTATGTTAATTTGGTCAATGAATGTTAGAAAGAAGAATAAAACCAACCAACGGTGTATGGAATGGTTATGGAAGGGGGGAAGGGGCACTGTCTTAGATGGAGTGAGCGGGGAAGGCCTCTCTGATGAAGTGACATTAGCACATTCCTTCAAAAGCCAAACAAAAACCAGTCACCTGCCCCCTTTGCCACTTATGCTCGGGAGCCAGTTTTATCAGCATTTATTTTATGGTGTTATTATTCAGTAGTTCATGTGCAGTAGGTCTTGGTTCTCACTGCATTTTATCAGCTTCCCTCCTGAGAGCAGTTTTAGACACTGGCTCTGTTTGAAACAACTGCCTCCCCCATCCTCCTGCCTCCATTTTCGGTTTTGCTGACACATTTGCTTCTGTACCATCTCTGTTCGTCTCCATTCTCCTGTAGTAGGCAGGCTTTGATTTGTTTTGGTTTTTCTCCCTGACTTCACTTGCTTCTGATCATTCTCCCACTCAAAGGTAATTATCTTTTACAAAATGAGAAAATATGTATATTAGTACATATATATGTACATACCTATGTATCATTGTCATTACATACATCAAAATGTTAAAAAGTGTTGTATAGACTCAAAATCGGAAGAATCCATAGATTTATATAAAATACAAAGGGAAGGAAAAATAGAACTGCTCCTGTAGTATAAATATTAAAACATTGAGGGAAATATCTTCCCAATAAAAAAAAGTAGACACTTGATATTAGAAACCCACATGCCTTTAAAACTCTAGGCCTGGATCAGTTGTCTGAGGGAGGTAATCTTTGATTCTCATGGAAGAGGGATAGGTACCAGAAATCTGGAGACTGGCAGATGGGGAATATACAGGGTATCCAAAAAGTTGGAAACAAGATAAACAGTATGTTAGTTACATTCTCAAGTAATGTGCCCGATAGGTGTTGCTGCAACCTTTAGATACCTTTTTAAGTGATATACTTCTAAATTGATAGCAATAAGTCCAGTCGTTAACCTGCAAAATACGTTTAGTAAGTACACTACTTATCCTGTTTCCAGACTTTTTGAATACTCTTTGGCTTATTTATTGTACTTTTTTCAGATTAAAAATTCAACCCATTCCTTAATGTCTATTGCTAGATGAGTTTCTAAACATTTTGAACGGTCGATTGTTAAAAACCCCTGACGAGAGAGCATCATGATGAAGCTTCCGGGAACTAGAATGGCTTCCCCAAGAATATCATGCTGATCCAGCTTCCCTCCCATTCAGTGAAGAGATTTCTGGTGTGGTAGGACAAAGAAAACCATAAATCTGATGGCTAGTTTTTCATGACATTCCCATGAGAAATGTAAGCTGGGTAAAACTTGATTTAAATGAAGTCACAACTGATTGAGTGGTCTACCCAAAAGGTTGGGTTGATGACTTCATGGCTGCTTATGGAGAGGGCTTATCTATGGCAGGGTGTTGCGGACCTCTGCCTTGGTTAATATCTGTATCTCAAATTTGTGAATGTCTGGGAGCAATACTAATACTGGGTGAATAGCCCTAAATTTAAACTGTGCTGAATAGTCTTGAATGATGAGCTAAAACTAACAAGACAGAATTTCACAATCTAATATTTAGGCTCAAAATTTAAACTGTAGCAGTGCTGAGTCTCTAGCAGTAGAGTTTATTTTAGAAAGAAGTGATGGGTTTTTTCCTACTGTCCAATGTATCTTAGAACTGAGACACAGCTAAAATATATGCTAACCATCTTAGGTTCTATTAATACAAGTACTTTATCTACTTCAAAATAGGCCCATCACACCTATTGGTGTTCAGTTTGGGATGGCACATTTTAAAGAGATGTGACAAACTAGAAGTGATCAGTCTTTGGAGGTTGATTAATGCTCGCCAAACTCAAAGGAGACTGAAGGATAAGCAGCAGTACCATGAGTATTAGAACTGCCACAGGGAATTGCCTTCCAAGTCACCTGCTCATTCATTCATTCATTCATTCATTCATCAACAAATATTTATTGAGAACCTAACCATATGCCGGGCACTGTTGGAGGCTTTGAAGGTATGAAACACAAATTCCTGCCTTCATGGAATTTGTATTTTAGTATGGGGAGACAGATAAAAAGTAAGTAGGTTAATAATATAATGTTTGAAGGTTATAATGCGTGCTACAAATGGTATGGTCAGAGAAGGCATTGCTGAGAAAGTGAAGGAATTACTGTGTAGATACCAGGAGTAAGAGTATCCACATAGAAGAGCAGCAGGCTCAGTGGCGCTAAGCCAGGAGCGGACTTGCAGTGTCTGTGGAACAACGAAGAGGTCAGATGTGATGGGATGAAGTGAGAAAGAAAGGAAGAGAGGTGAAAGGACTGTGGGAGATGAGGTCAGAGAAGTCACAGTGTGTTGTGTGTGGGTGCAGATTATATAGAGTTTGTAGGCACTGGAAAATGTTTGACTTTTATTCTGAATAAGATGCGAAGCCATTGGAGGGCTTTTGGCAGAAGAAAAACTTCATCTAACATTTTTATTTTATTTTTTTTTAAGATTTTATTTATTTATTTGACAGAGAGAGACAGCGAGAGAGGGAACACAAGCAGGGGGAGTGGGAGAGGGAGAAACAGGCTTCCCGCGGAGCAGGGAGCCCGATGCAGGGCTGGACCCTGGGATCATGACCTGAGCTGAAGGCAGATGCTTAAGTGACTGAGCCACCCAGGCGCCCTGATCTAACATATTTTAATAGGATCACTCAGGTTTGGTGTTGAGAATAGACAATGGCTGGAGGTGGTGTGTGGGGGTGCTGTGGAGTGGGGAAAGTGAAGTTGGGAGACATCAGGAGGTTATGGCAATAATCCACAGTGGCTTGGAGCAGGATGGTAGCAGTGGAGGAGGGAAGAAGTGATTAGATCCTGAATATTTTGAAGGTAGAATCAACAGGACATGCTGTGGAAATGGATGTGGGATATAAGAAAATGAGAGTATTAAAGATGGCTAAGGTTTTTTCCTGAGCACTGGGAATGTTGGAATTGCTTTTATCTGAGAAGACAGAACTATGGATGGAGCAGATTTGGGGATGAATATCAGGAGGTACCTCTTAAGTCTGAGGTGCCCATTAGATATCCAGGTAGTTAGTATATCCTCCCTCTGTGGGCCCTTTTAAGTGGAAAGCCAAATCATAAACAGTTTTCTTTCTTTCTTCCTTCCTTCCTTCCTTCCTTCCTTCCTTCCT
>NW_027397066.1:89832268-90074263 GCF_003265705.2 Callorhinus ursinus | reverse complement strand
GGGGGAGTGGGAGAGGGATAAGCAGGCTTCCCGCCAAGCAGGGAGCCCGATGCGGGGCTCGATCCCAGGACCCTGGGATCATGACCCGAGCCGAAGGCAGTTGCTTAACCAACTGAGCCACCCAGGCGCCCCATCATAAACAGTTTTCTTAAGAATGAAGGACCAAAAGCAGGAATTGAAGGATCACAGTGACTCATCCATGATAGCTTGAGGTATGTACCTTCATTTTCCAAGGGCCCAGAAACAACCATCCTTCTTGGGCAGTGCTAGAGAAAGAAAACCAACTTCTGCCATTGGCCTCCTCATTCCTTAATCCATCATAACCATTCTCTTTGTACATACTGTTCTTTAGACTGGGTGGAGCCAGCTAAAGCTTCGTAAAGTTATACTCTCTTTAGGCTCTAGTTCATCACTTCAGCCGAGCATGTGAGTCTTAGCAACTCACTTAAACTATTTTTAGATCCTTACTTTGAGTGGGTTACTTACTTTGATGGTTGATTACTGGAAGGGTTGCTTTTTTTCCCCCTCACTTTACTTTTGGAGGGTAAACATCTTTATTTAAGTCTTCTAGTAATAATTACTAGTTGACTGAAAGTTGGTAGATACTTTGTGTTTTTCCTAAGTAAGGAACTATGGGGAGATATTTGGAATAACAGGGGATGTTTTGCTTTTAGAATTGAAGATGAACGGTAGTCCGAAATGTTGGAGGGTTTATCATGTAAAATATGTAATTGGTTTGTTTTACGTTCCCCAGGGGTAGAGGATTGCTCATAAGAAAACAAGAAAGAATTTAACAGTTAGTGCCACTCCACAATGGAATAGGCTATTTCTTGATACTGTAGGAGGATTGTGGGAAACATTCAAGAGAAAGTAGGTGACTGGTATCTTGAAGTGATTTGTGTATTTCATGAGGACAGATATTTTTGAAGTACTTTGCAGCAGTTAAGATTGCTGTGATAATGTCATCTTTCTCCTGGTTACTGAACCATTGTCTCTGTTAGGGAGAATAGAGCTGGAGTAAGATGGCTCACCAAGCTGTCTTTATTCCTGACCTTTTTCCTTAGCTGGCAAAGAAGTGTATTTGTGAAATGGTTGGTTGGAGTGCAGGCTAGAATGTGTGGTTCTATAATGTCTTATAATGGCATTGAGGCAATTAAATGTTTGTTGGATGACCTTATCTTCCTTAGCTTTAAGCTCTATGAGTAAACTGGTTAGTTAATGGTTATTGAGGTTTGTGTGCAGTGGAGTATTGGCTGAAGACTGGGAAGATACAGTTCTTGCCTTATAAGTTTTTAACCGAAAAATGTAAGTGTTAAAATGTACAGGGAAAGAGGGTGGATTTATCTTTCATACATATGGACCCAGTCTGGCATATAACCTCTGAAATCTCCTGAAGTCCAGAGTAAGCTTTTGCGTGTTTTGTATGGTATAGGCTTAGAATAATGACATTCACTTATGTCAGTACCCAAATATTAAATATTTCCAAGGCTAGTCTAGTAGTACCTCATAGACCTTTTTGCATGTTTTTTATATTTGAAAATTAATTATGATACCATTTATATTTTATAGGATCTAAGCCCTTCCCACGTTATGGTTATAAACCCTCCCCGCCGAATGGATGTGGCTCTCCACTGTTTGGTGTTCATGTAAATATTATTATTTTCTTATTTGAGAAGTTTTATGATCAGTAGGCTATGTAGTACTCTTTTTTTAAGATTTATTTATTTAGTAGAGAAAGCATGCACAAGCAGGGTGGGGAGGGGCAGAGAGAGGGAAAGAGAGAATCTCAAGCAGACTCCCTGCTGAGTGTGGAGCCCAGCAAGCAGCTCGACCCTGAGATCGTGACCTGGGCCAAAATCAAGAGCCGGTTGCTCGGCCGACTGAGCCACTCAGGTGCCCCAACTACGTAGTACTCCTAATAATTCAAGATGGTCAGTGTGTTCTCAGGGTCACAAATAATTTTGCTTATAATGTTAATTAGGTTTATTATATTCTTTTATAGCTAAAACACATTTAATAAGTCCTAACAAAACTAAATGGAATAAAATTCATGTTTTATTTTTTAATCTTGTAGATGTTAATACTATTGAAAAGATATTTCCTCATGTTGCAAACATGTTTTAAAAGTTTGGAGTATAGAAGTAATGCTACTTAGATGAAAAAGTATAGATAAAGCATAATATTTTCTGTATTAAAGGAAAGCTAAGGAAGGTAGCTGTGTTTGTTTTGTAGACGAGGCTGAATCTGAGCCAACTGTTGTGGAAAAAAAATGTTTATGAGTGATTCCTAGACACGGGTTTTGCAATATAAAGTTATTTAAAACAGTTAAAGATAAGTTATAGATTTGAAGGAACAGTATCTTTAGGGAATAGATACTTAAAGATTGAACCACAATAACATAAACTGTAAGTTGTAGGAGCTTAAAACTTTTAAGTTTTCAGTGATATTTCATATAAAGTACATTTTACAGGGGGAGAGGTACCAAATACATTGGAATGTCCAAAAATCAGTCTTTGCTCTTAGCCTGACCTTTGTGTTTTTGAAACTATGTTTTGTGTTTTGGACAATTGGAAGTTACATTTGTTACCAGCAGATAACTGAATATTGCAAAATAGGGAGTTTTGAGGCATGGCTGAGAGGGAGAGAACATGGGTGCATGCGGGTGAGTGATGGGCAGATGTATGAATAACATGGAAAAGATTTGTAGACAGAAATGGATTTGGAAAATTACACAGCAGTCATCCTCCTTGATTTCTAAGTCTACTTGAATGCAGTACTTCCGCAGAGGAGTTTCGAATTTCATCAACAATAATCCATCCAAATGCCTCTTTCAGCTTAATGTTGGCATCCCTTCCCTGACAAAGTGCTGCAACCAACATGACAGGTGCTATGAGACCTGTGGCAAAAGCAAGAACGACTGTGATGAGGAATTCCAGTACTGCCTCTCTAAGATCTGCCGGGATGTGCAGAAGACACTAGGACTAGCTCAGCATGTTCAGGGTAAGGATGATCCAGCAGGATGGAGGTGAGAGCAGTTTGTCAAGTTTTATTGCCTGACTGCTTTATGTTTCAGTACAGGATTTACCACTGGAAATCTTTCGCTGTGTATTACTATATCTATTGTGACACAGCCCCTTCAATTTTTTGAGGTGAGGAGTCATTGACTTTGTCATCTCCAAATGATTTATGGTCATGGAAGCAAAAAGTGTTAGGAAACCTTCGGAAGATGGTATCAAAAAGTGTTAGGAAACCTTGGGAAGAGGGTATGCGAGGCAGAGAAGAATTTATCCGAGATCTTGTGCCCTGTAGTCTGTCTCTAATTATCCGGAACCTAAAGTTTGAAACCCTGGATCCAGTGATTTTAAAAGTATAACACAGGATTTATAGTGGGAAGTTCTAGAAGATTGGAGCTTTAACTGTCTCTTCATATGTATCTGTGTCAGGATGGTCCCCAAAACAACTCCCAGGTTTGCTAGGAGGACTCACAGGATTCAGGATAACAGTCTTACTCAGAGCAAAGGGATATGAAGCAAAGTCAGCAAAGGGTAAAGGTGCATCAATGTTCTCATTTATAAAATACTACCCATCTCATAGAGTTGTCATAAAGATACAGTAAGATGTTTGTGGAAATACAAATCACTGTACAAATACTAGAAGTTACAAAATCTTTTCACTGTCAAGCCGAAGTATTTATCATACATCAAAATCAGAAGAGAAGGTGCAAGAAAGGAAACTATACATTTTTAAGCATTTTTCATAAGGTACCATGCTAGGTATTTTAGATATGTTTTCCTCAATGTCCACAAAAACCCAAAGAAGTAGGTAGTGGTATACTCATTTTTCAAGAAGGGAAAAGGAGGTTCAAAGAAGTAACTTGTCCTAAGTTGCATACTTTCGATTTTAAAACTTGTGTTCTGTCTACTGCAGTATTCCCCAAACAGTGTCATAGGTCTGATTCTGAATTCCTAGTAATAACTGTCAAGGAAGAAGGCTCTGCTCCAGGTGCAGCTTGAACCCCCCAGCCTTTGAATCCTTTGCATGCTTTCGGCTGAGGCAGACTAGTTGCACAGCGGAAGCGTACATGGATGTATTTCCTGTCTTCTGATCTAAGGACATACCAATGCAGCTAAATGATGAAGCCAATTTCCTTTCAATGCCCTATTGAATAATTATAGCCTTTACACTTCTGTGGTGGTTGTGTTCCTTAATGGCACAGCCTTTTGGAGAAGTTTGAAAATGTCAGGATTTTGCGATGAATGGTTACTTCCTTTTTTTTTTTTTTTTTAAGATTCTACTTATTTATTTGACAGAGAGAGAGGGAGACAGCGAGAGAGGGAACACAAGCAGGGGGAGTGGGAGAGGGAGAAGCAGGTTTCCTGGCAAGCAGGGAGCCCGATGTGGGGCTCGATCCCAGGACCCCGGGATCATGACCTGAGCTGAAGGCAGACACTGAGCCGCCCAGGCACCCCGAAGAGTTTTTTCCTTAACATGAATATTTGAAACTGGAAGTATATGGGTGACTAAAAGCTACTCTGTGCTGTGTCTCTGGAAGTGAAGTGTATGAAGATAATCTCACCTGGATGTTCCAGGCTTCTTAGAATAAGAAAAGTAAATCCATTATCTTTTTTATAGTCCTAAAAAAATTTTTAAGCCCTGCTAGAGAAAAAACACTTTTGATTCCTAGGTCTCCCTTCCTAGGCTGAATTGGGATATTGAGAAAGAGAGAGAGAGAGAAAGAGACTAGGGTCCATTTACCTTAAGCATCTTTAATGATGTGTGATCAGTTCTTAGAAGTCATTGGCCGTAATTAAATGTCTTGAGGTTTCTCTGTTTTTAACCTTTATTTTTTTCTACACCTAAATATCTTTCCTTCAAATGCAAAATTAAGAGTGTTCTAAGGCATCTTTATAGTGGTATTTTTCAGATAAAAGGGAAAGTAACAGTGATGAACTAATCAGTGTTATTGAGAGAGACTCGTTTGCCTCATAGGAAAAAAAAACGGGTTGAACAGTTGCGGGCAAACAAAAAAGTAGCTACATGCTCAAGATGCTGACACTGAAAGTCTGTATGTGTGTGCTTCGGGCCTATGAGGGTTTGGGAGGACGTTGGCGTAACAGATGTTTAAGTGCCCACCGAGGATGTGCTTGACACTGTGCTGTAACATGTAATGTATGTGGAGGGAGAGCAGTGCTTTGCAGTTGCCCAGCAGTAACAGCACTTTCTTACCTTGCAGCCTGTGAAACCACAGTGGAGCTCTTGTTTGACAGTGTGATACATTTAGGCTGCAAACCGTACCTGGACAGCCAAGGAGCCGCATGTAGGTGTCGCCACGAAGAAAAAAGTGATCTTTAAAGACGATGCTCACAGTTGGTGACAGCAGATAAGGACAGAAGAAGATAGCCTTTGACAAAGAACTACTGTTTTTACAGCATAATGCTGCCTTATTTTTGTGAAAGGATTATTTTAAGACTTTATTTTGACATTAAAACTTCAAACTAAAGAAAAAAGTGGGGGAGGTGATCTTCCTGGACGTTGCTGCCTTAGTGTACCGAATTGTCTTGACCAACCTCAGAAAGAGGTGCATGTTAAGGGGAGAATATTTTAAAAGGAGGAGTCTGTAACTCAGTTTTCACAACTGTATTTACCAAAACAATGAAGTCAAATGTAAAACTGATTACAAGGTATGTTGAACATTATCTTATTTGGAAATATGGGAAAATCTTCACTTAGAAGTATTTGTTTACTATAAAAATTTAAATATACATTTATTCCTGGAAGGCTCTGACTTTATTTTTTCTCTGTTTTAATTAACACATAACATGCTGCTGTTTTCCCGTAGCCAATTGAGCACTTCTATTAATGACCAGACTAGTTATAAGGACAGAGTTTCCATGTTTCTTTTTCTTATAAAATTGGAACCATCAGTTGGTGGCCTCTTAGGGAGCAAACCAGGATATCTAGCTATTATGTAATGTGTCTAGAAGGTGACATGAACAAAAATCAGAAGCACAGCCACTTGCATTTTATGAACCATCCATATGACAAATATCACATTTTGCTATAACCTTTGCCTAAATTGAAGTAAAGGTGGATTTAATGAGACAAATGAAAAGTTCTTTCACATACACATTAGAACATTATATGCCGCTATGCTTTGGTGTTCATTCTCTAGCACTTGGTCCTCATAGTAGATTCAGGTATATTTTTAAGAAGTCTGTAACCTTTTCCTAATAGTGGTCTTAATAAATATTGTTCTTGATATTTTTTTTTAAGTCTTTTAACTGTGGAGTCAGAAGGGATGGTAAAGCAAGATGCAAAGAACTATCTTTTGTAGATTTCTTATTTACATTGAAAATTACTAGCAGATATTTGAAAGCAAATCCCAGGACCTCCGCTGCCTCTGAAAACGTCTCTATGTGTTGGAAGCTTTTGCACCCCTTGGAAAGCGCAGCTGTACTCCTCTACTGCTCTTTGCCTACCACTGGCTGTCCGCTTTCCCTTGCCTACGATCCCAAGCCACAGAAAGCTTGTGGGTAACCTATAGCCACAGTTATTAATATAACTGCTTGGAATGTCAGAGAAGGACAGCTGCAGAAGAAGTGGTTCTTTTTTAAGTCAGTACAGGCAGAAATGGGCAGAGAGAAAAATATGTTCTGGAGAAGGGGCCACATTCCTCACTTTGAATAGATACCATTGCTAAAAACCTAATAACTTCCCAAACTGAGATGATGGAGCTTTTCTGCTAAGAGATGTGTTCTCTGTGAGACAAGGCAAGGGTATCCCTGTGACTAATTGAGCAAACTGGGCTCTAACATAAATGTTTAGAACCCTTAATTGATACTTTTCAGACTTTTTAAAAGGTAACAGTTTTATAAGCCATTATCCGTAATCTTTACCAGTATTTACTATCGAAATACTTGACCAGGTAACTTTAAACTTACAATAAATTCATGGATTTTCTTGGCAGCATTGGCTTTCTCAAGAGGACAGACTCAGAATTCTATGGAATATTTAATTCATGGTCATAAATTATATACAAAGATCAGTAGAAGCTGTTTTTATATGTTAAGATTTTTATCTTGGAATAATTTTAGATTTACATAAAAGTTGCAAAGATAATGCAGACTTGCTGTATACTCCTTACCCCTAATGTTAACATTTTACATAACCGTGAAAACATTTGTTAAGAAACCAACATTGGTAATTGCGATTAACTAAACTCTAGACTTCATTTGGATTGTACTGGTTTTTCCACTAATGTCATTTTTCTTTTCCAGGATCCAATCTAGGATACCACATTGCATTTAGTCATCATGTCTGATAAGCCTCTGGTCTGCGATGGTTCCACAGGCTTGTTTTTCAAAATCTTGACGGTTTTGAGGCATACTGGTCAGGTGTATTATAGAATGCCCCTCAGTTTGGGCTTGTCTGATGTTTCCCCTCAGAATTGGACTGCGGTTATGGATATTTAAGGAAGAAAACCACAGAAGTGATGAAGGGTTCTTCTCAGCAAATTGTATCAGTAGTTGAATGTTATCAACTTGATATGTTAACTCTGAATACTTGGTTAAAGTAGTGTCTGTCAGGTTTCTCCACCGTGAAGTTACTGTTTTTCCGTTTCCATACTTCTGTTCTTTGGGAGCCAGTCCCCAAGTCAGTCAGTCTGTGGGAGGTGGGGGTGCGCAAGACTCTGTTCCACCTCCTGGAAGGGGGAGTATCTTTATATAGTACTTGGTATTTTTCTGTAAGAAGGATTTGTCTCCTCACCCCTCCCATTTAGTCAATTATTTATATTAGTATGGACTCATGTATATTTCTTTTAGACTTTGGGTAATGTTTATTGCTCAAGTTGTTCCAGCTCGGCTATTGGGAGTTATGTCAGGTTGGCTCCTGTGCGTCTTTAATGTGCCCCCATCCTTTTGATTTTTGAGCACTTCCATACTTTCTGGCAAGAAAGTAGGAATGTTGCTCTGGGCTTGCCTTGTGTATTTCCAGCACTAGAATCAGCCTCTTCTCCAAAGAGCACTGGTTCCTGTTATTGGAGAATGGTTTCTAGTGGAACTTAGAAACCAGTATCTGGGTGCTGGATGTGCTTGTTGCTCTTGGGGTGTCACTGCTGCTAGACCCTCCCAGCAAACAGAGCTAGGAAATACGTATGTATGTTAACCCTTGTACAATCTATAATGATTTCTGTATGTGTGTGTGTGTGTGTATATATATATATATATATATAGCTGAGCATGAGTTCTTACTGATATCTTCACTTGAATCATGTACCACAGGACATGTATTTAGATTTTGAGAATGGTATTTTCCCTATCCGTAGAATAAATTCATTAAAAAAAACAAGCAAAAAGAAAACCCCAAAACTAGCTTTCAGCAGCTCTCTGCAAGAAATACAATACTAGTATTTTTAAATAAAACTATATTGCCTTCAAATAATGCCTATGTCTTTAAAACCTTTTGACACACTTCTTCCAGCAACAGATAAGGCTGTATTCATTTCATAGGTGGAGAAACTGAGGCACCAAGAAGCTCTAAGGAAGACAGAATTGAAATAGGACAAAAGCAAACACATCTGGGACAGGCTTTCCTTCAGTGAACCTGTAAACTAGTAATATTAATTAAATAGTTGTTTTCTTAGCTTCTAATTTTCCCTAAGATGAAAATGTGGTATTTCTGTCAGTCTTTATAGAAGTACAAGATTATCAGGAAATCAAAATGTATATTACCCTGGTACAAAACAAGAATAACATCTAACAAAATGAAGACAATGGAGTCTCTGTAAGAACAACTATTTAGTAGACTGACTTCAGTAACTTTGGGGTAGAATGAAACCTATTAGGTAAGATTCTTCCACATATATTTCATTGCATTGCTCAAATTCACAGATACTACTTGCACTATTCATTTGGGTCTTGTATAATGACTTGTTATAATAATTGAAGTAGCCCCTTTTAGTTTGCTGTTTTTCCTCACGGCTTAACCTTACAAAACCAGCCATCTGCTCAAATCATAAAAGCAAGAATGAGTTAGTGTAACCAGTATACAAAAAATAACTAATAGTTACTAATAAAAATAACTAAAACTGGATCAGTAGTATCCTCTTGGCATATAAGCCATAGTGATGTTAGGGTTTTTTGCCTCAGGCTTATAGGTTTCCAAAACATCCTTTCAAGTCCCCTTGCTGACAACTTTACAAACCTTTTTTGTTCGCTTTCAACTTGTCGTAAGTGTAGGAGTCAGGATAATAGAAATCTAACATTTCTGTGACTTATATAGGGAACACCAGAAGGTTTAGTGGGGTAAACTGAAAAAAAAATGACCAAAATTTGAGGATCATCCCTGATTTTTATTCCGTATGTTTCATTTCTAGGATAGGTGACAGCTAAGACCTTCAGTTTCAGTAAGTTCTGTGAAAGGACATTTCAAGCCATCTGTCAAGTAACTTTCAGTCTTTAGGGTATCTTAATTATTTTAATAAGATGGATTTGCTTTAGATTTTTTTTTCTTCTTTGAGAAGGTAGGATTGGTAGGATTCTAATTAGTCTATGTCAGTGCACATGAGTGTGCAGTTGAATCACTGGATTCTGGCATAAAAACACCTACTGGGCCCCACCCTTAGCTCCTCATTCAGGAGATCTGATTCTATAGGTCCCAGAAGTTTGCATTTCTAGTAAGTTCCTAGATGGTGTTGATACTGTTGGCTTAGGGACCACAGTTTGAAAACTGGTCTAGGTAGTCTGCAGTAGCTAAAAATAATGTACTGAAAGCTTACTGTGGGCCAGGTACTATTCTAGAAGTTTGACAGTTACTGTCTCCAAATTTGAGTAAGCTTGGTCCCCATTTTACAGAGAAGAAATTGAAGCTGGGGGAGATTGAATTGCATTACTTGCACAATGTTTCACAGCTAAGAAAATGGTGGAGCCAGGGTGAGAATCTAGGCAGCCTGTTTTCCAGTCCTAGGCACTTACCCATTTTGTTGGGATAGCTATTGCTTTAAAATGCTAAAATCACTCATTTATAATTCTGAAATAAGTATCTCAAAATGCTTTGTACTTACGTCTTAAGATAG
Source organism: Callorhinus ursinus (assembly GCF_003265705.2). Taxonomy (NCBI): domain Eukaryota; kingdom Metazoa; phylum Chordata; class Mammalia; order Carnivora; family Otariidae; genus Callorhinus; species Callorhinus ursinus. The sequence goes on along the minus strand of NW_027397066.1, from coordinate 90,064,188 downwards.
ACAAAATCTTACTTTAAAATATAACCACATACATATGCTATAAAAATAAAATTTTCTGAGATAAGATACTTGGGGGGGGGTAACAAATTCCTTTCATCTGCTCCTTTCAGGTAAGTGGGTCAGCTGTTCCACACCTATAAAGGTAGTGTTTTCAGGACTCAAGCAGAGGAGACCCTGAAAATTAGGCAAAAGGACAGGAAGTTCTGGTGGTCAGATAACACGTTCAAACTGGATAAAGTCCAAAGTGCAAATGCTGAAATCCTGGATCTCATTCAATGGATAAATATTTACTGAGCACCTCCTACATGCTAAGCAACCGTGCCAGGTAATGGGGAAACCAAAAGAAGGCCAATCCTTTCAATGAGCTAAAGATGGTGGTAACAGAAGCCAGGCACTGTTTTAAGTAGTCATTTCACTTTATCGTTACAAAACCATATAAGGCAGAGAATGTTATTTCCTGTCTTAACTACAGAATAAGTTACTAAAATAGATTTCTGAAATACGCATACAGCGAAATGAACAGTAGTAAATGGCATGGGATGAGGAAAATCCTGATTTCATATTCTTGTTAATGACCGCGCACACGTGGGAAAAGTTATCACGTTAAATTTTATTTTTCTCTCCCCAATAGGGTAATATTTAGACGGATTTCTTATACTTATTTTAATGTATTAGAAATGATGCCTTAACACATTTTTCTCAGTCTGAAGATGGTTACTTTTTAAATGACAAGGCCCAGAGAAGTTAGAAAAGATGAAGCCACCTTTTCATCCGAACTTGAGTTGTTCCTTGAAGCAAATTTACACAATAGCCAACCACCCCGTAAGGCGGAGCTCGGTTAAATGCAGCCTTGAGCTCCCCGCCGCGCCCAATTAGCGCACTGTTCGGGCATTTTATGAGTGAGGACAACAGGCTCTGGCTCTACAAATCTTCACCTGTACACTCCTAAGTTCGGGATCCGAATTTCTGCATGATTGCTTCCCTGAATTAACTTTACCTATGAAAGCCAGACTTAAATCCTAGGGTTGCCTCCAGTTTTACTTTGCCCCAAATTCCCCAAAGAGAATTTAAGAGAAATCATTACAGGTCCAATAAAGTAACCGTCCCTGGGGAAGGACTGCCCGTGACACAGGAAAACACTACACCCTCCACCTTGGAGGCGGTCGGGAAGCGCGAGCCCTGGAGGCGGGGCCGGCGAGCACTTGGCTCCGCACAGGTGCTCTGAAACAGCCCGCCGTGTCTCCTCGGGGTGGCAACCGGCATAACCCGAGGGCCGGGCTCGTCTCCAGGCGCCAGGCGGACGAGACCGCGTCCCTCGGCCCTCCCCGGGCGCTCTGGGCCCTGCGAGCTCCGGAGTGAGGGGCAGGAGCCTGAACTCGGCGGGCAGGAGGCACCGAACCGAGGCGCGGCTCCCACCCACTCCCAGGACGGCCGGCGCCAGGCCGCGGGCCGTGGACGGCGCGAGGGCGGAGGCGGCGGAGGAAGGGGCGGGGGCTTGCGGGCTCCGGGCTGCAGGAAGGGGAGGCCGCCTGGGCGTCGGCGCTGCGCGAGGGGACGCGATGAGCTCCGGGCCGCAGCTCCGGGAGGCTCCCCCTGCAGGTAGGCCGAGGGGGCGGGGGGGGGGCGCGCGGCCCCGGAGAGCTTCCCAAGGGCGGCGCGGGGCGCGCGGGCGGGAGGCGAGACGCGGGCTCTCTCTGCTGAACGGCCCCAAAGAGTTGCGGGTCTTGGAGGGAAGCGCTCAAGTCCGGTGGGGGCAGCTTGTCAGCTTTTTGGTCTAGAAAACCAGCCCAGAGCTTCGCCGCCGCTCGGTGCGGCCCCGGGTAGCGGCGCCCGGCGCTGGGGCGTGCCCCGGCCGCCTTTGTCCTCAGGGCGGTTGGTTATCCCTTTGCAGACGTCGGGCCATTAAACCTTGGAAGGCTGGCCAGGCCGGGGCTGGCGCCCCCCCCCCCCCGCACCTGCTCTTTTGGAACTTTCGGAGGGTGGATCTGGTTTTGTTTTCTACTCGTGAGTTAAAAGTAAAAAGAAGTGGTTGCATGCATCATGGAAGCATAACCAGCCCGCAGGAGCGCCCGACAGGGGCCCCTGGTTATGCCCCTACTTGGGGACAAAAACCAGGCCTTGGCGGGCTGGGTAGCCCCAGTGTCTCTCCCACATCCACGACTGTTTGTGGATTTGAGTTGAAGCCACATCTTTCTCTACAAAATAATCAACGTCTAAACGTACGTTTAGAACTTTCTTCCCTGTCACTTACTAATTATATCACTGATAGCTTTAGAAACTTGGAGCCTGGCCATAGTAAAAAAAAAAAAAGAAAGAAAGAAAAGGTTGAAACTAGCGGTTGATGCAGAATACCTTTTTTCAGAGCTTTTTGTTTCTTGCTCCATGAAACCAGGCTTGCCCCTGAGGCAAGTTGTAGGAAGTCACCTTGGCCGTTCAGGGAGTGGCCTTGCCCTGGACGGACTGGGCAGGGTCCGGTGGCCACTCCCATTTTGGATTCCGTGGTGACGGGTTGGGCAGCAGGGGCAGGGCTCCAGGATGCCCACCACTAGTCAGGGCACTTGCCCCTCTATTCTCTTTATCTCATTGCTTTCCTTCTCCTATCTGCGTCCTTCTTTTTCTCCACCCCACCCCCTTTTTAGTGTGTTCTAGGCCCGACATAGCTTACTCAATATAGGATTATTAAACAGATTTTTGATAAGGGAATATAGGTGGGTTTTCATAGGTACTGCAGTGAATGAAGACGATGACCGTGGTTAATGGAGAAGGTTGGAGAAATGAACACTTAGTTTAGGAAGGGAGCTGGCCTGTCTGGTAGGAGGGGTTTAACTTGGTGACCAGAGTGCAGAGATTTGGAGTTTCCAGGCGGACCTGGCTTTGAATCCCAGCTCCACTGCAGTGCTGTTGGACAAGCCTGGAGTACTCTGTCTCTGCCTCACGGGCTGTGGAGCTGAGATTGAGAAAGTCTGGAGTGTCAGTCCCTCAACAAATGTGCGCTGGCAGGATTATCTGGAGGCATTATCAAATTAAGGAGAGGAGAAAAAAGAAGTGATTAGTTTTGTAAAAATTAAACTGGTTCGAGGAGCAAAGAGATGGTAGGTGCATCATGGTGAAAAGGAAAATTGCCTAAATCAGAGAGGCAAGGAAAAGTGAAAAGAGGTCAACAGACAAGTTTAATGACAGAACCATTTTTGAGAAATAGATTGCAGATGCATAGGAATTTACAAATCTGTTATTTACAAGGTATCTCCCTTGAAATTTACTTTTCCCATGAAGACAGAACCCTTTACCCTTGTAGGCAGTTCATTTGGATTTCTGCCATGTAATGATGATACGTGTTAAGTGTGCCCTTCCTGAAAGTTTGTCTGCTGGGGACATACAGTCTATAGAGTGACCACAGCGGAGTCACGGTGTATTATGTAGATGGAACCTGGGTCAAATATATCAACTCCAGTACAGTTTTGGAACTTAGGTTCTAACTGCTGTGTCCATCGCTTTCTGTTCTGATTGAACAGACTGCTAGAATAGAACCTGGCCATTGACTAGCTCCTGCGGGAGGCAGGGTGCACGCTAATATCAGAGTGGGCTTTGAGATGGCAAGGGTCCGAACTAAAGTTCTCAGAGCCCAGTTTCTTTCCGCATCCATGGTGTTAACAGTAACAACAAAACACTCTTTAAAAATCCCTCAGAGATTGCCATATCTGTTAACTTTGAATGTTATTTTAGGTTATCTGGAGCTACCTGAAACTAGCTATCTTTCCTATATCCAGAGGTCACGTCTAAGCTGAGGGCAGGGTTTGAGACCATCCAGATGCACAGCTGAAATTACACCTGGCCAGGAGGAAGGGTGCAATTCCTTCCTTAGACTATAAAAAATGAGTATTTTTCTTTTGCATGGATGTTATTTATTTACATATCTGTGTCCTATATGAGCCTGAGAGAAACTCAAGGACATTTCTCATGTATATAAAAAATGAATTTTAAAGACCCCCCTGATCAAGTGTCCATCTCCCAATGCTTTCACCCTTGATGACTTGAGTTAGTTTGGTGACCGGCCATTTGGCACAGCTGCCATCCGCTACACTTGATGCCTTCAGCTCACGAACCGATGTGGAGCAAAAGCCAGAAGAGGTGAGCTCCTGGGTCCGCTACTTTGTGCGCCATGTTAGAGATCAGTGCTTTCTTAATTGGGCAGGTTTTGGGGGAATGAATGAGGGGACTGTCCTTCACACGGGGATTGAATGTGTTTAGTTTGAGATGTTCTATTTCTTTATCATTATAACTGGTTTAAAGATAAAGAGGTGAGGTTATTAAAAGGAGGTGGATCCTGGACCACTTTTGAAAATGGAAGGAGAGAAAATTCCTCTGCCTTAGTAGAGCAGTGTGGGGGGTAGAAAGTAATCCCAGTATTTGGGGTGTGCGGTAGGAAGTATTCAGGATAGAGCAGTGTGGGGAGGGAGAGGACGTTTCCTGGGTAGAACGGTGTGAAGGAGGAGGTCTCCCCAGAAGAATGGTGTATGCAGTGAGGAAGTATCCCGGGTGAAGCAGTGTCTGGTAGGAAGTGTCCTAGTAGGTGTGTGCCAGGGAAGTATCCCAAGTAGTGCACTGTCTTACAAGGCAGATTCCCTGTAGAGCAACGTGGGGAGTGGGATCTCTGGGAGAGCGGCGTGTGGAGTAGGGGCTATTCCAAGTAGAATGATGTGTGGAGCAAAAAGTATCCCAGTAAAGCAGGGAGTTCAGAGGGCAGTATCCCCGAGTAGAGGGAGTCTGAGTAGGAAGTACTCCCCAGTAGAGCAGTGTACGGAGCACAGGGTACCCCGACAGGGGCGTGCGGAGCGGGAAGTACGCCCGCAGCGGCACGTAGACTAGGAAGCGCACTTGGCAGAGCAGGGAGTGAAGTAGGCGGTCTCCCGGGGGAGCCCTGCGCGTGTGTGCAGGAAGGAAGGGCGCCCGCACGGAGGAAGTGTGCGGGGCGGCCGGGGCGGCCATGGCTGGTGGGAAGTGCCCCGTCGCCCCGCAGAGAGGCGAGCGCGAAGGAAACTGCCCTTGGGTAGAGCACAGTCTTGGCAGGAAGCGTTTCCCGTCGCACACAGTGTGGAGGAGAAGTATCCCAGGTAGAGCAGAATGTGGAGACGGGGTCCCGGGGAGCACGAAGAGTGTGCCATCCCCTGCAGAGCAGCTGTGGTGTAGAAGTTTCTGTGTAAAGCAGTTTGTGGAGTAGGAAAAGTAGGGTGTAGCCTCAGGTGGGCAGCTTGTGGAATAGAAGTATCCCCGGTAGGAAAGTGCGTAGAGAAGGAAGTGTCCTTCACAGAGCAGGGCCTGGAGTGGGCAGTATTCTGGGTAGAGTAGGTCATGGAGTAGGAAGAGTAGAACATACTCCTCGTAGAGTAGCAGGTGTCCCGGGTCGATCGATGTGTGAATGGTAAGCCTTTCAGTAAAACAGCGCCTGAAGTACGAGGTAACCTTGGTAGAGCGGCGTGTGGGTGACCGCGGATCACCCATAGAGCCGGGTGTGGGGCTGGAGGGGTCCCCCAGAGAGCGGCTGGCTTTAGGGGGTATACAGGGAGAGCAGTGCGTGGGGCAGGAAGGAAACCTGGGAGACGGAGGATGCTTTAGGGAGGCTGCTCTTGACTCCACAGGTTTGGTATAAAAATCACCTTGTGAAAAATGCAGATTTCCCTTCGCCGGGGATTCTGATTCTGTAAATCTGGGTTGGGATCCAGGAATGGACATTTTATCACCCAGGCCAGGAACTGATGCAGAAATCGATGAGAAAAACTGAGTTGGGGTCTCCTGGACAGCAGAGGGCCTTTGTGGAGTCCTGGCTCGATGTGGATGCTGCGTGGATTCCAGGAGGAATAGGCCGAAAGTGACGGTGAAGGGCACGGAGTTGAATTCCAGCCTCTCCCTCCCGGGGCAGATTGCTGTCGGTGAGGGGGTGTGAGGCTAGAAGAGTCGGGTGTCGGGGAGAGAAGGGACCCTCCTGGTTACAAGGTGATGGGTGGGAGGGTCTGTCGTGCTTCCTTCGGTGACTTCAAGGGAGAGGAGCTTCTGGCTATACTGTTAATAATGTTAATAACCATCCCTTCCCTTCCCTCCCCTCTGGGCTGTTACCTTTATGAGGTTAAAAACAGAGTCATAGGTGTCTGGGCCTTTATTGTAGAAGATGCTGGACTGTGCTGTCCAGTACAGAAGCCACTGTCCACGTGTGGTTATTGAATTGAATTAAAAATGGAGTTCCTTAGCCACACAAGCCCCATTTCAGGTGCTCAGCAGCCACCCGCGGCCGTGGCTAGCATACAGGACAGCACAGGTGCAGAAGGGTCCAGTGAAGGGTGGCCCAGAGGGTGGGGAAGTCTGATCACGGGTCGGGAACAGAGGGTCCCCATCATGGGATGGGTTGTAAGTGCAGATGTGTCATTTGGGAGATCTAAAATTTAAGCCTTTGCCCTTGGCCCTTCCCTGCTCCAAACTTCAACTTCTTCCAGGTCATAGGGTAATCCAGTATTATCCACACACTCTGTGTCAGTTTTCCTGTGTTTTTAATTCCTTCTCAGTTACAAGGAATATCTGTAAAAACAGTTTCTGCAGAACAGTTCCATATTGCATTTGTGTTGGTCCATAATCACAGAACTGTGTTACTGTAGGTATATTTTGCAATGAATGCATTTGCATAGTATTTTCTCCATTTCTCTTGATAATGCTTTTTCCTATTTTTTCAAATAAGACTTCAGGGTGAGAAAGAATTGAGCTGTTAATTTATAGTTCACTTATTATTAAGCAGTTTCCCTTCCTTTTTCTCGTTCTCATATACTTTTTTTTTTAAGATTTTATTTATTTGACAGAGAGAGACGCAGCGAGAGAGGGAACACAAGCAGGGGGAGTGGGAGAGGGAGAAGAAGCAGGCTTCCCGCCGAGCAGGGAGCCCGACGCGGGGCTCGATCCCAGGACCCCGGGACCATGACCTGAGCCGAAGACAGATGCTCAACCACTGAGCCACCCAGGCGCCCCCATATACTCTGAGTTTTAAACCAAGCAAAACTTGAAGGGCTTAGAGTGTGGGAGGCCTGCTGTGTTTTACTGCAAGTCAAAAAGTAAATTAACAAAATTCAACTTTTTTTAAAAATAGGTGAGGAACAAAACATGACAGAAACGGACGCCTTCCATAAAAGGTAAAAATGTGCACTTTCCTAATGAAGGCCTCTTCCTTTGCCGATCATGATCAGTCTACAAGAAGCAAGAAGGGCACCAGGGAGCGAGTAGAGCTGAGAAGCGCACGTGTTAGCACTGGGACAGGGGGCTCGTCGACCTGCGTACTGGTTGCTGCCCTTGGTGGTTTCCGGACCTAACAGTGCTGTTCAGAATATCTAGTAACTGGTGTGGTGCGGGCCCTGGAGCCAGAGCTGGGGCCTGGGCAGGCTGTTGTCCCTGGTTCCTGGATCCTGGAGAAAAGACGCCCCTGGAAGGACTGGGGGTCAGGGTGCTCAGGATGGCTGCCGTTTACCAATCAGTACAGAAATATTTCGGGGTTTTCTTTAGCACTATGGCCGTGAGGCTTTCCCAGCACACAGCAGAAGCGTGTCAGCCTGGTAGATGAGGCGCAAACAGCAGACCTTTGTCTACCTTCCACAATGATCTTGGGCTTGGAGGAGCTCATTGTTCAATAGGACTTAAAGTGATTGTTGTTTAAAACTTTTCATTAACAGTGAAATATTTGATCCGGCAGAAAAGTACAAAATGGACCACAAGAGGAGAGGGATTGCTTTAATCTTCAATCACGAGAGGTTCTTCTGGCATTTGACGTTGCCAGAAAGGCGGGGCACCAGCGCAGACAGAGACAATCTTAGACGCAGGTACTAGTTTTATCTCCATGTCAGGAGAACAGGATATTTAAGTGATACTTCTCAAAACTTGTCCCTGCTGAGGAAATAACAGAGCAAGAGTACCTGAGGCTATGCCTCACTTGGGCACAGGGTCCCTTGAGAACTTGCCTGAATTTTCTTCCTAACCCTCTTCTGTTAAATATTAACAGGCTCTGCATCGTTACATGTATATTTGCATAGCAGATGGCAACGTTCTAACTTGAATCAGTTATGAGTAAAACCTTTCCCACTGTGGGTGATCAAGGAAAACCATCATTGTCATCTTTCATTTTTTCTTTCCCCCTAAAGGTCAATTTATAGGTCATAAAAACCTGTATAGACGTACTCCTAGTAAATATGGGTATGTGACAACTTTGAGTAGCTCCTAAGCTAATATCCAGTTTATCACCAGGTTTTCAGAACTAGGATTTGAAGTGAAATGCTTTAATGATCTTAAAGCAGAAGAACTACTGCTCAAAATTCATGAGGGTAAGTAGTTTCCTGTTTATCTTCTGAGGGGATTGAGCATCCTATCTATAAAAGCATCCAAATAATTAACTGTGTTGTAAAAAAGTCTTAGCAACTAATTTAGCGTGGGTTACAGGTTTGGTTGTGCCTCTCTGCTTGGATGTTACCCACCAGATTCAGAGACTCTTGCAAAGTATTATGCCTCCAGTTTTTATTTAGCATATACCACTCATTACAATCTGTTATTCTAGAAATGAATGAAATGACCTTCTCATTTGGGAATTAAAAGTCTAAAATGCAAATACTACAAATGCTGGGCAGTCATGTTTTAATTCTATGAAATATTTAATTCGTGGTCATAAATTATATACAAAGATCAGTAGAAGCTGTTTTTATATGTTAAGATTTTTATCTTGGTATAATTTTTTACTGGTTTCAAAATATTAAAAAATATTAATTGTGGATTTACAAATATTGTCTCTGAGTTTCTACATCACTGTGCAGTAGGTAATCTAACTTACGTTTATCATAATTACTGCGTGCCATCGGTTTTCAAGTCATTTGCAATGGACTATTATATTTATGTATTTAAACTGCAGAGCTTTTTAAAATTTGAGGGGTAACTGAAAAATATCAGTTTCAGGTACAACAATGATTCAGTATTTGTATACATTGTAAAATGTTCACCAGTGTCCTTACCATCTGTCACCTTACAAAATTACAAAAAAAAAAATTGTGATGAGCATTTTAAAAATTTAGCCACTTTCAAATATATAATATAGTATTATTATAGGTGCTATGCTGTATATTAATATCCCCAGGACTTATTTTATAATGTAAGTCTGTACCTTTTGATCCACTTTATCTTACCTACCAGCAACCACCAATCTGTTCTCTATCTGTAGGTTTGGTTTTTTTAGATTCCACATATAAGTGAGATCATATGGTATTTGTCTTTCTTGGATGCCCTTAAAATCCATCCATGTTGTTGCAAAGGCCAAGATTTCCTTTTTTATGGCTGAAGAAGAATCTAGTGTGTGTGTGTGTGTGTGTGTGTAGATCCCATTTATATCCCATTTTCTTCCTTCCTTCATTCACTGATGGACACAGGTTCTTTGCACATCTTGGCCATTGTGCTTCAGTGTACATGGGGGATGTAGGTGTCTCCAAATTAGCGTTTCCGTTTTCGTCAGTAAATACCAGAAGTGGAATTGCTGGATCATATATGGTAGCTCTATTTTTAATTTTTTGAGGAACCTCCATACCAGACTTCTTTAACCTGTAAATCATTTTAACTGGCTGCTTAGCAGGTTTTCTGCTTTGCTTGCGGTCAGTGCTGCAGCTGTAGAGTGAAGCCGGCATGCTCACTGGAGGTACAGCAGCCCCCAGGAGCCCCTCAGCAGCACTCCCCCCAAAGTAGTTGCGGGGGCTTTCCAGTTGGCCCTCAGAAGCTCTCTGCTCAATGACACTTTTATTGCCACAATCATCCCATTATGTTTCCCATGTCACTGTAGGAAAGCTAATGAAATTTGTTCCAACTCTTTGAACTTTTAATAGGTTTTTAAAAATCAGATACAGACACCAAAACAAATTATGTAATATATGGTGATTAACATAACAATAAAAAATTAAAAAAAATCAGATACAGTATGGTATAAATTATTCTGTTTGAATAAAGACTAGGTTGTTTCATTACATTTTACATTTATTGTAATAAATTTTCCTCCTCCATCATTGTAACTTTATTCTCATATTAATAAACTGAATTTTTATATGTACATAATAAACATCTTCATTTCTCTGTGAACTTTTGGTGGCCTTTATAGCGTCAACCGCTAGCCACACAGATGCCGATTGCTTTTTATGTGTTTTCCTGAGTCATGGCGAAGGCAATCACATTTACGCATATGATGCCAAAATTGAAATTCAGACACTGACTGGCTTGTTCAAAGGAGACAAATGTCAGAGCCTAGTTGGAAAACCCAAGATATTTATCATTCAGGTAAGACTGATTATATTACAATCTTAATTGTAAAGTCCATGGTTTTGCACATGTGATTATAAAGAACTAAAGCCAATTTTGAAAGTAACTCTCCAATAATTGGAAAGGCCTTTTGGCTTCCCAGCCAATCAGAGTTGCAATTAATAGTAATTTCTATTAGTAGTAATTCCTTCTTAACAAGGAATAAATAATAAAGGTTATCAGTTTATTAATAGATTGACATTTGAAAGGACTTAAAATACCCAATGTGCCACACTCCGGCCGGGCCCAGCATCAGGTGCAGCTACCAGAGGAAGGGTCTCTGTTGGAAGAGACTGTGCAGGGAGGCCAGTGGGTACCTTTTCCCCTCAGCCAAACTGGTATTAGGGATAAAAATATGTTTGGCCCTGAAAGATCTCATTTGGCACATCAGTAAGGAATCAGAACAATGTTCTAGTGCAGCAGTTCTGTATTTCCATGAACAGCATGGGGGCATGGCCACATTCCACCTGCCATAAAGCCTTGAGAGGAGGGAGCAGGGGGTCTCTACGAAGTTAAGGATGATCCATCGTTTCTTGTTGGGACAACTGCCTTGGAGTATCCATCACATACGGTGGAGTTACAGGTCTAGAACTTAAGACAGGCAGCCTGGGTTGAAGAAATACATCTGAGAGTGATGAGGAGATGAATGGTAATGGCAGCCACGGGAGTAGATGAATTTACAAGTATCAAGTATGGCTTGAAAGACGAGGGCAAAGCAGAACTGAGGGACAGCGTGCACAGAGGAAAGATACTGAGGAGGGCGGCCCAGCGAAAAGGGGAAAAATCAGGGAAAATAATGACATGACTGCTTCATGAAAAGAGCAGCCAGCCCTGTCAGAGACAACAGAAATAACTAGCGAGCTACTACGCAGGGATAGTCACAAAGGAGGAAAATGTTTTGCCCAGTTATTTCTCTGTGCCTCCAAGTCTTCATCTGTGAAAGGGGATAAAAGAGCACTGCCTCATGGGGTGGCTGTGAGGATGAACGACCTAACAAATGAACACACTTGGAACAGTGCCCAGCACACGCAAGCCCTCCATAGAGGCTGGCTCTCAGCTGACTGCAACTGAGTTGGCAGGTGAGAGCATCAGATTCTAGGTGTTTTACAGGAGACAAAGGAAGACAGTGGAAAGTAAGCTCTGAAAAGAAGCCGAATATAAGATTAAAATCTCCCTGTAAAAATGGAATATTAGGGATCTTTAACTGAAATCACTCACGACTTTTTTCTTTCAAAGCTTGTAAGTCTTGGCAGCACTTTCTGCCCTGATCCTTTCTCCGTGCTTTATTTATTTATTTATTTTTTAAGATGTATTTATTTATTTTGAGAGAGTGAGAATGAGAGAGAGAGTACATGAGAGCGGGGAGGGTCAGAGGGAGAAGCAGGCCCCCCGCCGAGCAGGGAGCCTGATGCGGGACTCGATCCCGGGACTCCAGGATCATGACCTGAGCCGAAGGCAGTCGTTTAACCGACTGAGCCACCCAGGCGCCCCTGTCTCCGTGCTTTAATAGAACCACCTTTTGCACAATAAATAAGTAGATAGCTTATAACTCTTTAAGCATTTCAGAATGAGGGTTGCATTTAAAATACCACCACCGAATCTTATTAGGTCATCGTATTAAGTGCACTAGGTCTGCCAGAACAAAGTACACAGCCTGGGTGGCTTAAACAACAGACACTCGTTTTCTTACAGTGCTGGAGGTGAGAAGTCTGATATCAAGGTTTCAGGTCTCCTTGGCTTGGACGTGGCTGTCTTGTCCCTGTGCCTTCACATGGTCTTTCCTCTGTGCATGTCTGTGTCCTCATCTAAGACACCAGTGATAGTAGATTAAAATCACAATAGACCTCCTTTTACCTCCGTTACCTTCTTAAAGGCCATTATCTCCAAGTACAGTCACATTTGAGATACTGAGGGTTAGGACTCCTACATATAAATGGGAGAGGGTGACAAAAATCAGCCCGTAATGGTCATTTAAGAGTAGAAATTATGTCAGCCCTTGTGTGAGTCCGGATTAGCGGGTAAGAATTTTGAGACTTCCCTCTAAAGCACGAGCAAAAAGAAAGGCCACAGTGAAAGATGTCTCCATGGGTTAGGTGGTGTCCTTTTGACAGTTTATGGCAGCAGCTGGGCAAGCACAACCCACTCGGGGCATGGATTCCCTGGTTCACTAGTAACACTAGGCAAAGACCATAGCTTTTAAATAAGAGGTGCATCTTGGTGCTATGGCGTGGTTATTAATCCAGAAGAAACTTTAAAACCACAGAGGCTTTCTCCTCCATAGCATACGTTTCAATCAACACAATTTGGTGTACAGTTGAGGATGCCAGGTTTTTTTTTTTGAAAACATTAATTAAAGGTAGGCAAAAGCGGTCAGCTTCATTTGCTCCGAAACTGGACATGGTTTCCGAAGTACCTATAAAGTGGCTTGGGTTGCTGCGAAATGACACATTCACAGTAAACACGAAGCACTGGGAAGAGGAGAGTAGGTAAGACAGGAAAGTGGGTTTCCTCCTCGTCTCCTAGGCGTGTCGGGGAGACCAGCACGACGTGCCCGTCATTCCTTTGGACGTAGTGGATCATCGGACGGACCAGCCGGAGGCCAACATCACCGAGGTGGATGCGGCCTCGGTGCACACACTGCCTGCCGGAGCCGACTTCCTCATGTGTTACTCTGTTGCAGAAGGTGGGTGGGTGTTTAATACAAACAGAACTGGCTTCCCTGACTTGACTGTACGTTTCACCTGAGATTAAGACTGGTGTTTCTGTCAGATACCGCGATTTGATCCTGAAGTTCAGTCTTAGAGTTCTCTGATCACATGGCACAGGGTGATCTCTGAAGTGTAGAGTGACTTAGAGAAAAATCATTCCTGAGAACCATGTTAGGTTATAAGTTATATTGAATATGAGCTGCCTGTTACCAGTTGATTGTGACAGTGTCATGATAACATTCCTGGAAAGCTTTGTTGAAAATACTTCCACTACCATGTTCCTTGCTTGTGCAGCAAACTATATTTTTCTTTCCAATCTCGTGTCAGAATCACTGCCTGGTTCCTGTGGTCTTGGGCATTTTTAGGAAATGGAGGAAACTACATAGAATTAACCCCATTTTTATAAAACTATATAAATGAATCCCTTTTCCCATATGAGACTAGTCAACCGAGAAAACTTCTGAAACCGTCAGGGGCACATCTTAAGGATTCAAGAATTTTTGAGCACTTATATTTCTGTAGTGGTGCATTATAAACTCAAAGTAACTGAAAGCCAAAACACCCTGCCCTTTTCCTTCCTTTTTAGGTTATTATTCTCATCGGGAAACTGTGAATGGTTCATGGTACATTCAAGATTTGTGTGAGATGCTGGGAAAATTCGGCTCCTCTTTAGAGTTCACAGAACTCCTCACCCTGGTGAACAGGAAAGTTTCTCAGCGCCGAGTGAACTTCTGCAAAGACCCAAATGCAATTGGAAAGAAGCAGGTTCCCTGCTTTGCCTCAATGCTAACTAAAAAGCTGCATTTTTTCCCAAAATCTAAATGATAGGAACTATTTTGTTTTATGTATCTATATTCAAAACAGATTTTATATCTTTTTATATCAGTAAATATCACTAGGTTGAAATTTATGATACAGCAATTTAAAATGTCTTAAAGGTTTAACGAGAACTTTAAAAAATAGTTCATATTGGTATTAGACATGGTGAAAGGGTTTAATATATGTGAAATGAAATCCTCAGGGAATTACTATAAAAATCCATAAGCATTTGTAATACTTGATTTTTATAGTAAATCACAAAGTTACTCAAAATACCTTGCTGATTTAACTTGTATTTTGTTAGGGTTTTTTATAAAAGTTTTATAATGTTTTTAAAGGTTTTTGAAACCCAAGAATTAGTTGTTTTCCCTTAATAAAATATTTGAAATTCATTTTTTCTAATTCACATTCATTTGTATAATTCAGAGTAGATTTGTTTTACTTGGTCATACAAGTTGATCTACATATGGATTTCCACTTTTTAAAAAAAGATTTTATTAGAAATCATGAGTGGGGATGGAGGGGCCACATGAGAGAGAAGCCGACTCCCTGCTGAGCAGAGAGCCCGATGCAGGGCTCCATCCCAGGACCCTGAGGCCATGGCCTGAGCCAAAGGCAGACGCTAAACTGACTGAGCCACCCAGGTGGCCCTGGATTATCACTTTTTATACAGGACTTCAACTCTCACATTAAAAAAAAAAAAAAAAAAAAAGGCTTTTTGGAAAGATATACCATGATCATGGATTAGAGGAATTAGTATTATTAAGATGTCCATACTTCCTAAACGATCGACAGATTCAGTATCATCCCTATGTAAATACCAATGGCATTTTTCACAGAACTAGAGGAATCCTAAAATTTGTATGGAACCACACAAGACTCCAAATAGCCAAAACCATCTTGAGAAGAACAAAGCTGGACGTATCACGCTCCCTGATTCCAAACTATAATACAAAGCAATAATAATCAACAATATGCTACTGGCACAAAAACAGATTAATGAAACAAAATAGGGAACCCACAATCAAATAATCTTTGACAAAGATGGCAAGAACAAAGGGGGAGAAGACAGTCTCTCAAAGGGGCATCTGGGTGGCTCAGTCAGTTAAGTGTCTGATTCTTGGTTTCAGCTCAGCTCATAACCTCAGGGTCAGGGGATCGAGCCCCAGTCGGGCTCTGTGCTTAGCATGGAGTCGGCTTCAGATTCTCTCTCCCTCCCTCTCAGTCTCCCTCTCTCTTTCCCAAATAAATAAATAAATAAATAAAATCTTAAAAGAAAGTCTCTTCAATAAATGGTGCTGGGAAAACTAGACCACTTCTTACACCATATGTAAAAATAAAATCAAGGGTCCCTGGGTGGCCCAGTCGGTGAAGCGTCTGCCTTTGGCTCAGGTCATGACTCCAGGGTCCTGGGATCAAGCCCCGCATCGGGCTCCCTGCTTAGTGGGGAACCTGCTTCTCCCTCTCCCTCTGCCTGCCACTCCCCCTGCTTGTGCTCTCTCTCACAAATAAATAAATAAAATCTTTTAAAAATAAAATCAAAGTGGACTGAAGACTTGAATGTGAGAACTGAAACCATAAAACTAGAAGAAAATATAGGGTAGTTAGCTCTCATCACTGGTCTGAGTACCCGCCCTCGGGCAAGGGCAACAAAAGCAAAAACGGACTATATCAAACTAAAAGCTTTTACACAACAAAGGAAACCAACAAAACAAAAAGGCAACCTACTGAAAGGGAAAAGATATTTACAAATCAGGTTATCTGATAAAAAATACTGAAATTATATAAAGAACTCATTCAACTCAACACCAAACAACCCAATCTAAATAAAAAATGGACAGAGGACCTGAATAGACATTGTTCCAAAGGAAGAATACAGATGGCCAACAGACACATGAAAAGATGCTCAACATCCCTCGTCAGGGAAATGCAAATCAAAACTACAATGAGGTATCACCTTCACACCAGTCAGCATGCCTAGTATCAAAAAAAACAAATTCCAACCGTTGGTCAGGATGTGGAGGAAAGGCAACCCTCCTGTACTGCTTGGGGGAATGCAAACTGGTGCAGTCACTATGAAAAATAGCATGGAGGTCCCTCAAAAAATGGAAAATACCGTATGATCCAGTAATTCCACTATTGGGGTTATCAACACAAAACCACTAATTTAAAAAAAATATGTGCACCCCGGGGCGCCTGGGTGGCTCAGTCGTTAAGTTGTTAAGCATCTGCCTTCGGCTCAGGTCATGATCCCAGGGTCCTGGGATCAAGCCCTGCATCGGGCTCCCTGCTCCACAGGAAGCCTGCTTCTCCCTCTCCCACTCCCCCTGCTTGTGTTCTCTCTCGCTGCATCTCTGTCAAATAAATAAAATCTTAAAAAAAAAATATGCATCCCTATGATCACTGCATTTTTTTTTTTTAAAGTTTTTATTAATTTATTTGACAGAGCCGCAGCAAGGGAGGGAACAGAAGCAGGGGGAGTGGGAGAGGGCGAAGTAGGCCTCCCGTGGAGCAGGGAGCCCGATGCAGGGCTTGATCCCAGGACCCCGGGATCATGACCTAAGCCGAAGGCAGACACTTAATGACTGAGCCACCCAGGCGTCCCACTGCAGCATTATTTATAATTTGCTAACATACGGAAGCAACCTAAGTATCCATCAATAGATGAATGGATAAAGAAGATGTGGTATACTTTGTGCTTTGCAGTTTTTGTTTTGTTTTTAACAAACTGAAGGTCTGTGGCAACTCTGCACTGAGCAAGTCTATTGGCACCATTTTCCTAACAGTATTTTCTCCTTTTGTGTCTCTCATATTTTGGCAATTCTCATAGGTCAAACTTTGTCATTATTATATTTGTTATGGTGATCTGGGATCTTTGAGGTTACAATTGTAATGGTTTTAGGGTGCCGTGAATAACACCTCTACATGACAGCAAACTTAATAAATGTGTGTGTTCTCATTGCTCCACGGACTAGGCATTCTCTCCCCTCCTCGGCCTCCCTATTTCCTGAGACACGACTCTGAAATTAGAGGCCACTGTAGGATTATTCACTGGCCTAAGTGTTCAAGTGAAGGCAAGAGTCACAGGTTTCTCACTTAACTCAAGGGTAGAAATAACGAAGCCTGGTGAGGAAGGCATGTTAAAAGCCAAGATGGGCCAAAAACTATGCCTCTTGTGCCACAGAGCCAAGTTGTGAATGCAAAAAGTTCTTGAAGGAAAGTAATAAAACTAGTACTCCAGTAAATACGGGAGTGATAACAAAGTGAAACGGCCTTATTCCTGATAGGCAGAGTTTGATTGATTTGGATAGAAGAAAAAACCACACCATTCCCTTAAGCCAGTTAAAGCTGAATCCAGAGCAAGACCTTAACTCTCTTCAATTCCCTGAAGGCTGAGAGAAAAAAGGAAGCTGCCGAAGAGAAGGCAGAAGTTTGGTTTGTTCCTGAGGTTTACGGAAAGAGGTCATCTCCGTATGTAAAAGTGCAAGATGAAGCAGCAGGTGCTGATGGAGAAGCTGACAGTTCTCCAGAAGATCTAGCTAAGATAATTAATGAAGGTGGCTACACAACAGATTTTCAGTGTAGATGAAACTGCCATCAGTTTGGAAGAAGACGGAAGAAGAAGATGCCAGTTAGGACTTCCATAGCTAGACAGGAGAAGTCAGTACCTGACTTCAAATCCTCAAAGAAGAGGCTAACTCTCTTGTTAGGGGCTAACGCAGCTGGTGATTTTTGAGACCAATGCTCACTTACCATTCGGAAAATCCTAGGGCCCTTCAGAATTATGCTAAATCTACTCTTCCTCTGCTCTGTAAATGGAAAAACAAAGCCTGGATGACAGCACATCTGTTTACAGCATGGTTTACTGAATATTTTAAGCCCACTTTTGAGACGTACTGCTCAAAGGAAAAAAAAAGATTCTTTTCAAAATATGACTGCTCACTGACAATGAACCTGGTCACCCAAAGCTCTGATGGAGATGTACAGTGAGATTAAGGTTTTCAATTCTGCTAACACAGCATTCCTTCTGCAGGCCATGGATCAAGGAGTCATTTCAACTTTCAAGTCTTAATACTTAAGAAATACATTTTGTAAGGGCTGTAGCCGCCACAGACAAGTGATTCCTCTGATGGACCTGGGCAAAGTCAACTGAAAACCTTCTGGAAAGGATTCACCATTCTAGCTGCCATTAAGAACATGTGTGATTCATGGGAGAAACTGATTCCCACCCATATGGATGACTTTGAGGGGTTCAAGACTTCAGAGGAGAAAGTAACTATAAGGGTAGAAACAGCAAAAGAACTGGAATCAGAAGTGGACCCTGAAGATGGAACTAAACTGATGCAACCCCATGACAAAACTTGAACAGATAAGTTGCTGCTACTTAGGGATGAACAAAGCAAGTGGTTTCTTGACATGGAATCTACTCCTGGTGAAGATGCTGCGAATGATCGTTGAAATGACCACAAAGGATTTAGAATAGTACACCAACTTAGTTGATAAAACAGTGGCAGGGTTTGAGAGAATGGACTCCTAATTTTGAAGTAAGTTCTACTGTGCGTAAAATGTCAAGCAGCATCACATGCTACAGAGAAATCGTTTGTGAAAGGAAGAGTCCATCGATGCAGCAAACTGATGTCACGGTTTTTTTTTTTTAAGATTTTATTTATTTATTTATTTATTTTTTAAAGATTTTATTCACTCATTTGACAGAGGGAGACACAGCGAGAGAGGGAACACAAGCAGGGGGAGCGGGAGAGGGAGAAGCAGGCTTCCTGCTGAGCAGGGAGCCCGATGTGGGGCTCGATCCCAGGACCCCGGGATCATGACCTGAGCCGAAGGCAGACGCTTAACCACCGAGCCACCCAGGCGCCCCGTCATTTTCTTATTTAAAGAAATGGCCACAGCCACCCTGACTTTCGTCCACCAGCACCCTGATCAGTCAGCAGCCATCAGGCAAATCCCTCCAACAGAAGACTAACAAGTCACTGAAAGCTCAGACAGTATTTTACTTATCAATGAAGCATTTTTTATTTAAAAGTCGGTACAGCTCATCCTTGAACAACATAGGTTTGAACTGCACAGGTCCACTTACATGAAGATGATTTTGATAAGTACAGTACTATAAATGTATTTTCCTTGTGGTTTCCTTAATGTTCTCTTTAACTTAATTTATTGTAAGAATACAGTAACAATACATATAACATACAAAGTAGGTGTTAACTGACCATTTTATGTTAACACTAAGGCTCTGGTCAACAGTAGGCTATTCATTAAATTTAGGGGGGAGTTGGGGCGCCTGGGTGGCTCAGTGGGTCTGCCTTCAACTCAGGTCATGATCCCAGGGTCCTGGGATGGAGCCCCCCAGTCAGGCTCTCTGCTCCGCGGGGAGTCTGCTCCTGCCTACCACCCCCGCTCATGCACGCACACACTCTCTCAAATAAATTAATCTTTAAAGTTTAAGAGGAGTCAAAAGTTACACAGATTTCCAACTGCACAGGGGGCGGCAATCCCTAGTCCCTGAGTCGTTAAGGGTCAACTGTACATTGCTTTTTTTTTTTTTCGATATTTATTTTTTTCAATTATAACATTGCTTTGTTAGACATAATGCCACAGCACTCTTAGCAGACTACAGTAGAGTGCAAACACAACTTAATATACCGGGAAACCAAAAAATTCATTTGACTTGTTTTATTACAATATCTGCTTCACTGCGACGGTTTGGAACTGAATCCGCAGTATCTGAGGTACGCCTGTATGACACGTACAATGGAATATTACTCAACCGTAAGAAAGGACGAAATCTTGCCATCTGCAACAACAGGGAAGGACCTAGAGGGTATTATGCTGAGTGAAATGAGAGAGAGAAAAACACACGCTGTATGATCTAATTTATATGTGAAATCAAAAACAAAAAACCGAGCTCACAGATCCAGGGAACATCTGCTGGTTGCCTGACAGGAGGGTCGAGGGGATGAGCAAAATGGTGCAAGGGGATTAAAAGGTACAAACCTCCAGTTACAAAATAAATTAAGACATGGGAACAAAATGTACAGCGCAGGACATATAATTAATAATACGTAATACCATGTATTGTGTGGTGACAGAGAGCAGCTAGATTTATCACGGAAAACACTTCATGCACAAAACTTCTGATTCACCGTGCTGTACTCCTGAAACTAATATAACATTAGTGCTGTAGGTGAACTACACTTCAATAACAAATAAACCCAACTTTTAAAAAATTGCCTTCAAGAACTGCTGTAGGGCATTTTGAGGAAGAAATACAAAACATGCTACATTCTCAGGGTGGGCTAAGCACCCGCGAATCGGAATCCATCGCTCTTCCACGCTAAGTCACTGTACCCTGTCTGGCAGCCATCAGTCCCACTCACGGGCCTCCGTATTAATGGAATAACAGATGTTACTTTCAAGATTCCATTCTTACTCGTATGATCTATAAAACTGGAGTAACTTTGTCAGTAGCCTGCCAGAGGCTGAAGATGGTAAAATGTCTGTGCTTTGAGGACTGAAACTTATGACCTGCTAGTTCAAAAGCAATCATTTTGGGGGCGCCTGGGTGGCTCAGTCGGTTAAGCGTCTGCCTTCGGCTCAGGTCATGATCCCAGGGTCCTGGGATCGAGCCCCTGCACGAAGGCCCCTCGTGGGCCTCCCTGCTCAGCAGAAAGTCTGCTGTTCCCTCCCCCCTCGTGCTCCCCCTCATGTTCTCTCAAATAAATAAAATCTTAAAAAAAAAAAAACAGCAGTCATTTGCACATACGCTTTCAGGTGTGGCTCGAAGAGCGTGCCAACCAGATGCTCGGTGAGCGGGACGTGTGTACCTCTGTGTGTGGTCATGACAGGGCCTACCACGCTGCCGCCACTGTGGCTCCACCTTCCAGAGCTACTGACTACAGAACTGCTCCTCAGCTCACCTCATGGACACTGGCCTGGCCCTCTAGGCAACCGTGACACAATTCTGCTTACCTAAGAGAAAGTAGCCAATGTTATTAAAAAGCTCTAAAAGCAAAATAAAACCACTTTTTCCCTTGAATGTGATCAGTTGACGGGTTCATCTGAGTAACATCCTCTTATTCAGATGCAGGGAGATCGGTGGGTACCAAACCCACCAACTGCGGTGACATTATCTGGGTATCAAAATGCCATCAAATCTGAGCTATGGAAGTAATCAGGACACAACCGAATTTTAACCATTGTCTCTAAATGACAATATTTTTGTAATAAAATTTAACATGTAATGTTTGGATTCCTTTAATTTTGGTTCCAATCTGTTTGGACTTACAACTTGGAACTGAGTAGAAAGAGCACACTTTGTTTATATTCCGAGTTAACTGATCCAGCAAGTTTTAACATAAACATTAATGGGACATTTGTCTCCTTTACAGAAACTACAGTTTAAATATTAAAAAGGCTGGAGTGTCCTGCCTCTTATCACTGAGTTGTCCTCTCGGTACTCAGAAATGAGTTCCACCAGTCATAAAGTACAAGGTGACTTACACACAGTCCCTTATCTGAAGAATTAAACTCTGTTTTACTTCAAGTAGGAAGATACAAATCAAAGGAAGCTATCTTTTCTAAGAATTTGTTTTTCACATGACGAATTTTCTGAAGCCCTAAAAACATAGTATTCTTTGCTAATTATCTTTCATATTCCCGTTCAGGGGTCATCCAAATTTTTCTGTAAAAAGCCAGAGAGTAAATACGTGAAGCTTTGCGGCCACACTGTCTCTGCTGTAACTGGTCAGCTCCGCTGCTTGTGGTGCAGAAACAGCCGAAGGCAATACGTAAATGAACAACAGCCGACTTCTGGGAACACTGCATTTACAAAAGCAGGCATATATATATATGAGTTTGCCAATGTCTGCTCTAGTCTACCCCATCTTCCCAGATTGCCCGTAGACTACTTGCAAGGATTCACAAGCCATCCTTTCTACTCTCCCAGTCTAGACTCTGCCCAGTGCCACACCTGAAAATGCCACAAGCCTTTCACCATCTTCCTGGGTACCTAGCATGAGCCAGGCATTATTCCTGGCACTTGGGATAGATGCATCAGTGAGCAAAGCAAACAACTGCTGTTCTCCTGGAACTTCTATTCAGGTGTGACATTTATAGAGCAGCTTAGATTAGGCATGTTCAAAGTATTTTATCTCACTTCACTCTCAATAAGGTCAATGGTATTTTATACTTCTTTCAATGAGGAGAGGTCAGGTTCGTTGCCTAGTATCTCCAGCTGGTAAGTGGCAGAACCTGCCTGACCCTAAAGCACACACACTTTCTAGCCCACGCTGGATCTACTCTGCTGTTTTCCATATTAAATCCAGAATCCTGATTCCATTATCTGAATCCATCCTCCCAGTCCAACCTTGTTTCAAGAAATCTACTCCTTTTGGGAACCCTCCTACACTGTTGGTGGGAATGTAAGCTGGTGCAACCCCTCTGGAAAACAGTATGGAGGTTCCTCAAACAGTTGAAAATAGAGCTACCCTACGACCCAGCAATTGCACTACTGGGTATTTACCACAAAGATACAAATGTAGGGACCCGAAGGGGTATGTGCACCCCAATGTTTATAGCAGCAATGTCCACAATAGCCAAACTGTGGAAAGAGCCAAGGTGTCCATCAACAGATGAATGGATAAAGAAGATGTGGTATATATACACAATGGAATATTATGCAGCCATCAAAAGGAATGAGATCTTGCCATTTGCAACGACATGGATGGAACGGGAGGGTGTTATGCTGAGTGAAATAAGTCAATCAGAGAAAGACAGGTATCATATGACCTCACTGATATGAGGAATTCTTAATCTCAGGAAACAAACTGAGGGTTGCTGGAGTGGTGGGGGTTGGGAGGGATGGGGTGGCTGGGTGATAGACATTGGGGAGGGTATGTGCTACGGTGAGCGCTGTGAATTGTACAAGACTGTTGAATCACAGATCTGTACCTCTGAAACAAATAATGCATTATATGTTAAGAAAAAAAAAAGAAGATAGCAGGAGGGGAAGAATGAAGGGGAGTAAGTTGGAGGGGGAGACGAACCATGAGAGACGATGGACTCTGAGAAACAAACTGAGGGTTCTAGAGGGGAGGGGGGTGGGGGGATGGGTTAGCCTGGTGATGGGTATTAAAGAGGGCACATTCTGCGTGGAACACTGGGTGTTATGCACAAACAATGAATCATGGAACACTACAGCAAAAACTAATGATGTAATGTATGGTGATTAATATAACAATAAAAAAATTTTAAAAAATATATCTACTCCTTTTCATTGTGTATCCTCTGGAGAAATATTCCGCCAAGACCCAGTTCAGGACCCCCCACCCCTCCCATGTTAGATCCCTGCCTGCGATGCTTGCCCCTCTTTCCAAATTCCACCCAAAAGGCAAGGCCCACCCTTCCCAAGCGGTTCTCTTAACTTTGATCGTACTGATGTCTTGTCTCTCCCTGGGAATAGAGTTCAAAGGCGGCAGAACATGTCCTAAGGACTCGGCATAATGCTTAACCTGGTGATATTCATTATAAAAACATACTAGTGCATATTCTTAGCTTAGTAATAAGACACCAAAATGGAAGTAATTCAAAATCTCCATGTTGCAGAGACACCGACACAAACAGCAAGTGGTCACTGTATGCTGTTCCAGTTCAGGTGAAGGAAGTTTGAATCTGATTTGACTGAAAGATAAACTCTGAAAACACTGGGGGCTTTGGGGTGTTTTTTTTTTTAATAGCAAATCTCTAATATCAGGGGATCACCATTACCCTTTCTGGCCCACAGGCCGTGAAATCCTGGACAATGGACTAAAAACCATTAGTTGTAATGCACAAAGATTTATCATCTACTATGAGTAGGTGCTGAAATCTGGCTCTGTGCACTCGGGACAACTAGCCTCTCCATGCCTCCATTTCTTTATTATTAAACTGGGATTAAAAATAGCTACTCTCATAGCATTATAGGATTACAAATAATGTATCAGTACTTGACATATAAACAGTATCTGTCTCAGTGAGTACCAGTTAAGATGAAACATTTCAAATGACATTTTATCATAATTTTAGCTATGTTTAATGATAAAGGTCTTCTAACTGTCCTGTATTTCAAAATAAATCAATTACAAGACAACCGTAAGGGAAGCCTAAGAATGAGAGTGAATGCCACGGGCGCTGACCACTCTCCCTTTGCGGGGGAATGAACACAACGTTGGCAGACGAGGACTCTTAGCTCAAGTGCCAAACCACAGCTGCTCTGACTTGGATGCACGCGTCCAAGCTCCTCCCGGCATTAATCCTGGACAAGTCGTGTGAATCCACAAACCAAAAATCTCAAGTGAGAACTTCAAAGAATACCTGTGTTTTTGCAAGCATTTTTTTTAATTAACAAAAGAGACTGAAACGATCAAATTCAAAGGAACTATGGGACTCAAAAAGTTCCAGTTTCTAAGTTGCAGAATCAACACATACTGGAAAAATTCAATGACATTCAAAAAATGTAAGATTAATTCTTTTCATTGAGCTCCTCTCCTTGCATAAGAGAGAGTGGCGCACCTGTTTCAGGGATTCCGTGGCCTGTCAATGGGAAAAAGAAAAAAGTACATGATCAGAGAGAATGAGAAACAGCGTTACTGCACGAGAGGAATCCTATAAATTTAATGTATCCTTAGGTTAATAAACATATTTAAACTACTAATGGCAAATGCCTACAGTATTTCTATGAATAGGGATCCTTTTTGAAAAGAAGAGTTTAAGGCTTCTAATATATGCTTCAAGTTCTTGCTGTGTTCGCTGTCCCCTTTATAATGGTTTTTCTAGTTCTTATTTGAAAAGAAAAACACTCTGCGACCTATCAGTCTCCCTTCTTCCTCAACGTTATTAGCTTAAAAAAAATACTTCACAGATGCTATTTTTTTTAAAGATATTATTTATTTATTTGATAGAGAGAGAGCACAAGCAGGGGGAGCAGCAGGGAGAGGGAGAAGCAGGCTCCCGGGTGAGCAAGGAGCCCGATGCGGGCTTCGATCCCAGGACCCTGGGATCATGACCTGAGCTGAAGGCAGATGCTCAACCGACAGCCACCCAGGCGCCCCCACAGGTGCTACTTTAAATCTTCAATGCCCAGGGTTATGAACTAGTTGGAAGAACATCCATCCCTTAGCCTTCTTGGATTAGATCATTCGAAGGTAAGAGTACCCACTAATTAAAAATAAAATCATTATATTTTTCCTAAGTAGTGATTTTATAGAAAAAATTTAAAAATTGTTAAGGGTTTATCATCCCCAATTCTTAGATTACAAATTTAATTCTAGTAATAGCTTATTTTTTTTAATTTGAGAAATGGGTAGTTTAGAAGATACAGGCAACAAGAGATATTATGAATATTGGCTATTAAAGGAGCATGCATTAAGCAATGGAAGAGATTTTTACCAAAACGTTTTTCTTTTAAAATTACTAAGAAAAATTAAAAACCAAGTTAATGTGTCGAGAAGCTACCATCTAACAAAACTACTGAGTCCACTGGGAGGCCAGATTAGAAGCCACCTCAGACAAAGACTGTGTGGAAGACCTTCAGAGTGGAGGCTCCGGAGTCAGGCTGTTGGGTTCATAGCCTTGTTTCCCCACCTTGAAACAGTGTACTACCTGGGCAAGTAACTAAGCACCTCTGTTTTCTCACTGGAAAGATGGAAAAGATGAAAGGAGGAATACCATACAATGACTCTTTCATTTCTAAGGAGAAGAAACTTATAAATGCCTTTAAAAGCTTAAAATGTGTTATCGGTGGTCACCTTCCTAAAAGTCTACTTTCTTTTATGTTCTCTCTTTTTAAGATTTTATTTATTTATTTGACAGAGAGAGCAGGAACACAAGCAGGGGGAGTGGGGGAGGGAGAAGCAGGCTTCCTGCTGAGCAGGGAGCCCGATGTGGGGCTCGATCCCAGGATCCTGAGATCATGACCTGAGCCAAAGGCAGACGCTTAACAACTGAGCCACCCAGGCACCCCTTTCATGTTCTTAAAAGTTGAGCTTCAGCGGTGCCTGGGTGGCTCAGTCAGTTGAGCTTCCAACTCTTGATTTCTGCTCAGGTCATGATCTTAGGGTTGTGAGATCAAGCCCTGCATCAAGTTCTGTGCTGAACACGGAGCCTGCTTAAGATTCTCTCCCTCTGCCCTGCCCCTGCTCTAAAAAAAAAAAAAAAGAAAAAAGTTGAGCTTGATATTGGACTGTTTTCTTTAAAAACACATACTCAGAGAGTGAAAAGAAATAAGACTGCTACTGAAAACTATTATTTTATTATCTCGAAGTCATTTAAGACATTTCCCCCCATACAAAAGATATTCCCATGTAGAACACGGGAGTCAAAAACAAAACTGTATAATATGAAATTAGCATCACACATGTCAACTGTTTCACTGAGCAAAGCACAGTACACAGAAGTCTATCGAGGACCAAGATTTAACTTAGGGATTTCCCCAATACTATGTTCTGGCTCCCAGATGATCCCCAACGGGCAGTTATAAGATGTCGTATTTTCAATACAGTACCTTAGCAAGATCTTCTTTTAACTTGTTGTACTGCACCACATCAAAATGCTGTTTCTTTGATTTCTTATGGAAGAAGTGAAGAAACTGCCTACTCTTAACAGCTGCGTAAGTATAATCCTAAAAGGAAAAAATAAAAAAAAGAACATGTTTTAAATGAACATAATGTCTCTGCAAGAAAGACACTTGCTTAGCAACACTAAAGCAAAAGCAGGCAGATGAGTAAAATATTTGCAGTGGCCAGCAGAGCAAGCAGAAGGCAACACAAGTAAAACATTTCATCTTGCGTGAGATCAGCTGCTGCTTTCGAAAGCAAGCAAGCTGGGAAGAGAAATCACACATACTCTTGATAGAAAGGAGCAAAACAAAACTGTTTTGGCACAATAATCATGCAATGAAGCTAAAGTTACTGAGTGTTTTTGCAATACATATTCAATTTTATTTATAAAGACACAGAACAAAATTTGATGTGTTTATCTCCATGGAGAAATTTATGAGCTATACTATTTATTTCTCTATAGAGGTTAAAGTTTTGCCGTGCTGTATATAAATCTATATCCTCATGAAAAATAACAGCAACATTTATCAGCTTATAAAAACCCAGAGAGCAATTCAGTAAATAAAAAAGGCTTTGGGCGCCTGGGTGGCTCAGTCATTAAGCGTCTGCCTTCGGCTCAGGTCATGATCCCAGGGTCCTGGGATCCAGCCCCACATCGGGCTCCCTGCTCCGCGGGAAATCTGCTTCTCCCTCTCCCACTCCCCCTGCTTGTGTTCCTGCTCTCGCTGTGTCTCTCTCTGTCAAATAAATAAAATCTTAAAAAAAATAAATAAAAAAATAAAAATAAAAATGAAAAAGGCTTTATTGCTCATTACTTCAGTTGGATAAGGAATTATTTGCAAAACATGTTCCAACTTCCCATTTTCCTAACAAAGTACTTACCTGTCGAGTGACGATAAAGTATGCAAAAAAGACCATGGAATTTGCAAATGTGATGAAGTATGTCACTGGTTCCATAATATCCCAGGAGTACACCCACCAAGTGAGCCAGGCCAGTGCCCCGCCCTGAACAGACAGCAGTGCTAATCCGGCCCACAGAAGGCCGCTGGTTTTGGCTTCTGAGCGAGCTTCGATGCCAGCTTTTATCTGAGGGGCAAAAACAGCCTGGTTCAGCTTACAGGCTACCAACTCACGGGGAAAGAAAAGAAGGAACAAAAGTAAAATAACACCTATCTGCATTATTTTAACGAGGTTTGATTTAGGGACAAGTTATGAAACAGACACATTCACGAGTGATCACTAATTTCCAAATCAGTTCATTAAGTGAGTCATATAAATTATAAATTATAAAGGTAATACCTGCTTGTGGGGGGAAAAATTAAATAGTATAGAAAAATTAAATAGTATAGAAAAAAATTAAATAGTATAGAAATTAAATAGTATAGAAAGGTATACAATGAAAAACTCAAGAGGCTGTCCTCTGAAACCTAAAATTACGTGCCTATTTTCTTTGCCCCAGCAACTGCACTTCTAGGAATGCGCCCCATAGGTATCCTTGCTCACACACGGTTCATTACAGATTCTCAAGAGTAAAAGACTGACACTTGTGCATATATCTACCAAGCTCTTATGCAGCAGTAGTGAGGACACCACATACCAATGTTTAGATCCCTCCAGGATACATGGTTGGTGAAAAAAGGGGAGAATAGTACGTAATGGTGTATGCCCTTTTCGGAAAAAGGGAACAAAATAACCTATTTGTACTTGTGTGTATGCAGACGAAGAAAATCTAACGTGATCCATGCGTGTTACGATATGGTAGGTGGAGGAGAACTTTCCATTGGCACCTTTCCAAGTCTTAATGCGAGTCGGTATATTGCCAACTTTTTAAAAAGCAAAAAACAAAAATGTGGATACACAATCCAACAAATAAAATTTAAAAGTCCCTCACTCTACCATCTCCTAAGTATCCTCAGAGGATACTATTAAAAGTTTCTTTTATTTCCAGAAACTTCCTATTCAGATACAAAGATACGCAAAAGACACCCATCCATTTTTAAAAGTCACAAATGGGTTCAGAGGTTTCGAAGATGCCGTTTTTTCCCCTTAAATTAAAACAACATGGGGAGCCTGGGTGGCTCAGTCGTTAAGCATCTGCCTTCGGCTCAGGTCATGATCCCAGGGTCCCGGGATCCAGACCCCCGACATCAGGCTCCCTGCTCAGCGGGAGGCCTGCTTCTCCCTCTCCCACTCCCCCTGCTTGTGTTCCCTCTCTTGCTGTGTCTCTTTCTCTGTCAAATAAATAAATAAAATCTTTAAATAAATAAATAAAACAAACTCCAACCCCGCCTCCCCAAAAAAGTTCCAATTTTTTTCCTCCATCAATGATTAACTTCGGATGCTAGGAAGCCATGGCCAACTTCCCAGCTGGCCATCTGGTAAGCAGAGCTGGGGCCATGGGCCTATTCTCTAAAAAAGGGACCGGGAATCCTGCAGCCAGTGCGACGGGCTCATCTGCTCCTCAAGTCAGCGAGACGCTGCGGCCAGTGGCGGAGGAGGGGCGGCACCGCACCAGTTCAAGATGGCAGCTCGGGCTGGGCCGCCAGGCGCTAGCCATGCACCTTCACTGTCTCTGCTTCCCCACCTGAAGGATGACAAAGGTAACGGTACCAAACGCACAGGCTCATCGTGAGGACTGAAGGAGAAAACGAGCCTAGGTAGAGCACTCACAGAAACATTCACTTAGCAAGCACTCAGTCAACAGTATTACTTTCAGGCAGACTCAACGGTGTCGCTTCCTAACCTGTTCAAGGGGCTGCAGCTGTCCCTTCAGGTGGTCAATCCTCTCCAGCAAGTGGTGCTCTCTCTTTTTCTGAAACTCTTCTAAGTGCAAAGCTGTGAACAGTCTGTGAACCAAGGATTTCACATTGTCCATCTCCGTAGCATGCTCCATACTCAGTTTCTCTGACAAAAGACACAAAGGACACGTAAGGCCGTCACCACACTTCTTCCTCCAGGCTCTCCGACTCCCAGGAACCCAACCTGCGTGCCCGTGGCTGGCAGCCTGGGCGCTCTAAGTCCTAGGGAGGCATCTGGGATTGGCCTTTCTTCCTGTCTGAGGTGATTCGTCCCTCCCACAGAAACACAGTCTGGAATGATAAATTACTAGACAGTAGGCTTTAAATTCTTTATGTTTTGGGTGCCTGGGTGGCTTGGTTGGTTGGGCGACTGCCTTCGGCTTGGATCATGATCCTGGAGTCCCTGGATCAGGTCCCACATCGGGCTCCCTGCTCAGTGGGGAGTCTGCTTCTCCCTCTGACCCTCCCCCCTCTCATGTGCTCTCTCTCTCTCTCTCAAATAAATAAGTAAAATCTTAAAACAAAATAAAAATAAATAAATTCTTTATGTTTTTTGTCTTTTTTCTTTTGTACTAGGACTTTACTGTTTCTTTAAAAATCTTCACACAGGAAAAGGTTTCCATCTACCAGAATCCAGGTGCATGCCTCACCTTAGTTTGTTAACACTTCAGTTTACGGGTGCATTTTGTTGTTGTTGCTTCAAGTTTTTATGTAAATTCTAGTTACTTAAAATATAGTGTAATACTGATTTCAGGAATAGAATTCAGTGATTTGTCACTTACATACAACACCCAGTGCTCATCACAAGTGCTCTCCTTATGGTCATTTTTTATACTTGACTTCAACCTAAGATCCCTCCCCCTAGACCCCAGCCATCCATTCAAAAATTACTTTAGGATACGCAGGGAGGGAAGCTGGTGTACACATGTGTAAACAAAAGCATAATACACATTTGAAAAGCAATTAAAGTGTAAGTTCTTCTCAACAAGATGTAGATCTGAAAGGAGGTTCACACTGATAAGAAAGGAAGTCAGTTTCTAAGTTGTTAACAAAGTTCTTTTTCTTTTGCTTATGGATTTCTCTTGATCCTTCTGTCTCTGTGGATCTATAAACTCCCACAAAAACTGGGCTATAATGCTTCTTTCCTGAGGAACTGTTGCTCAGTACTGTAAGGGAACTGGAGGTGGGGGGGCGAGGTGGGATGAGGCGGGACAGACCTGCCCACCAGCAGCGCACACTTGCAGCCACAGGAGGCTTAGGGCCCTGGAGTCAGGACTAGCCCAGTGAGGCCCCAGTGAGCCTCCAGCGCGTGCCAGCAGGCCTCAAGTTATTTCCCTTCCATCTGCACCCACTGCCTTCAAGACTTGAGCATGGACTTTAATCCCTTCCACATTCTAAGCAACAGCTGCAATGAACAAGTGAGAAGTCGAAGTTCCCTTCTAGGCCTCTGAGATTTGTAGAACAGTCAGAGAGCCCTTTGGTTTTGATGAAAAATGTACTGCTATTTAAAAGGCCTTAAAAAAAAAAATTAAAGGTCTACATATAGAAGAAAGGTACCGATGGGGCACGATTCTGTCCCAAGCAGTGGAGCATATCCAGGACAAACAAAGCCAGACACCAAAGTGATAAGGAGAGGTTTCAATCAGTAACCACTGCGATGAGGAAGAGGATCCAGTGTGAACTGAGCTCAACTTCTACTTGTGCAGAGGTCGCTGGGCGTTTTCAGGGAAGGAGGGGAACCCTGGGGAACATCGGGGGCCTTAAGAAGCAGAAATCTACAAAACCTCGACGTGATGGCTGTTGGTTAACCAGACTAGGCCATTTGTGTTGTTAATGAGCACTTAGGCGGAAGAGGAACAGACAGAGGGCAGTGTGCAAGTCAGAGCAAGGCAGCCACCCCGCTGGGGGGTGAGAGCAAGAATTCCCTCCCTGCATGTCTGCGGTTCTCAGGTCCTTGAGATGGCAGTTCTGGGCGGTAGAAGCTGTACACTTCAAAGGCACAGAGAAAGGATTTATAATTACAAGCTTTCCAAAGTAACTGCTAGAAGAGGGGGTTCACGGACCTACCTGCTTATCACCAGGCTTTCCCTGGACAAACAGTTCTCCTAACAGTGCTGTACTTCCCCAGGCAAGCATTTTAGGAGGGCTGTAGTCTAATCCTAGGGATAAGGCCCTTGAGCTGGCAGAAGCTCTGCTGGTGTTTGTTCAAGTCTCTTAGGGGTGGGGGGTGAACAAAATCATTTGTGTGGAGAATTTGCAATCTTTTTTTTTTTTTAAGATTGTATTTATTTATTTGACAGAGAGAGACACAACGAGAGCAGGAACACAAGCAGGGGGAGTGGGAGAGGGAGAAGCAGATTTCCCGCTGAGCAGGGAGCCCGATGTGGGGCTGGATCCCAGGACCCTGGGATCATGACCTGAGCGGAAGGCAGGCGCTTAACGACTGAGCCACCCAGGTGCCCTGAGAATCCGCAATCTTTTTATAGGTCACGGCTGAGGTCTAGTCAAGAAGAGGGCTCAGAGGCACCTGGCTCAAGTTTGGTCAAAGAGAGTCTTTGTTAAGTGACACAAAATGTTTATCTGAGTTCAGTGACAAGCTATGGTCTTTCAGAAATGGCACCGCAAAATTCATATGTTGTGTTACCAATTTAAACATTTCTCTAAATAAATAAACATTTGTCTCGGGTATCGCCTAACAAAAACCAGAAGCTGTTTATTCCTTTTATAGGTGTCCTCAATGTGGATTTCATTTTCATATCCTGAATTTTCAAATACAAATTTGCCAATGCTTTAGAAAAGAAACGGAGTTCAAATACATCTTTTAATTCCGAATTTATAATTTTACAAACTGAATTTTCTATTAATCCAGTATAATTCCTCTGTCATCTTCCTTCCAACCATAGCTCCTGTGCCCGTTAGTTGAATTCACACTGTGAGCCTGAGCCGGTGGGACTTGGTGTTCAGCAAGGCACCTGGTAAGCCCGAGGACAGGGAGGCGTGGGCGCGCCCAGGCAACATGATCCCAGCAAACCACCCCTCCAGGCAGGGAGAAGGCTCTCCTCCCAGTAAGCTGGCAGGAGGGAGGCCGCAATTTAGTCCACACGGACCTAAGGCTTATGTGACATGTTGGGGCTTGCAGGAGAGTAAGGTCAAGTAGAACAATGAGATGCCTTAAAAAAACGTTTATTTCCACTTGTTTCCTCAAATACTCAACCCAGAGAAAGGAGACAGAAGACCTTCCAGAGTATTGGGGACTCACTGAACATGAACTTTCTATCTTAACAGGGGTTTCCATTTCTGTATTTCTCAACTTCTACCATCCTTCTCTCTTAAATACTGCCCTGATTTTTAAGAAAAATTAACAGTAGGGAGCCTGGGTGGCTCAGATGGTTAAGCGTCTGCCTTCGGCTCAGGTCATGATCCCAGGGTCCTGGGATCAAACCCTGCATCGGGCTCCCTGCTCAGCGGGAAGCCTGCTTCTCCCTCTGCTTCTCTCTCTCTCTCTCTCTCTCCCCCCTCCTCTGTCTCTCATGAATAAATAAATAAAATCTTTAAAAAAAAAAAAAGAAAAATTAACAGAAGAAAGTTCACAGTTGTTGAAATGACAGATTCATTTTAATTTCTCTACTTGTGTTTGAAAATTCCATAAAACTTTCAAACATACAATTAAAATTTTGAAATATGTTTTTTTCTTCAAGGGATCTTCAGAGAAATGGCTGACACCAATGCTGGGGTACAAGATCAGACCGGATCATCTAGTTACACCAGAAAGTAAGAAAAAGCTTGAAATAAAAATGGGGGCAAGTCACAAGATATGGGAGCTATGGTGTTCAACTGGACCCATTATCATTAGTGGGAGCCCCCTTAAGCTCCTTGGGACTTACTCCCATTTCTCTGTGTTAGCCTTTATTCTTTTTTAATCTAAATCCCCTCCTCTCCCCTATCCCCTTCTCATTGGCACCTTCTGAGACTTCTTGGCTCACGCAGAATTGGGAGAATCTGGCTGCAATATGACTTTTTAATTCCAGCAGCCCTCCCACATCTACCAGTCAGCACTTCGCATCCTAACTATAAACAAGAGCCTGCCCTTATTTATTGATCTATTTATTAAGGCACAGACTTACTAATTCCTTCTTGCTGCATTCTACCGTCACAGCTTACTGGGAACAGAAGCCTCTGGAGCCAATACTGGCAGGAACACTTAAACTTAACTGGTGATTTGCTGGAGGCTCAGTGTGGACCGGTTTGAGAAATAAAACACATTCATGAGTTTTACCTCCAGGAGACCCACAGGTACTCACAGTGAAGGTCAGAGATCACACATAACCTGGTGCTTGGAGCAGGGAGAGGGGAAAAGTAACCATTCTGCATCAGCCCTGAGCATAACTTTCTCCACAGCAAGGAAACTACTTTACCAGAGCCTTCTCTGGCTTGGAAGAAGGGCAATGAGCACACTCCAGCAGCCCCCCCAGCCCAGTCTTCCTCTCTCACATAGGGGAAGGAAAAATAAAAAGGCTAAGAAACTCCTCTGAAAGTTGCAGCCCGGGAATTCTGGCCCAATACAACACCCAAGATTCAATCATAGGTTTAGAGAATGCTTCTCCCCCACCCTCAAGACCTTACCACCACATCAACAGGGCCGCAGTTCTGTGCCAGAGGCAGACTCCAAGAAAGAATTTCTAGGGAAACTCAGAGACAACAGGGAAGACAAAAACAGAGACACTAGAAGAAACTCAAGTGTCTGATACCTGCAGCTACAGCAAAGAGCCTCTTAGCTGGGTACACATAAAATGCCTCCTTGCTTCAGTTTCTACTATCTAACACGTCATGCCCAACTTTGAAAAAAAATTATGCAGCAAGGGAAAAAGCAAGAAGGCATATCATATTCAAACTGCAGAAAGTCAAAGATAAAGAAAAAACCTTGAAAGAAACCAGAAGAAAGAATGCCTTACCTACCAAAGAGCACAGATGAAAATTACACCTGACCCCTCCCGGAAACGACACCAGCAAGGAGCGGGTAGAGGGAAAACTCAGCCTTGACAGTGATGAAAGAAATTTTCAACTTCATGTCTTGGGCCCTATACTTTCCATTTGCCAACGTCAAAATGACTTGGCAAAACCTCAAAGCAGGGTCTACTTCTGCCCTCACACATGCTGTACATCTGCTTTGTTAAAGAAAACAACCCCAGGGGCACCTGGGTGGCTCAGTCGGTTAAGCGTCTGCCTTCGGCTCAAGTCATGATCCCGGGGTCCTGGGATCGAGCCCCGCATCGGGCTCCCTGCTTGCCGGAAGCCTGCTTCTCCCTCTCCCTTTGCCTGCCGCTCCCCCTGCTTGTGCTCGCTCTCTGTCAAATAAATAAAATCTTAAAAAAAAAAAAAAAGGAAAACCACCCCCAAAGACCATTCTGAACCAAAATTAAAAGGAAGAAGCTTCCCTGGTTCCCACAGGATTAAAGTCCGACAGCTCTGAATATACTAGAAACTTAAGGTCGGCAACTTTCTGAAATGTCCTTTGTCTAATGACTTGTAACTTTTTATGCAAGAAAATGTAAATAACCTGCACCAAACGTTCCTTTGACAGAGCACCCTCTGCTTTGTAAAGACTGCGTATCCTGGGCAGCTGTCCTAACCTGGACTCCAATAAAATTCTCTTCCTTTTAGAAATTCTAGAAGGTACGTTCATTTTATGTCAATGTGGAAAAAAAAAAACCCACAAACCTAGAATTCTGTATCCCACCAAAGTATCCTTCAAAAGTGGAGAAATGAAGACTTTCTCAAAAGTTGGAGAACTTGCTGCCAGTAGCCCTGCCTTGTGAGAAGTGTTAAAAGTGAAGGGAGGACAATGATGCAAGGTCAGAAAGCTAGATCTACATAAATAAAGGAATTCTACATTAAAGAAGGAATAAGGGAAGACAAAATTAAAACGTATTTTTCCTTTCACTTATTAATTGATGTAACAGTCTGTCCAAAATAATAGCAGCAAAAATTGTATTCAATGCTTATAGCTTATATATGAGTGAAATGAATGATAAGGGATGGGAAGAAAGAATCAGAAATACATGGTTATTTTGGGATGCCTGGGTGGCTCAGTCATTGAGCATCTGCCTTCAGCTCAGGTCATGGTTCCAGGGTCCTGGGATCGAGCCCCACATCCAGCTCCCTGCTCAGCAGGAAGCCTGCTTCTCCCTCTTCCACTCCCTCTGCTCGTGTTCCCTCTCTCACTGTGTCTCTCTCTGTCAAATAAATAAATACAATCTTAAAAAAAAAAAGGAAAAGAAATACATGGTTATTTCAAGGTACTTGCAATGCCTGTGAAACAGTCTGGTGTTATTTAAAAGTGGATTTGGGGGTGCCTGGCTGGCTCAGTTGGTAGTGCGTGCAATTCTTGGTCTCAGGGCTGTAAGTTCGAGGCCCACAGTGGGTGTAGAGATTACTTAAAATCTTTAGGGGTGTCTATGTGGCTCTGTTGGTTATATCGGCTCAGGTCTTGATCTCAGGGTTCTGAGTTCAAGCCCCACACTGAGTTCAAGCCACGCCCAGCATGGAGCCTACTTGGGAAAAAAAAAAAAGAAAAAGAACTTAAAAAAAAGTGAATTTGGGTTAATTGTAAATGTATACTGCAAAATCTAGGGCAATCACTAAAAAAAGTAAAATTTAAAAGTATCACTGATATGATACAATAGAAAATGGAATCATAAAATGCTCCATTAAAACCACAAAAGGCAGGGGTGCCTGGGTAGTCCAGGTCGTGATCTTGGGGTCTTGGGATTGTGCTTTTCCCTCTCCCTCTGCCCCTCCCTCCCCCTGCTCATGTGCATGCACACTCTCTCTAATAAATAAAATCTTAAAAAAACAACACAAAACACATTCAAAGACGAGGAGACAAAATTAGAAACAAAGGGGCAAGAAATAGAAGTAACAAATATGATAGATACTAATCAGACTATAGCAACAATCACTTTAAGATATCGATGGTCTAAAAACACCTTATTAAAAGACTGATTAGACTGGATTAAAAAACAAGGCCCAACTACAGGTTGTCTACAAAAAATCCTCTTTATTTTTTATTTTTTTTATTATGTTATGTTAATCACCATACAGTACATCATTAGTTTTTGATGTAGTGTTCCATGATTCATTGTTTGCATATAACACCCAGTGCTCCATGCAGAACATGCCCTCTTTAATACCCATCACCGGGCTAACCCATCCCCCCACCCCCCTCCCCTCTGGAACCCTCAGTTTGTTTCTCAGAGTCCATAGTCTCTCATGGTTTGTCTCCCCCTCCGATTTCCCCCCCTTCATTTAAGAAATCCTCTTTAAATATAAAGACATACATAGATGAAAAGGAAAGGGAGGGAGGAAGATATACCATGCTAACACTAATCAAAAACAAGCTGGAAAAAAATTATAACTATATATGGATGGATACTAACTAGACTTATTGTGGTGATCATTTTGCAATATATACAAATATTAAATCATTACGTTGTATATCTGAAACTAATATAAAGGTTTATATATATCTAAATGAAAAAGAAAGCTGGAGTAATTATATTAATTTCAGACACAGCAGACTTCAGAGTAAGGAAACTTATCATGGATAAAGAAGGGCATTACATAATTACATAAAGTAGTCACTTCTCCAAGAAAACACAGTAACTCTTAATGTGTATGTAACTAACAACAAAGTGTCAAAATATGAGAGGCAAAACTGATAGAACTGCAAGGAGGAAGAAATAAATCCAATAATAGCTGGAGACTTCAATACCTCTCTATCAGATATGGAGAGACCTAGCCAGCAAAAAAAATCATTAAGGACATAGCTAAACTCAACAGTACCATCAATCATCTAGACAGAATTAACCTCAGTAGACTATTTCATCCAACAACTGGTAATACACATTCTTCTCAAGCTTACATGGAACACTCACCAAGATAAACATCACTTGGGGCCACATTCAAACAAACGCAAAATATAAATCGTACAATGTATGCTCTCAGACCACAATGGAATTTAAGTAGAAATCAAAAAGAGGGCTGGAAAATTGCAAAATATTTGGCAATTAAACACCACACTTCTAAATAACACATGGGTCAAATAAGCAATCAAGAAAAGTTACACAATATCCTGAACTACATGAAAATGAAAACACAACTTATCAAAACTTGTAGGATGAAACAAAGCAGTGCTCAGAGGGAAATTTACAGCATTGAATGCATACATTAGAAAAGAAGAAACATCTAAAATCAGTAAGTTTCCACTGTAGGAAACTAGAAAAAGAGGAGCAAATTAAATTCAACATAAACAGAAGAAAAGAAATAAAAGAGCAGAAACCAATGAAATTGAGGTGTGCCTAGCTGGCTCAGTCGGAAGAGCATGCAACTCTTGATCTCGGGGTTGTGTTCGAGCCCCACATCGGGTGTAGAGATTACTTAAGAATAAAATCTTAAAACAAAACAAAACAAAAAATCAGTGAAACTGAGAACAGAAAGTCAATAATCAATGAAACCAAAAGCTAGTTCTTTGAAGAGATCAATAAAATTGATAAACCCCTAGCCAGGACAAGAAAAAAAGAGAAGACACAAATGACTAATATCAGTTTATACATACTAACTTCATTATAGATCCCATGAACATTAAAAGGATAATAAAGGAAGTGGTAAGTAACTCCATGCTTGCAAATTTAATAACCCAGATTAAATGGATCAATTCTTTGAAAAGACACACTGGCAGAACACACACAAGAAAAAATAGACAATTTGAATAGGCCTTATCTATTTAAAAAATGGAATCAATAATTAATAACCTTCCAAAAGGGAAAGCACTAGGCCCAAATGGGTTCATGGTGAATTCTACTCAACATTTAAGTAAGAAATTATACCAATTCTCTACAATCCCTTCCAGAAGACAGATGCAGAGGGAGTAATTCCTAACTCATCCTGTGAGGCATTACCCTACTAATGCAAAAATCAGACAAAGACATTACAGAAAAAGAAAATTAAAGACCAATATCTCCCACGAACAAAGATGCAAAAATCCTCAACAAACTATTAGCAAACTGAATCCAACAATGTATAAAAACAATTATGCACCACGACCAAGTGGGATTTATTACAGATATGGAAGGTTGGTTCAACTTTCCAAAGTCAATTAATGCAATCCATTATATCAACAAGCTAAAGAAGAAAAATCATGTGATCATACCAAGAAATGCAGAAAAGCATTTGACAAGATCCAATACCTATTCATGATGACAACCCTCAGCAAAGTAGGAATGGAGGGGAACCTCCTCAACTTGATAACAACATCTACCATCATATTTAATGGGGAGAAACTTGAAGCTTTCCTGCCAAGACCAGGGCTTCATTAAAATTAAAACCGCTGCTCTACAAAAGACAATGCCAAGAGAATGAGAAAACAAGCTACAGATTGGGGAAAAAAATATATTTGCAAAGGAGAGATCTGATATGAACTGTTATCTAAAATACGCAAAACAGGGGCGCCTGGGTGGCTCAGTTGGTTAAGTGACTGCCTTCAGCTCAGGTCATGATCCCTGGGTCCTGAGATCAAGTCCCTCATCAGTCTTCCTGCTCCACAGGGGGGGCCTGCTTCTCCCTCCCCCACTCCCCCTGCTTGTGTTCTGCTCTCGCTGTCTCTCTCTGTCAAATAAATAAATAAATAAAACCTTTAAAATATGCAAAACAATCTTAAACCAACAATTAAAAAAAAATGGACAACCTGCTTAAAAAATGGGCCAAAGACTTGAACAGACACCTCACCGACGAATGCAGTAAGCATCTGAAGTCATATGCCATTAAGCAAGTACTTAAAAAAAATAAGCTATTACACACCTATTAGAATGGCCAAAATCCCAAACACTGACAAGGCTAAAAGCTGTCAAGGACGTGGAGCAGCAGGAACTCTCACTCATTGCTGATGGGCATGCAAAATGGTATAGCCACTTGGGAAGACAGTTTGCCAGTTTCTTACAAAACTAAACATACTCTTAAGATACAATCCAGCAATCATGCTTCTTGGCATTTACCCAAACACACCAAAAACTTATGTCTACACAAAAACCTACAAATGCCTCATACTATATGATACCAACTACATAACATTCTGAAAAAGGCAAAACTATGGAGACAGTAAACAGATTAGTGGTTGCCAGTGGTTAGGGGGTGGAAGGGATCAGGCGGATCACAGAGGACTTTTGCGTAGTGGAATTACTCTGAATGATACTAAAATGGTGGATATATGTCATTATACATTTACCAAAACCTAAGAGTGAACCCTAATGTCAACTATGATCTCTGAGAAATAACGAAGGGCCAGCATAGGTTCACGGATTGTAACAAATGTACCACTCTGGTGCCTGACAGTGGGGGAGGCTATGGCGCGGGGGACAGAGAGTATATGGGAACTGCAGACTAACTGCTCAATCTTACTATGAACCTACTAAAACTACTCTAAAAAAATCAAGTCTATTTTTGAAAAAAAAGAGTTAAGTGCTACAGGATACACACTTGGATTCATGATTTTCAGGCCCACTTCTTAACCCAATAATGTGAGGTTAAGCATTCAAGATCCTAAAATGAAATCTTAAAAGTATAAAAGAAGTATATGACACTAAAAAGTCCTGCTGGGCAACTGCTACTGATCATTCATACCCCTGCCAGAAAAGCTTAAACGCCGGTTCTTCAAAGCCTTCTTGGTCATTTGGTTAATTAAGAAGGTTCTTAAGCTTGTTCCCTGTAAAATCCCACAACTAAGGGGAAATGTTAAGATAGTTGCATAGCTGTATCTCTTACCTTTCTCGGGGCACTGTACATCATATGTTATTTTGTTAATGACAAGCTTAAAATCATTCATTAGCAAAATTTCCATCAAGGTCGAAGCTGGAATTTCACTGCCATCTGAGAGAAAAAACATCATGTGAAAATATGTCCTTGTTTTAGACAGTAAAAACCATTTTTCCAACAGACAGAAAAAGATTTACTAACTCGGGTCTTTACAATACAGGAGGGGACACTTTCATTTGGGGGGCTCTCCAATACCCAATACTGTTCCCACAGTGAGGAATCCTTCCTTCCTGCCCTGCCTCCCATTACACTGGACCAAATAGAGCAGGGAGGTGCTCCCTCTCCCATGCTCTGTCAGCTGGGCTGGGATCTAGGCAGATGTTACTGGCAGGACTCTATCTACACAAGGTCACTCAAAGCTTCAGGGGACATGGGAACTCTTCACAGCAAGGCCAGAGCCGTGGAGGTGACACTTTGGGCCGGGGGGGGGGGGGGGGGGGGGGGGGAAGGTGCAGGTGTCAGCAGCAGAGCCCATCAGGTAGATCCTAGGCTAACGTGGTCTTTGCTCAAGTCCTCCCTTGGTTCCTGCCTTCTTCTGAGCCTGGCTTTCTGTCAATTCTAATCTCCAGAGCCTACTGACATACTCCGTTGCTCAGCCAGAGTCCTTATCTGCTGCTGAGAGCTAAGCCCCTGACTGGTATGTGTAGGGCACACAGGTAGTAACATTTAAAAGCCTTTTAATTATTAGAGGTGACTGATTTGTTCAAACTTGGTAGCCAAACAGCACCACCAACCACAACCACACAGGACTCCCTACCGTTCTAGCTGGGGAAAGGTGAAGAGAAGCGAATCTTCCAGGAGCTGGGGGCGGCGGGAATCATAATAATTAAACCTAAGGAGTCAGTCTGCATGTATGTGGTTTTTATGGAGGTCGTAAATGGTAGGAGAGATTCTAATAGTAATTTCAAATATCCTAGGAACAATTCAAAGAAAAAGGAAAAAAAAAAACCTCCTGGAAAATTTTAACCTCAGTGTGCTTTGCACAGTCTCTCAGATAGCCTGGTTTTTTATTTTGGAACTAAACTTTAATGGAACCCAGGTGTTGAGAAAGCAAACTATTTGAACAATAAGCAGAACACTGGCGGTGGGGGAGGGGGAGTTTCTCTATCATTCTCCCTTTAGAACAGTCCACACAGAAGTGATATTAAGTCCAGGATGGTATTTTCGCGCAGCCTGGCATTTGCCTGGCTACATCCAACCAGAGCTACTGCAGCTACATTAATATGCAT
This sequence comes from Callorhinus ursinus, assembly GCF_003265705.2. Classification (NCBI taxonomy): domain Eukaryota; kingdom Metazoa; phylum Chordata; class Mammalia; order Carnivora; family Otariidae; genus Callorhinus; species Callorhinus ursinus. The sequence continues at coordinate 90,022,807 of NW_027397066.1, read as the reverse complement.
GACAGCAGTAATGCTGCCAGTAAAATCAGGAAGAACCTGGTTGTCTGCCTGCTGTCTGGCTCTCTGTAGTTCTTTTGTTCCAGAAGGCAGCGAGTCAAGTCTGCACCTGGGTCTGTTCCTCAAATTTGGCTGTTTGGGTTCCTGTTCATCAGTTGGGGTGACATCATTTTCCCAGGAATTGCCAAATAATTCAACCCACACTATGGGCAAAACTGTGACAAGCTTAGAACACTCTTTTCAAGCCCAAATTAAAGGCAGGCAAATTCCACCCACAGAACCTCTCTTTTTAAAGATCGGCAACACACCAATCATTTTATATGACTTTGCAAGTGTCATTTAAAAATTTACATTTAAATAACTTCAAACTTACTCCTTAAAATAGGGCTATAAAAAGCAATCACCTGGGTATGATTTCTCAGTCGAAGTACTACATTGTCCTTTATACTAATGTAGGAACAGCAGGAAATGGACACGAAACAGTCTTTGAGGAGCTAATGATAGTCTTGAATTCTTCACCGATTCTTGGGTAAGTACTGATTTAAACCCCAATAAAGTGTTTTCACTCAGTCTAAAGAGCCCTTTTTCTCTAAGATTTCTAGTCTTTTCCTTTGTGCTTTATGTTTTAAAGCTACTCAGATTTTTAGAAACAAGCAGGGTCCATGTCAATCACCGCTTTAACCTGGCTTATTTCATTCACTTCAGGGGCACTTACTGAGTCCACACCACCAGGCAAGGACTGTGCTCAGTGCCCCCCCAGGCACATGGGCTGGCAACCAGCTGCCGGCTCTTAGAAGCTTAGGAAGGCAGGTGCTGGCCCAGTGCAGAAGGCCCACGGGCGTTCAGTGCTCCTGGGACTGTTCAGTCTAGTTCAGAGACGAAGCGCTAGGCCGCTGTGGCCACAGGACTAAAACCTTTTCGGATCCTGGCTTTATCAGGAAGAAAGCTCCCCTTCCAGTTAAATCCAAAGTCCTTACCACAACCTACAATAAAGCTTTCCCTGACCTGTCCCTCCCACCCTGCTTCACCCAGCTGCCTGCTTTGCAGCCACAGTGGCTGGGCTCCCACAGCTGGGCCCCTGCCCGGAGAGCCCTCCCATCGACACAGCTCCCCCTTCTCTTCCAGGTCTTCCTAGAACCTGACCTTAGTGAGCATTCCCCGCCCCCCACCAACCCTGCCTCCCAGAGAGCATCTCTTCTCACACCTCCCCCATCACCCCCCATTCTGAAAGCACCTCCTCCCACAGCACACACACTCCCACTCTGCAAGCATCTCCCCCTACACCATGGCCCCCCACAGCACACCCCGACTCTGTGATCATCCCCCCCATGCCACACTCCCCAACACCACACTCCCCACTCTGTGAGCACCTCCCACCACACAACACGCCCCCAACTCCAGAGCATCTCCCCCCACACCACATAAACACCCACTCCGCAAGCGCCTCGCCACCACCACAGCCCCCACTCTGCTTTTTCTCTGTAATATTTATTATCTAACGTACTACATATTTTTTCCACCTTTTTCTTTCTCCTTTCAAAATATAACCTCAAAAAGAGCAGGACTTTTTTTTTTTTTACCTCTATTGTTCTTTGCTCTGCTTCTGGCACCTAGAACAGTGCCTGGAATATGTTAGATGCTCAATGTGTTGAGTAATTCTTTTTTTTTTAATTTAAATTCAATTAATATATAGTGTATTATTAGTTTCAGAGAGAGAGTTCAGTGATTCATCAGTCTTATATCACCCAGTGCTCATTACATCACATGCCCTCCCCAATGTCCGTCACCCAGTTACCCCAGCCCCCCACCCCCTCCCCTCCAGCAACCCTCAGTTTGTTTCCTAGAGCTAAGAGTCGCTTATGGTTTGTCTCCCTCTCTGATTCTGTCTTATTTTTCCCTCCCTTTGCTTATGATCCTCTGTTTTGTTTCTTAAATTCCACATGTGAGTGAGATCATATGATAACTATCTTTCTCTGACTTATTCCACTCAGCATGAGACCCTCTAGTAAACAGATTCTTAATCTCTATTTTTCCAACTTCTGTATCTACCCCTTATTTGGTTCTGAACGTGGACAGGGAAGAAGAATGTTTATTTCCTTTTCAAAACTGAAACAGTAATCACTAATGCTTCAATAAGTGTATTCTAAGCATGTCATACTACAATAAAATAAAATTGCAAATTTGGTCATTTATCTCTATTTGTAGCCTCTATGTTGGGCTAGGGTAAAGAAATTCTTTATTCTACTGTAGGGGCAGTAGGTCCAAGAACCACTTCAGACTATGAGGACATAAAAGCTAGATCCCAAAACTTGAAATGTCTAGTGATTAACCACCTCTACTGGTATTAAAAATATATATATATTCTTCCTGAAAACAATCCATCAAAAAACATACAAGACCACGACTGCTTTATAATAAAGATTAGTGAACTATCTGTGTAATTATTCACTAGCTATTTTAATCATTAAAACTGCATTTTGTTTTCTAATTATTCAAATTGTGCTGAAAATTACATGCTAATGACTGTCATTAAAATTTTCTCAGAAAAAAATTGGGGGTTAAGTTTATGAAATAAGTAACTGAAATTTACATTAAACTTATTCCACTAATTCTTTATTCAATAGAGTTAATTTTTTTATATTACTGATACACAAAAATGGAGGACACAGTAAAGGACATTATATAATGAATTAAAGAATCAACTGTATAGAATAAGAACAAGATAAAGGTTCAGAAAAAGAAAAAAAGACAAATGGAAAATATATATATATACCTGCTGTGAAGATGGCTGCGGTTTTGACACCTTTATCTTCATTCTGTAGGTCCTGAAGGAATGAGCCAACTGTTGATGACATTGGTTTGACCACAAATTGACAGCGCTCTTTTCTGGATGGCAAAGTGAGTGTTATCAAGGGAAGGCCGTGTCTATAATTAACTGTTATTTCTGTCGAGGAAAAAAAAGTAGGAATACAGGAATAGATAAAATTTAGTTTTTAAAAGGCAACTTTAAAATACAAGATTCTATAAAGAATGCTGAAATATGGAATTCATAACCCTCTGAATTCCTGTAATAGTGTCTTCGTTATACTACAAGTTACCTATTCTCTACCATTCTATAACATTTCATTAGGCATGTGTCACGCTTTATTATATTATCTGCTTAGAGTCTTCCCAGGTGAAGAGTTAAGTTCTGGTGGGCAGAAACTGCTTCTAATTCATCTATAACTCATCTGTTGCTGGGGTGGGAGTTTGCCAAAAGACATCAGAGATATTATGGCCGCAGAAAAGGGAGGAAGTGAACTAGGGGTGGGAGGCGGGGGGGGGGGGAGCATGGGGGGGCACAAGAAGAGTCCATTTTGCTCAAAACCCCTACTTATCCTTTTATTTGGAAGAATGGAAATACATTAGCATAGGAATCTAAGAAATGATAAGAAAGCTTACCATCAGGGGGCACCACTGTACTATAAAGATGTGATGGATAGTATTTTGGATTTCCACACAGCTTCACACACAAAACCTGTAAGAAAAATTATTTCTTCTTTTAGAAAAAGTGGGAAAGTTGAAATAAGTGTCTTTACCAGAAGATTTTTCTAAACTTACAAGACAAGCATGATAAACACTTCAGCTTCCCACACATACCCAGATAAGCCCTTAGAGAAGCTCACCAAACCTTTCTGATAGCTTTGTTGTCCCATATGGTAGGCACCAGCCACACGTGACTATTAAAATTAAAATGAACACTAATAATTCAGTTTCTCAGGTGAGCTCCACGTGCCTAGTGGCTACCATATTAGCACAGAAACGGAACATTTCCATCATCACAGAAAGTTCATCAGAAAGCACTGCCGGGCTTAAAACATCTAAAATGGCTACTTGACTATGGGACATGTTTTAGAGTTGTGTTGGTGTTTGGTTGACAGTTGTGCTGGTGCTTAAGGAAGGCCAGATGACATCATGGCACACTAGGGCACAGAGACGCTGTGGTCACTGAAAGAAAGGGCACCGAAAAACTGGGTCATAGGCCTTTGGTCCTCAAAAGAACCTGTACCAGAGGTATCAGTACCATAGTCACAATATCCAGGGGGTTTTTCTTTTTCAGTAGGCTCTATATCCAGCGTAGAGCCAAACGCGGGGCTTGAACTCATGACCCTGATATCAAGACCTCAGCTGAGATCAAGAGTTGAGATGCTTAGCTGACTGAGCCACCCAGGTGCCCCAACATCCAGTGTTTTTTAATGTATCATCTTGCAAAGGGTTATTTGCATTAACAATAAGTTTGCCAAGAATTACGCAATGAAGAATTATTTTTCTGATTTTTAAGATTTTTAAGTAATCTCCACACCCAACATGGGGCTCGAACTCACAACCCCGAGGATAAGAGTTGCATGCTCCACTGAGCCAGCCAGGTGCCCCAAGAATTCTTTTCTAAATTATATTTTTCAAGTTTTCATTTATGCAAGGGTGCACTATTAAAATAAATCAAAGAGTTAAAAATGTGCTCACTGCTGTGAAAAATGAAAACAATGACAATGACTCAAATGATGTTCCATTATGCTCAAAATCAAAACAATGTTATCAATAAGTTAAACAAAACATTCAGATACATATTTCTAGTATTAAGCACAACATGGGCTATTAGTTACAATAAAATATCATGTCACGTTAATTTATTAAGGCTGTTCATTTGAGTTTTATTTCTAAAAATAACTCACTACTAAGATGAAAAGGAAGAAAACCCTATTTCTTAAGATAGACGTAGCTCTCAAAGAATAAAGACACGCAGAAGTTTTCCAAGTTTGGATAATGGACAGTACAATACTGTTTTTTTTTTTTTCCTACCAGTTTTAGTTAAACTACAAGAAACTGAGAAACATGTATCCACTGGAAAACACATGAGAATTCTCTACCAAAATACTTCTTTAAAAATATTTAATGACATAAATGATTCTCTATGTATAAAAGTCAAATATATAAATTTGACTTTCTTTCTCTATGTAAAAAAAGTCGTAGGGTGTAAAAGTTAAAGCCCTCCCCTTCACTTCTGCACCACCCCACAACCTCCCCCAGAGACAGTCACTGTTAGTGGTGACAAAGACTCTCTCCTTAACTAAACTTTACTCTGGCTCCTCGCAGCCAGACTGAGCCCCATCCTTCGGCGTGTCCTCTAGGAGCCCCTTTTAGCCAGAATCCAGTCAGGTTAGCCAGAATCCTCCACCCTCGACATCCAGTCAAATTCCTCATTCTCCACCATCCCCCACATACAGGTATTACCTGATAATCCTGGTCTGCCTCCAGCAAGAATCCTGGTAGGTCAGTTTAGCAAACAATTACCCTACCCTCCCCCACCCCCACCCCACCCTGCTCTTTGATATAAATCCCCATTTTTCCTTGTTGTATTTGGAGTTCAGCCCTCTCTCTCTCCCCACTGCAAAACCCCACTGTCATAGTTCCCCTGAATAAAGTCTACCTTTATGAATGCCCCGAATCATTTTTTAACAGTGGTTTGGTATGTCTCCTTCCAGGCTTTTTTCTCTATATCACCACTTTTACAGACTAGCTAAATTCTATGGTAGAGTCTATATAAAGCTAGGCGGCTTATGAGTCAGGTTCCTAGATGGCAATGGTAATTCCCGATCGGAAAGTATTTATTATTTAAGGTGCTGATGAAATTTCTGGTCTACTACTGAGGAATTCATTTTAGAGGCAACCACCTGACAACTAGGAAATTCTGAAAGGTAGAGTAGCCAGAGAAAACGATCCAAGCTGTCTCAAACATTTGCATGCCTCTAAGAATCACCTAAATACTACAATACCATCTAGTGTTAAGTAGATAGGGCTTGCTAAAAACACGGATTCCTGGACTCCACGCTGAGATTTTTGATCTAGTAGGTCTGAGGTAGGATGTGAGAATCTGCATTTTTAATAAGCCCCAGGGTTATTACTGAAGTTTACAGGTGTGAGGATCAGACTCTGAGTAGCTGGCCTCTAGAGGACCCTCCATGACCTTCAGGGCACTATGCTAAATTTCTGCACAGAACCATTTGGATTCATGATACTCATGAAAGCCCCTTCTTTATTTACTTCTGCCTAACAAATCCTGTCATTCCCTCAAGGTCTAGCTCAAAGGCCATTTCCTCTTCAAGTCTCCCTGCAAGGTCATGATGGTCACAGTAGAAAGAACACAGGCTTTGCAAGCAGAACAAGTTGGAATCCCAGCTTCAAGATATACCAGCTCGCTTGATCTTTGACAGGCCGACTGTTCAGGAAGATAGGGGTTGAGAGAACGAGGAGGAGACAGCTATATTGGATGACAAAAGGGAAAACATCATTAACACAGGAGAGGTCTGTTTCAGCTTCAAAGTAAAAGGGAGGCAGGTGTTAGGAGAAAGAAGATGTGTAACAAGCATGTGTTGGGGCCAATTAACAAGACCAGACTGCTTCTAAAGTTCTGCCATATTTCCGATTAAATATCCTTCTTATTGTTAATAAAATCAAGATGCAGGGTTTTTAATTTTTTTAAAGATTTTATTTTTATTTATTTGCGAGAGAGAGTACAAGACAGGGAGAGAGGCAGAGGGAGAGGGAGAAGCAGACTCCCCGTTGAGCTGGGAGCCAGACATGGGGCCCGATCCCACTACCCTGAGATCATGACCTGCGTGGTAGGCAGACGCTTAACGGACTAAGCCACCCAGGCTTTCCAAGATGCAGTTTCCATTCAAGATGGTGTTGTAAATTCACACTTAAGGGACCCCTCTCTGCTCCATTAAAAAACAACATATGTATCTCCTTGTACCAAAAGCAAGAGAGAGACACAATGTGATAAGCAAGGTTCAAGTGGAAAGTCGGCTAGGTTCTGGGTCCTGCAGAAAAAAATGTTTCAATAGAAAAATATACATTGTCTATATATAGCACACTTTTTCAAGTTAACACATTCTAGCCCTTTTCACTGGTTTGAAGCCAGTCTGCAACCATCTAAACTGTAGGTAATGGATAGGTATGTAAATTTTGCTCAATCTGGTAGTGATCCAACTGACTCACAGACACACCCCCAACCAGTTTTATCTCTAACTGCAATTCATCTTAACATTCTTTTCTCCATATAAATGTGTACAATTTTCATTTCTCCTTTTGGCTGGATATAACATCTGCCTGGCTTCTTTACATTGTAAGAGTAAAATAAATTCTTTAATATTAGGTGTTTTTATAACTCTATGACAGTCATATTTTTACCTCTTTTTCTGAAAATAAGAAGTAACTGAGAGTTTGACCCTTTTAGCCTTCCACTGATGTGATGACTTGATCTGTGATATCTCCAATATCACTGCAATATTCCAGGACAGGGACCCTCAGGTGGCAATTTAAGAACCGGGGATTCTGGGCTCTGGCCACAGGATCCCAGTTGAAAGCAACAGAAAATTACTAGCCAGAAGCTGGTGAGTACAGAATGAAAGATAAACTTTTAGAGTCTCTAATCCGAAATTCTAATATATGAGAAATTAAATACTAAGAAGGAACCAACAAATTTTGAAGATTATTTCCATTTAGGGGAAAATAAAAATAAGAGTCATTCAAAACTGACTTTAATATAAATTATACTTAGGGTCTTCAAAGAGATAAAAGGGAGAATTATCTTCTAGAAAATCAACAAAAAACTGTCAGAAAACAAGTAGAAACAAAAAACTACGACCAACTAATTAGGATATCCGGAAATAGAAAAAAAAAATCTATGTATGTGTCAGAAAGCCAGCTTAATGGATTAGATAAATCTAGACCGGATAAAGTCAATAGAAAAGAAAACTAATGAACTAGGCAATATTTCACCCAGGTATGACACAAAAAGATACAGAAACCTTGAAGAGGAATTAATTCTCACACATTAGTGGCAAGAATATAAAATGGTACAACCATTCTGGAAAACTTCTGGCAGTTTCTTATAAAGTTAAACACACACTTCCCATGTGACCCAAAGATTTCACTCCTAGCTGTTCACCCTAGAGAAATGAAAGCTTTACCTTCACACAACTTGTACAAATGCTATTTCCTTTTCACCCACAAGTGTGCATGCTCCCTGGGAGCAGGGAGGGAGCTGGTCTGGTTCACTGCTGTATCCCCAGCACGTGACACACAATATAGGGGCTCAATAAACATATGTTAAATAAATGTAGGAGTATCTTCGAGGTGCTAAGGGAACATAAATATAAACCTAGAACATTATCTCAGGAATACTACTGAAATGAAGGAAGAGTTTTCAGATATACAGAGATCACAGTTTTCTTCCCATATATCTTTGTTAAAGAACTTTTTCAGGAAGCGGGGAATTAAACCCAGATGGAAGCAGAATGCAAGAGAACACCGTTAGGGGCTGAATTGTGTTGTGTCTTCCCTCTAACCCATAGATTCATGTTGAAGTCCTAATCTCCAGGACCTCAGAATGTGAATATATTTTGAGGAGGTAATTAAGTCAAAATGAGGACATGGGTGTGGGCCCTAATCCACCATGACTGGTGTCCTTCTAAGAACAGGCTGTCTGGGCACAGACGCGCGCGCACAGAGGAAAGACCGGCAGAGGACATAGTGAGAAGATGACCATTCAGCAGCCAAGGGGAGAGACCTCAGAAGAAACCCAACTTGCCAACACCTTTACCTCAGACTTCTGCCTTCCAGAATTGGAAGAAAACAAAGCTGTTGTTTAAGCCACTAGATCTGAGGTACTTTGTCATGGAAGCCCCAGGAAACAGATACAAACACCAAAGCTATAAAATACGGTGGTAAATAAACTATTCATTTTAAGCAGTTTAAAACCACTTTTTGGTGTTAAAATTGAGTGGAAAATTCTAAACAAGAGTTGGCATGTTACACTGAGTGGATTCTTAGAACATGCGAAGATCCTTGTCATGTTCAGGAGGAGGGCAAAGACAACGAAAAACTTAAGACTTTGTTAGAAAATTTGTAATTACGTGTGTATGTTAAACACTTAAAGGAAACCACTCCATGTAGGTTTCTAAAGTGGTAGAAAAAAAAAAATTTTCAAGGAAAGTAGAAAAAAGCAAAAAGCTCTTTAAAAACTAGAACACTAGGGGAGCCTGGGTGGCTCAGTCGTTAAGCGTCTGCCTTCGGCTCAGGTCATGATCCCGGGGTCCTGGGATCGAGCCCCGCATCGGGCTCCCTGCTCCACGGGAAGCCTGCTTCTCCTCTCCCACTCCTCCTGCTTGTATTCCCTCTCTCGTTGTGTCTCTCTCTGTCAAATAAATAAATAAAATCTTTTAAAAAATAAATAAATAAAAACTAGAAAACTAAAAAACCTAAAATAAGTGTAAAAAAAAAGTCACTGTGGCAACTTGAGAAATATGGAAAACAAGCATCTACAATCCCACCAACCCCTGACTTCATTTATGCCAGCCTTTCTTCAGAGATATATGCTCTTGTAATCATAGTCCACTGAGAACGGATCATTAATGTTTTATAAGCATTTACCTACCTCAAAAACTTTTTATAAACAAAATAATTTTAAATGCCCCATAACCACTTATCCTACAGATGTACCAGAATTTACTATTTACCTATTGTTGGACATTTCCATTTTATACACCATTTCTGTACATTTTTCCTCATCGGAAAATAATGCATGCTCATTTTAGAAAATCTACACATCACAGACTCACAGAAAGAAAAGTCATCAATAAAGCCATCACCTAGAATTACCACAGTTAACACTGATGTATACCTTCCAGGTTATTTTCTATGTATTATATTCAATTTTTCACCATTACAGGTAAACTGATTCTAAACATCTTTGCACGTAAATCTTTCTTTGCATTTTTTTTCTTCAGAGTAGATTGCAGGATGATTAGATCATAAAGCAGTATGATAATGTATTATCAAGCTTCTTGTTGGGCATATTTTCTTTGCTTCATATTGTTTATTCAGTACAACCCCAGATTAATAGTAGTCTGAACCCAAACAAGCAAATCTTCATAAAGCTCAGAATCAAACAGTAACAGACATATCTGGGCATCCCTGGAGGAACCAGCTTCCTGCTGGAGGCTCACCAGATGTCCTCACTGGGACAGCCCACTGGTACCTCAACCTCAATACCTCTTGAACTGAGCTTCCTCGTTCCTCCATAGACCTGATCCTCTTATTTTAATGAACTCACACCACTAACAACCAGTCGTTAGAACTAGAGCCCCAACAGCTATCCTCAACAACCAATATTCCATAAAATCAACTGGTAGACCAGTAGTTACAACTGAACTACCACTAAGGCATGCTATGCTGGTTCTAATTCACACGGAGCCCCCAAATCCAACCTTCTCCCTCCATCTCCACCTCTGCCGCCCTCGTTCAGGTCCTTGTCATCTTGCCTAGATCACTGCAACGGCCTCCTAACTGGCTTCTCCCACCAATCCATTCCACAGTAAGATCTATTCCAATCTTCTGAAATCATATAAAGTCAAACTATTTCTAGATTTAAAAACCTCTCTTTGCTCTCCATTGGAAAGAGAAACAATTTCAAAGAAAATTTTCAAAGAAAACTTGCCATGAGCTGATTCCTGTCTACTTCTCTGGTCTCACCTTACCATCACTAGCACCGCCCACCTCCCAACCCCGGATTTCAGACTTGGGAAGCACTGCAGTTTCCAGACTAGCGCACACTGTTGCACGCTTCCTCGCCCTTTGCACTCCTTCCCATCCCATAAAAACTATTCCCATTGCCATAAAAAACACAGAACTCTATTCTTACTATCACTTCCTTGCCTACCGCAATCAAGTGACCTCCCTCTTCAAAGGCCAAGCCGTCCCCAGCTGCTCTTCATCTTCTACATCTCAAAATCTTAACTCCATCTCCTATCACTACTTCTCACAACACAGATTCAGTAGGCAGATATGATCTGCTATGTCTCATCTTTAACAAGGTCCAAACCCTCCATTAACCACATATCCCTCTAGCTACTGCCCCATTCATAGGCTCTCCTTAGCCAAAACTTTCAGTTTATCTATGCTGGCTCATCCTCAACTCCTATTCACTCTTTAACATACTACCATCAGGCTTCTTTCTATCCAGCCCCTCAACTTTCTAGCCGGACCTCTCCCAAGTTCCAGACTAGGACATCCAAATGGGGGGACTGACATGTCCCCTTACATAATCATATACATCTGAGACTGGATTTATCCAGAACAAAACTCTTGATTTACCGCCTGAAACTTCCTTCCTCTGGTTTCATCTTCCCCCTGCAGTAACTGATCCACCATCTCCCTAGCTGCTCAAGTCAAACCCGGGAGTCATTCTTGATGCCATCAATTCCATCAACCCATCCATTCTCCCTGCGTAGTTTATCCACTTCTCTCCATTTTTATTGTTAATACTCTGGTCCAGGCCACCATGATCTACTGTAATAGTTTCCAAACTTGTTTACTTGCTTCCACCCTTGCTCTCCTCCATGCTACCCTCCTCAAAGCAGCAAAAGCGATGATCTTAAAATGCGAACACAATCACCCCACTCTTCCGCGTAAGATTTTTCAATGAATTCCCTTTACGCTTCAACAAAACAAAAGCTTATCATGGCCAATTAGATGCTGCTTGTCTCACCAACCTTGTCTCATTCCCTTTCTTCCTTGCTTGGGTTCCTCTGATCCTACTGGTTACCTCTCAATTCCTAGAACGTAACAAGTTTCTCAGATCTCAGGCCTATAGCACGTGCTGTTCTCCATCTCAAATGTTCTTCTCACCCTCTTTGTATAGCTAGATGTTTTATATGCAATCTTATTTAATCTTTCTAGCAACTGTATGAGGCACATACTATCACTTCCCATCCTTTTTTTCCCATTCAAATGTATTTATCACTTAATTTATCAAGAAAAGAAGCTTAGCATTGATGTAATAAGAAGTAACTAGAAAGCTAGAGTTGGTAAACAAGAGACTCTGGGGCTAATCCAGCATGCCCCTCCCCCAGTTTTCAAAAATCAACTTTATATTTCAGATCAATTTTAGAACAGCAAAACTGAGCAAAGTACAGAGTGTTCTCATCTACGCTCATCTCTTTCTGCCCCTATCCCACCCGCTCCTCCAATATCAACATCCAGCACCAGAGTGGTACATTTGTTCCAATGTGTGAGCCTATATTCATACATCATTTTCGCCCAAAGTCCATAGTTGACATTAGGGTTCTTTCTTGGTGGTACAGTCTATGAGTTTTAGCACCTGCACGAGGACTTGTGCCCACCACCACAGCATGACACGGAACAGTTTCACTGCCCTGAAAATCCTCTGTGCTCTGCCTCCCTCTCACCCCTGCAGCCCCTGGCAACCACTGACCCTTTCACGGTCTCCACAGTTTCATCTTGCCCAGAATGTCATACAGTCAGAATCGTACAGAATGTAGCCTTTTCAGATTGGTTTCTTTCACTTAGTATGCATTTAAGGGGGTTCCATGTCTCTTCATGGCTTGATAGCTTCTTTTTTAAGTTTTTTTTTTAAGATTTTATTTTTTTTGATAGAGAGAGAGAGAGACAGCAAGAGAGGGAACACAAGCAGGGGGAGTGGGAGAGGGAGAAGCAGGCTTCCCATGGAGCAGGGAGCCCAACATGGGGTTCAATCCCAGGACCCTGGGATCATGACCCGAGCCGAAGGCAGAAGCGTAACGACTGAGCCACCCAGGCGTCACTCTTTTTTAAGTTTTTTATTGAAAATATGATATACAGCACTGTTTAAATTTCAGGCATACATGTTGATCTGATACATTTATGACTGCCATGTCATCAGGTAGCACCTCTTTGACATCGCATAATTATCATTTCTTTTTCAGGGTGGGAATAATTAAGATCTTGTCTCTCAGCAAGTTTGATGATGATAATATTGTCTACATTGCTCGTTTCATTTTAGTGCTGAATGATATTCCATTGTCTCAATGTACCACAACTTATCCACTAATTTACTGAAGGGTATCTTGGATGCTTCTCAATTTTGGCAATTATCAATAAAGCTGCTGTAAACAGCTGTGTGCCGGTTGTTTCCCATATCTTAATTATTAGAATACTGGAACACAAGGAGATTAAGTAATCTGTCTAAAGTCAGTTAATAAGTGAGCAGAGTGTAGCACTTGGGAGCCCCCATTCTTTAAACTGCTTCACTGTCCTGTCAGTACAGTCCCTCTGTGGGAAACAGGATGTGGAACCGCACCCAGCTCAGGATCATACACTGTGCCAGCACCTGTGCGGAGTAGTGAGCTCTGTTTCCAGACCAAGTATAAGGAAGGGGACCTTGGAAGGCAGAAACAGTAGCTGTTAAAACTAGCTCTACACTTGATCCGAAGGTGCACGTGCACCCCAATGTTTATAGCAGCAGTGTCCACAATAGCCAAACTATGGAAAGAACCAAGATGTCCATCAACAGATGAATGGATAAAGAAGAAGTGGTATATATATATACAATGGAATATTATGCAGCCATCAAAAAAACAAAATCTTGCCATTTGCAACGACATGGATGGAACTAGAGGGTATTATGCTAAGCAAAATAAGTCAATCAGAGAAAGACAAGTATCAAATGATCTCACTGATGAGGAATTTGAGAAACAAGGCAGAGGATCATAGGGGAAGGGAGGAAATAAATGAAACAAGATGAAACCAGAGAGGGAGACAAAGCATAAGAGACTCTTAATCTCAGGAAACAAACTGGGAGGGTTGCTGGAGTGGTGGGGGTGGGAGGGACGGGGTGGCTGGGTGATGGACACCGGGGAGGGCGTATGCTATGGTGAGCGCTGTGAACTGTGTAAGACTGATGAATCACAGACCTGTACCCCTGAAACAAGTAATACATTATATGTTAAAAAAAAAAAAAAGTAGGAAGGGAAAAATGAAGGGGGGTGGTAATCGGAGGGGGAGACGAACCATGAGAGACTATGGACTCTAAGAAACAACCTGAGGGTTCTAGAGGGGGGTGGGTGGGGGGATGGGTTAGCCCGGTGATGGGTATTAAAGAGGGCACATATTACATGGAGCATTGGTTGTTATATGCAAACAATGAATCATGGAACACTACATCAAAAACTAATGATGTAATGTATGGGGACTAACATAACATCATAAAATTAAATTAAAAAAAAAACTAGCTGTACACTAGTGAAACCTATGTTTAAAAAAAAAAAGTTTCATGGGACAAGTGGTCTGAACAAGAGGAAAAAGTATTAGGTACTTCTATTACAAACAAATCTTAAGAAACCGCATTCATACCGTGATGGTGAAACCAATTTTTTAATTGTAAATAATAGGTTCTTAAGTCAATATACTCTAATGTTTCAACAGATCAACATGCTCGGTAACAAACAAATTAGTCTAGTATCATCTGTATGAGTTGTAGTCCTTTGTTATTTGCTCTCAAAAGCACTTCCTTGTTGAAGTGAAGAGAGGAAAAAAGGAGTGAATGAGGAAAGGAAGGAAGAATGAAGATACACATACATACATATACAAACACACACATACACAAATTTTAGGGATCCTGCTGAGGTCAGTCCAGACAATGGCTTAAATGCCAAGGGCTCAGAAGGGATATAAACATGGTCTTGCTGAGATACTACCCTCAACATGTGGAAGTTACTGCTGGTTACCAGCCAATTGCTGTATGCATTACTTCTGTTTCTGTTCTGTTTCAGTCATGTTATAAACTACTCTTCCTGTACTATCCAGATCAAAAAGAAAAATTTATTTTAACACTGATGATTCATGTAGTACCTGAGAGAAACTGAAGCATTAGTTAAGATAACTGCCCAGTGTGCGCTACAAAGTGCAATTTTTGTTAGGCAGATTTAAAATGTAATCTTAGAGACAAATCAGAAGACTCATAAAAATGAGCTAGTATGTAGTTGATTTTGGGGGTGGAGGAGGAGTAGGTACAAAGAAGCAAAAACAAATCATGAAAGCTCCAGGGCTTAGGGTGAGGTTTTACAAAAAATCATGATGAAACACAAATGGACCCAAGGACAAGCTTCAAAGCAAAACAGTTATCCAACCAAGGAGTTTACTTACCTGCTTCACACATTCCACACAAGAACTCCACATTAGGTGGTACATAAAACTGGGTTTGAAATATTAAGTTTTGGGGTACCTGGCTGGCTCAGTCAGTGGAGCATGCAACTCTTGATCTCAGGGTCATGAGTTCAAGCCCCACACTGGGTGTAGAGCTTACATTAAAAACAACAAAAACCAACAATAAAATATTGAGTTTTATTAATTTTTTATTCTTGTACTTTACTCATTTCCTTGTGCAATATTTCTTCTGCATTCTTATTCCTTCTCTGTTAAATTTTGCTCAGTACAGCTCTGAGTAATGTTTTCAAAGAGATCTTTTGTATGAGAAGTAAAATCCTCAGTCTAGGATGTTAATAAATTTGGAAATTTCTGTCCTTTTCACTGTTGAGTTTAATCTGTTTACATTTATTATCTCAGATAAATATTGATATCTGGGGGTGCCTGGGTGGCTGAGTCAGTCAAGCGTCTGCTTTCGGCTCAGATCATGATCCAGGGTCCTGGGATCAAGCCTGCATCAGAGCCCCGGGCTCCCTGCTCGGACTCCCTGCTCAGCAGGGAGTCTGCTTCTCCCTCCCCTTGCCCCTGACTTGTGCTCTCTCTCTTTCGCTCTCTCTCTCTCTCTCAAATAAATAAAATCTTAAAAAAAAAATAAAAAAGAAAGAAATAAAACATCTTCTGTAAATTTGAGATTTTCTTTGGTCTTTCCGCTTCTGGGTTCTGCAGTTTCACCACGGTTGTGTCAGGTACAAATGTGATTTTGTTTTTCCTGCTTGGGACTCATAATGCTTCTTCAATCTAAGGATTCCTTCTGAAAAGGGCACTCATGGAGGGGGAGAGGAGTGG
This sequence comes from Callorhinus ursinus, assembly GCF_003265705.2. Lineage (NCBI taxonomy): Eukaryota > Metazoa > Chordata > Mammalia > Carnivora > Otariidae > Callorhinus > Callorhinus ursinus. The sequence continues at coordinate 90,006,940 of NW_027397066.1, read as the reverse complement.
CGCTAATGTGGGGAGTCGGACTTGGAGTGTGGCTGGAGGGCATCCCTGCACAGGGGCAGCCAGCATGGGGGTAAAGCAGCCTAAGCATAGTGGAAGGGGGATTAGTGTGGGGTGGCAGGACCCGAATGGAATGAAGAAGGAACCTGCATGTAGGGTAGGCTCAAAACAAGCTGTTAGAGCCCAAATCAGGTGGGGAAGGCATCTATGTAGGGGAAGGAGTGGTGGCAGAGACGAGAGGCTGTCACATACAGGGAAACTGATCAAATAAGCAAATATACCAAGATTAATGGAAGTCAGATTTATCCTGTCAAAAAAAGGAGCCACAATATGTAAAGGAGAAAACTAGAATGAATGCTGTAGTATTGGAATGAAATTGGAAGTACTGGTAGGAGTTCATGGTTTTTAATATGTAAAACTATAAATAAAACCAACAAGATAAATATAAACATTTTAAAAGATTCAAATGTTTAATGTATATGTGTTTATATATTTAAATTTCATATATTTATATTTTTTATACTTATATGGGTGTATCTTCTCTTTCTGTAGGGGCTGTGAGCAGTAACACTCCCAATAATGAGCATAGTATCTAACATCTAGATCTTGGCTTATAAATACCATTCTTATCTAAAGGGAACCAGGATTCCTTAGAGAAATGGCTAATTCCAGGGCTGGGACACAGAAAGGACAAAATGAGCCGGAGGCATCTTGCTGTACTAAATAGCAAGAAGGTTCTCAATGAATAATGGGACACATATCAAAAAGATGCAGAAGTCAGCCTGAAGGGAGTTCTCAATGGTCAAATCTAGAACAATTTGAGCATTAAGATAATGATAGTAACAGATTATAATCCATTGAAGGAAACAGAAAACCATGAGTCCATTTTGATATAATTAAGTAAATGAAAAAAATTAAAGGCTGATAAGGAACAAGATACTCATACATAGTTTTAATATGCCTCCACACAAAAGCATTAATTCCAAGGGGAAAATAGTAAGTTCAAAATAGTAAGTTCAATAGTAAGTCTTTCAGGCACCACCTTAATCAAGCGATCAAAGTCACCAGTATCAGTAATGGGCCCAAACTGAAATCATGCCCTGAGAGAGACTACATGCAACAGGTGTGAAAGTGCTAACAAAGATGTGAATCAAATCACAAGAAACACCAGTCAAACCCAAACAGAGACATTGTACAAAATAACTGTAATCTTCAAAAGAGTAAAAATCGTGGCAAGTCAAAGAATGTTAGTTTCAGACTGAAGGAGACATGACAGATTCAATGGTGAGTCTCAACTTTTTCCAATAAAGGACATTAATGGGAAAATTGGCAATATTTGAATGGGGTCTACAAATTGGATGGTGGTAATGTACCAATGTTAATTTCCTGATTTGGATGGTCATTTTGTGGTTTAGTTAGAGAATGTCTTTGTATTTGAGGGGGCATGGCATCACATCAACGACTTATCCTCAGATGGTTTTTGTTTCTTAACTTTCTTCCCACTGCATTTAGCTTGTTCCAAAATAACACAATGCTAAAAACAACAGGTTAGACAAACACTGAAATTATCATTTCCAGAGAGAAGTAACCTATTAACAAGTGGTCAAACATCAAATAAACTTTTCTTTTATGCACTAAAAAAGTAAAAATACTATGGCTACCTGGGGAATTGAATTTTTTTTTAAAGAAAAAAATAAGGGGTGGGGGGAAAAACAAGCACAGAAACTCATGTACCCTTTACAAGTTCTTATTTAGAAACTATAAGGATACCGGCATTCTCCTGACATGACTGTCAGGTATGAAAGAGAAACTATCATACTTAGCCTATGACAACCCTTTTTCAGGAGGCATTTTATTAAAAGACCATTCTAAAAATCTTACACAAACCCACCACACATGCACAGCCAAAACATTTCAAGACTGCCTAACCCAAACTCACTTCTTCTTCCAATTTACATCCCACCTGTGGCCCATCTGGAGACTTCGAGCAGTTACTAGTCCTGTCAGAGGGTTCATATTTTTGGGACAGGGTCAGTTTTTTTCTAAAATAAACTTACCTATCTAGTCTAATTCGAGTAATATTGCTTTTCTTGGATGTTAACAAATGATAAATTACTTTCGGTATTAAAATCTAGTAGAGAGTACCTCAATAACTCTGTAACAAGCCATTTATTTAAAAATGACACATCGGAGGGAAAAAAACGAACACATCCGGGAGACTGAACAAAAAGTTGAATTTTCTTTTAGTTCATTGTTTTCATCCCTTTCAAGTAAGAACAGCAGTCTTTTGTGATCCAACCTTACATTCTGGCATTAAGAAAATGTCAAGTGTCAAGAAGTAGAAAGTACGGTGTAAACAGAAGTCTAGCCCAGCGGAGAAGAGAAAAGCAGTGGTAGCGTGACTGCAAAAAGAACGAACTACTCGACATGGAGTGAAGAAGAGCTCCTGAGGTTTCATGGGCAGCAGCAGGAACTAGCATAATGGGCACAATGAATATAAATCAGAGGGTAGCAGTTTAAATTTCTTAGTTGAAAGGCAACAGTGACACATGGAAATGGAAAAATAAATAAAAACAGAGTGCTTCTAAATAGAAGCCTTTTTAGGACAACTTTAAATTATCCTGCTACAAAAGCACTCTGTGTGACACCAGTCCCAGTATGGGGCTGTCAGCAATAACATGGTGCTACGGTTGGCCCTTCCCACATCCACAAGTGAGGACTCCGTTATTATTGCCCTTTCCAGGGATTGCGCAGTTGTATTCCACAGGTATCATTAGGTCATGTAATTGACTTTAAAAGGATTTGAGTGAGACACATACTGGAAATCGGATGAGGTAAAGCAACAGAGTTGATTCTGAACAACACCTGGCTGTCTGAAGCCATCCAACTGCCACCATTAAAGACATTCAAGGGGCACTTGGGTGGCTCAGTCATTAAGTGTCTGCCTTCGGCTCAGGTCATGATCCCAGGGTCCTGGGATCGAGCCCCGCATCAGGCTCCCTGCTCACTGGGAAGCCTGCTTCTCCCTCTCCCACTCCCCCTGCTCGTGTTCCCTCTCTCGCTGTCTCTGTCAAATAAATAAAATCTTAAAAAAATAAATAAATAAAGACATTCAAAGTAATGTGGCCCAAGGTCTGAAAACAACTCCAAAAATGCAGTCATAACATTTTGTAAAGTCAATGCAAGTATTTTCTATTTTCCCAAACTAAAGGTAATATTTGGATACGTATGGTCTAATGTGTAAATATATACATTAGAATAACCATACTGTATATAGACACACACACACTGATTGAAGTCAGTACACACGTTTATAGTCACAACTTCTACATACTGCAGAAGCACCTAAAGATCTCTGCATGGCCTGTTTCCTCCTGGGAAACAGATGGGCACCGTATAAAGGAAACACATCCGGATTTCTTTAGCAAGCAGTAATTCCAAGCTATTACACATTCTGTGGTGGTAAATGTGGAAACAAATGCTCTCCCGAGTAACCTAAGCTAGGCGGCAGAACTCTTTTCACTGGAGATCTGAAAGCACAAAAAACCTGACAGACGAGACTGCAGGATGTAATGCCTGACAATATTAAGTCATTCAGTCAATTCAACCAATATTTGCTGAGCACCTCCTAAGTGCTGACTGACGGAACCTTGCAACCTGCTACCACCCTTCCCTGCTTCCTCACTGTTGGCGTGCAAGAAGTCTTTCTGCGTCCTCCTAAGGCTAACACATGTCCCGGAGCTGGGATCCCAGCCGTTCCCACTACCACCAGAGAGACCACACTTGTCAGAATACTTTCTGTCCCAGATCTTTCCCATCAGCGGGTTAGCATGCTCCAGTCTCTGCTACTTTCTGATGGCCTTCCCTCAAACTCCACCCCCTTGTGCCCTCCTTGCTAAGTGACTTGAGAGGCCTGGCCACAGCTGTTATCCCTACTACCCGTAGCTTTCATTCATCTGTACATGTTACATGCCACCATTTCACTGAAATTCCTCTCAGAAGGCCACTGACTTCCTTATCCCTCCGTAAGGTAAAAACTTTTTAGCCACCGACTTCGCAGAAGCAGTCACCACTTTTGACTGCTGTCTTTCAAGGATCCTTTCTTGGCTTCCATGACACCACATTCCCTTGGCCCTCTGATCACACCTTCTCAGTCTCCTTGAGAGATTCTTCTGGTCATCCTAAAATTGCTGGTGTTTTCCAGAGTTCCACCATGAACCACCCACTCTCATCTCACTCTCTGAATTCTCTTTGGGCACGCTCACCTAGTCACATGGTTTTAACTACATTACTCTGCTGATCACTCAAAGCTGTACCTCCAACTCAGAGCCTCTCCTTGTGCATCTCATTTGCAAATACTATGTTGAAACCTTTTAGGAGATCCACACAATTCACACAATCTCTCATTTTCTAGAAACTGCCTCTACTTCTGCTAGAGCCTATCAGTGGTGGGCTTTCCCAAACCATGTCTGTATTACGTGACCCCCGAACCCCCCCCAACCCCCCACACAAGTCCCCTCGTCGTAACTAACCAGACATCTGCTCCAAGTTGGGCCAATCAGGCTCCCATCCTAGGAATGTGATTGTGTGTTCAAACTGGAATTCTTGTACACTGCTGTTGACAATGTAAACTACCACTTTGAAAACTGGCAGTATTTCCAAATACCAACATACCTAATGACCCAGCAATTCCATTCTTGGGTATAAATCAAGAGAAATAACTACATATGTGCCCAAAAGACAAAAGTACATTCATAGAAGCACTCTTTATAAGCAAAACCTGAAAACTACACAAATCATCAGTGCAACAAACAGGTATATTCATCAGAAGGAATATTACAACAACGCAACAAGTCTCACAAACATATTAAGCAAAAAGTACAAAAACGTGTATGCTCTAAGATTCCATTTATATAAATTCCAACAATAGGCACAAGTAATCTATGGCACTGGAGAGGCAGGATGATGGTTATACTTCCAGGTTTAGGCAGAGACTAAAAGAGAGCACAAGGGGCTTCTAGGGTCTGGTAATATTCTGTTTCTCGCTCATAGGTATGTTCACGTTGTGAAAAGTCATTAAGCTTATGGACAACGTACTTCCTATATGAATATTCTTAAGTTTCTCAGCTAAATCTGAACTGGACTCTTGAACTGCGATTTCAATTCTCCTTTGTGAGAATTCCTTCCAATAACGCTTAGGACAGGAATAATCCCGTGAGAGTAAGTATGATAGTGGAGAGAACAAATGAAGTGTAACAGAGCCCGAGATAAAAATAAGAAGGAAAACTTTACATGGGAAGTGCCTTTCAGGTAAGAACATACCTGAGCCAATTACTTACTTTTTTTTGCTCCTAATCTAAGCCAATTACTATCAAGAATTATGTCAAAGGAGGGGCGCCTATGTGGCTCAGTGGGTTAAGCGTCTGCTTTCGGCTCAGGTCGTGATCTCAGGGTCCTGGAATGGAGCCCTGCATCGGACTCTCTGCTCAGCGGGGAGCCTGCTTCTCCCTCTTCCTCTGCCCCTCCCCACTGCTCTCGTGCTCATTCTCTCTCTCCCAGATAAATAAATTCTTTAAAAAAAGAAAAAAAGAATTATCTCAAAGGAATGGAATCGAACCCCAGAGGTAGAGCCAGATGGTACTAACAAAGCTGTCTTCCTGGCTTTGATGCCTGGGTGTCTAAGATGATAGAGGGCTGAAAGCCACATAGGGTAGCACAGTTGGTAACTCTCCTCCAGTCCAGCAAACCAACACATCAAGTACTTATAAATTTATTCCTCTGCAGGCATACTTAAGGACTCATGTTTAATAAGTTTCTTTTAAAAATTCCTTATAAAAAATTCCTTATAAAACATTAGGTCCTGTTCTAATAAATGCAAAACAAAAGACTTTAACTGAAAGCCAGGATGATTTAAATTTTATTTTAACAGGGCGCCTGGGTGGCTCAGTTGGTTAAGCGCCTGCCTTCGGCTCAGGTCATGACCCCAGGGTCCTGGGATCGAGTTCCGTGTCGGGGGTCCGGGCTCTGCGGGGAGCCTGCTTCTCCCTCTGCCTCTCTTCCCACTTGTTCTCTCAATCTCTCTCTCTCTCTCAAATAAATAAAATCTTAAAAAGAAGTTTTATTTTAACAGATATTTCTCCACTTGTTATTTCTAATGTTATAAACTTATAATATTTCATTTTAGACTCTTTCCTAAAATACAATGTATTCCTATCTCTTCAGTGTCCTTATATCTCCTTCTAACCTTACACCTTTCTGCCTACATCATAGTCTCATAGTCATTCTTTGGGAGGACCAGCCACAGGGCCTGACGTTCACTGAGCCACCACACCCTGACTCCTACCAAAATAGTGCTAACACAGAGACTGGAAATGACAGGACTGACAAGAAGACTCAAACAGGTAAAATACACAAACCAACTAAAAAAAAATCATCACTACTCATTCCCCTCCGAAAACAGTATATGGCAGAACACACCTTATGGCAAGATGCCCTTTTAGGTCCACTGACATCCGGTAGTATTTTTTTTTAGGACAAAGAGAAAACAAAAAGGAAACTGCCATTAAGATCTAATTAACATAGGAAAGATTATTTTGTTTAAAGGTGGTTCACTGAAACCATAACATGCAAACCAGTGACAACTAATCTCACACATAATGGCAGCGTGAAGATGACTGAGGACCACGGGAGGGACCACTGGAGGAACAGAAGACGGTCTGTGCCCTCAAGAAGCCAGCCCTCTGGCTGTGTAGAAAATACAACCTCAGAAGGAAAAAAGTAGGTAATTGTCACCAAGAGGCATGGGGCAGATCCCATGTGCAAACTGTCCAGAAGAGGAAAAGAATTCATCGAATACCCTGGCCGCCTGCTGGACCTTGAAGATGTGTGGGAGCATAAAGGAAGAAAAGAGGGGGGAAGGTGTCTGGGTAGAAGGTCAGCAGAGCCAAAAGACAGGAAGCAGGCCTTCACAAAGAAGGAATGCAGAACAGAGAACAGATGGGGCTTTATGCGGGAAAGATGAAATAAGGGATTTAAGAAAGTATAACTGAGTTTAATTTTGATCTGTCGTAGGTCAAACAGCATAGTTTTTCATAACAGAACCTCACTATTTTCAGTGTAGTAAAAGCTCAGTAGATTTTAGATTTCTTTCATTTTCAATGTAGCAAGATTCAGCTACAGCCACCCAGCCGCGCTGCTCCCCAATTCCTGCCCCAGAGAAATCATGAAGGTTAATAAACTAGTATGGTTTTAAGTCCCTAAGCTCGGGGGTGATTTGTTATGCAAAAATCTATCATAAGTCTAAAATTCAGATGTCTGTTTTCCTTAACACTTCTCTAGTCTTGAAACGTGAGACCCTTCTTTACTCATCCTCTAAACCAAGGGGTCAAGAAACTACAGCCCATGAGCTAAATTTTTTTTTTTTTTTTTTTTTACATTTGCAAAAGGTTGATTTAAAAAAGAAGAAGAAGAGGGGCGCCTGGGTGGCTCGCTCATTAAGCATCTGCCTTCGGCTCAGGTCCTGATCCCAGGGTCCTGGGATCGAGCCCCGCATCGGGCTCCCTGCTCATCGGGAAGTCTGTTTCTCCCTCTCCCACTCCCCCTGCTTGTGTTCCCTCTCTCGCTGTGTCTCTCTCTGTCAAATAAATAAATAAAATCTTTAAAAAAGAAAAAAAGAACAACAATATGAACAAGACACCATAGGTAGCCCAAAAAGTCTAAAATATTTACTATCTGGCCCTTTACCAAAAAAGTGTGCTGACCTCCCTCTACACAGATACCCAGACTGGAGGGAGGTACTGTACTCAGTTGCAGTCCGTGGCTCCTAGCAGTCTGCAAAAACATGTCTAACTTGAAGAAGAGTGGAGGACTCGCGAGAGGCTTCCCCCCCCCGCCACCCCGAAGAGGGTGCAGCTGCGGGCAGCTCAGATGCTTGCAGGAGAGCTGCCGCCTGGGCCAGGCTGAGGAAGGGCAGCCCCCTGCTACGGGTGTAAGCTGGGCGGGAGGCCAGGTCTCCCTGTGGGAAGAATTGAGCCGAAGGATACAGCTGGCGCTACCTCAGAAACAGCCAGCAAGTGGGCAGAAGGCCTGCGAGAGTTGCTGAGCTTGGTGTGGGAGGACCACGGGGTTCTGGCACCGAAGGAAGAAGAGCCAGAACTGGGAAGGCAGTGATGCCTGTGGCTATCACCTCGCCGTGTGACACCGCTGACCAGTCCCTCTTCTCACAGAGGCTAACCCTGCACCAGCTGCCAAAGGAGATGTTTCCAGGGGCCAACTCCAATATCCCAAAGCAAAGAAGGGTGGAGTGGGAGCGGAGAGAGAAGGGATTAATCACTAGCACCATATTCCTTTTATTCCCCTCCACTTTGTCCTGCATTTTTTTAAAGGAAAGACATATAAGCCTGCGTTGTGTCTCAAGTGTTAATGACAATATTTACCACTATATTTAGTAAACATGCCACAGGCACTCGGTTTCATTCTATTATGTAACTTGTGTTCTGAGGAAAAAAGACCTACAGTGAGCTGAAAGAGTCTCACATTCCCTTTTTCTTTTATTTTTTAAAGATTTACTTATTTTAAAGAGTGAACACAAGCAGGAGGGGCAGAGGGAGAGAGAGAGAGAATCTCAGACTCCCCGCTGAGCAAAGACCCCCCCCCAAAACGGGGCTCCACCTCACGACCCTAAGATCACGACCTGAGCCGAAACCAAGGGTCGGGACACTTAACCGGCTGCGCCACCCAGGTGCCCCACATTCCTACCTCATTATCCAGTGCTGGGGGAGAAAAGTCAACAAGGGAAGTATGAGTGTTGAAAAACAAAGCCCTGAGACCCAAAGCAGAAGAGACTGCGTAATGCTCACAGACCAGAAATGTGTCACGCATCATCAAAAGCCACAAATCAAGTGCCACGCTGTGTGGAGTGTGGTGTTCGACTCCACACCACACAGAACCATGCGGACTGGCGTGTACCGGCCGGGTGACTGGGCAGCAATCTCACGACTGGCTTCCTCTGGAAGGCCATCCTCTGCCACCAATCATCCCAGCGTGGTCCCATCTGTAAGGCCACTGGCCTGCACCCGGAGATGGACTATTTCGGCAGAAAAGACGAAGAGGAGAGCAAAGTATTACATAATGCAAAGGAGCTCGATATGCCCTGAACCCCGTGCGGTGGGGAAGCGCGGGAGCTCTTCCAGTAAGTCCCACGGTGTGACGAGAGAGTCCAGGGAGTGCAGTTTATACAATTCAGGGGAAACACGGGGCCCTCTGTGTAGCTGAAAATTATATCCACTGCCTGAAAATAACCCTTAAGAACATCTTGAAAGGATTCTTTTTTTAATCTGGTAAAAGACAAAAGCAGCTATGTTCTCCAAATCCGATTTCTAGTAAACAAGACGTCTAGCCTAGAGAAAAAGCTCTAACTTAAGCTCTTAAAGGTTCTCAAGAGCACAGACTGAATTTTAATCTGGGAGATCAAGAAGGAAACCGGATTTAGTTTTCCCTGGGACCCCACCAACCAGGACCCACAAATAATTGTTCTTCAGCAGTAAGTCCCAAACAGCTGCTCCGAGTACTTCAGCCTTTGCCGGCTCTATGGCCCTGCCCTACATGCCAGTTCTCCTAGACTCTACCCCTGGTGTTGTAGCCAAGAAGCCAATCAAGGGTGCAAAGGTCAGAGACAGAGCGCCAGAGTTCAAGTCCTGATTCCCCCGGCAGGATCCTGGCCCAGGCTCTTAACCTATCTGCAAGCTCACTTTCTTCTCCTCCTCCCTCAAGAAAACTCCAGTTTAGCAGAAAGGCAGAAACTCTTTTCTCTGCCCTACCAGCTTCCCCATGAGTAAACAGAGTCACCATCCACTCAGCTGCTCCAGGCAAAACCAAGGAACCCTTCATTCCCCGTTCCTTTCAGAAACACAATCCCTCACCAGGTGTCTTCGGCTCTACTTCCAAAACGAACCCCAAGTTAATCAAATTCTATTTCCACTGTGGCCACCCTCCTGCAAGCCGCCAGCATCCCTCCCTACGTACTTCCGCTACCCCCTAACCTGTTTCCCGGCTTCCACTCCTGCCTTCTCCCACCTATTCTCCCAACAATAACCTCAGTGACCCTCTAAAAGCATAAATCAGGTCCTGCTACTCCCTCGCTCAAACCCCAGGAGCCCACCATTGTGCTTGGAATGAAATTTAAATTCCATCCCGGTCCAGCCTCTGCCCATTTCCTGACTTCACTCTCTCTTTCTCTTCTCTTCACCCTGTCCTCTCTAGGCACACTGGCCTCCTCTCTGTTTCAGAAACACATCCGTTCCATTCCTGCTCGGGGACTTGGCACTTGCCACTTCCTCCGCCTGGAATACCCTTCCGTCGAGTCTGTGCACCGCTGACTCCAGGCCACTCAGCTCTTGCTCCAATGTTACCTCCTCAAACAGGCCTTCCCCATCAGCCCCGCCAGTACTGTTCCTGCCCCATGACTCCCGTCCCTTACCCCTGCTTTAACTTCCTCCTCCTCCTTAGCTCAGTCTGCAGTTAAATCAGGCTCACTTCTTCGCTACCCTCTCCCCACTAACGTCGCAAGACAGCAGCGATCTTGATGCGTATGTTCTGTCGCCAAGGCGCCAGAGTTTGGGGTAACGTGTTCCAAACCCCAACAAAAGCTATTCATTTCCTAAGTTACTTAATGGATTCAAGGAGGCAAAGCTTAGACTCTTTAATTCCCCCCAAATCAGGCATATCACCTTGTACTCAATCACGGAGGTGAATTTAATTCTTCCTCAATACCTTTACACTGTTATTCTAAATATTTCAATGAAAAATTAAACTTCTTTTGTCATTTCTTTCAAAATGCTTCCAGATACATGCCAGTAAATACTGGCCATCTAGTGGTCTCAGAAAACGAAGAATTATGATTTATTTGAGGATAAACTTGTTACCTTTTGAAGAAATTTTTTACATCTCAAAAAACTAAATTTAGAGATAATGGTCAGGAAAGCTGTGGTACATCTTGAGCTATGTTAATTTTATTAGAAATTAAAAAACAAAACTAACTTCCCTGGCAAAAGAGCATAATGGAATCATTCATCCATTACTTTTGTTTTTTAAGATTTTATTTATTTATTTGAGAGAGAGAGTGAGCACAAGTTGGGGGGAGGGAAAAGCAGACTCTCCGCTGAGCAGGGAGCCTGACCCAGGGCTCGATCCCAGGACCCTGGATCACGACCCAAGCGGAAGGCAGATGCTTAACCGACTGAGCCACCCAGGCGCCCCACATCCATTACTTTAACATGTAAAATTAGCATTTATTTTTCACATATTAATTAATCTCCACAGTCCTTCCTTCTTTTCTCATCTTTATCCTCCAATCTTTAACAAGTATCTCCAAATAAAAAAATCTGTTTTGTGGTAGAGGAAAAAAAAAATCAGCCTGTTTTAACCACAATGTAATAAAACACAGCAAATGCACTTCAACTTGTTCGGTATAATCTCACAAGTGTGAATGTTACCCAGGCCTCCTCAAAACAGAATTCTTAGAAACACAAATAATTAACAGCAGGTTCTTTTTTTTTTTTTTAACAGCAGGTTCTTAACACTTCTGCCAGCTTCGATTTAACTTTATATTAAAACCCAGCTTTAACTTCCCATAGCTGTAGACAACCGCATCCACCCTTTTTTTACTTTAGCTGTTTCTTTGAAACCCAAACTTTAGCTTACAAAATGAAAATAAATTAGGCAGGGCCCTCAGACACTACCCTTGAGACCATAATTGAGTCTAAGTAGCTGAGCTGGTAAATAGGTATTGTTTGGCAAATAACATGTCATTTATATGATTTCCTAAAGAAAATATCAGGTATTAAGACCAAAGTTTACCTCGGTTAAAAAAAAAAATGAGGTGACCATTTAATGATAGTAACTATGTGTAAGCATTTTCTCAGGACAATATCTGCTATACCTTCCTATCTCAGAGGTCTTTCATTTCTACTCTACATATCCTTATTCCCAACTATGTGAAAATTTTGATAACACGGAGGAAAGGTTGGATTTCTGGATCTTCCAGACTGCACTGAAGTGGGTAACAGCCTGAGCACCAATTTTGATTCATAAAGCAGAACGCATGAATTGACAAGCCACCTAACTAACCACTTTGGGCCTCAAGTTTTTCATCTGAAAAAGATGGGATGGCCATTAAAATAGACACATAAATCAATGGAAGAGAATAGAGCCCAGAAATAAATCTCACATATATGGTCAGTTGATTTATGACAAAGGAGCCAAAAATATGCAATGAGGAAGGGATAGTCTCTTCAATGAATGGTGCTGGGAAAACTGGACAGCTACATGCAAAAGAATGAAACTGGACCACTATCTTACACCAAATACAAAAATGAACTCAATATGGATTAAAGACCTGAATATAGGACCTAAACCACAGAGCTTCTGGAAAAAAAACACAGGGGGTAAGCTCGTTGACATAGGTCTTGGCAATGACTTCTTAAATCTGACAAAAGCAAAAGCAACAAAAGCAAAAATAAGCAAGTGGGACTACATCAAACTACAAAGCTTCTGCACAGCAAAAGAAACCATCAACAAAATTAAAAGGTGAGGCCCTGGGTGGCTCAGTCAGTTGAGCATCTGACTCTTAATTTCAGCTCAGGTCATGATCTTGGGGTCGTGAGATCAAGCTCCACATTGGGCTCCACACTCAGCGGGCTCAGCTGGGAGTCTGCTGGAGACCTCCCCCACCCCGCTCACATTCACACACGCTCTCAAATCAATCTTTTAAAAAAATGAAAAGGCAACCTACTGAATGGGGAAAATATTTGCAAGTTTTGTTTAAGAAGAATTTTTAAGATGGTCAGAGGCGGATTCTGTTGCCTTCCACAAAGTGAATTTTAACACAGGAAAGGTACAGGACAATACAAATATACCATATTGCTTTAACTGTACTATTAAGAGTTGAGAAAGGTGCTACCTATTGAAAATCTATATAGCAGCACTTCACCTGTTTCATGATTTAATTCTCAAGTAAACCCCAGGAGGTAGGTGTTTTTCTTCCTCTCTCACTAATGAAACTCCCAAGTGTTAAGTAACTTGCAGGGCCCAAGTCACAGGGTCCTAGTTCACACCCAGGTCAATGACTTCAAAATCACCAGACCACAGTGCCTTTAATAATTTTTTTTAAATCCTGGCTTTCAAAGAACTTTTCATTAAGTCTAAGTATTCAGAATTATAGTTACTTATCTGTGTAGTAATTGACAGATCACTTATGTGCTAGAACCAGGATTTCTCAATATTGAATTTTTGTATATTAAATTTACTAAATCTCTTCTTACATAACCTTTGCTTTCTCCTTAAAGGGAACATCACTGGAGAAAAATATTGTGATGAGAATTTTTTTTTCTTGTGAAACTTCTCTGCTGGAAAAATCTTCAAATTTTACATCTTCTCTGTAAGAAACTTCTAGGAGGAATTTGAGATGGCTGAAAACTGTAAAATGAGTCAAGAAGCAAATAATGTAGGGGAGAACTGAGTGCTGAGTGTAAACAGTGTTGACAAGCCAGTATTGGCACAGTCTTAGACATCTAAATTTCATTTGGGGTGTTACCTGAGAATGCAGGACACTGGCCAACAAGAACCCTAATCTAGAACACTCATTTGTAACTGAAAGAACAATTAGCAAAAGGTTGAAACTCAATCCCTTCTGAGCTTTAATAACTGAGGACTAATGCACTCTGGAAAAATCATGAAGGAAAGGAATACGGCAGATAACCTAAATGCAGATTTTTCTGACTACACTCAATGGAAATACCGCATTCCATTCAGAAAGAGGAGGTGCCTTCTCTCTCCCTGTGTCTCTTCCTTTTTCCCAAAACCATTTATCGAGTACTTCTTCTATTTGCTGTATAATGTGCCAGACCCTGGAGGTACACTGGGAAACAAGATACAGTTCCTACTCTGTGGGACAAAGGAGTAAACAGACAATTTTAATACTGTGGGAAAAGGTCTATGATGGATTAAGTTTTAGGGTGCAGTGAGTGCATCCACAGAGGCATATATACGATTTAATCTTGAAGTAACTAGAGCGTATTTTAACAAAATATAATAACTCATTTTCAAATGCCTCAGGTGATCCTCAATTTTAAATCATATTGACATTTCTATTAAAACATCCTTAAAGTCCCACAATTGCTTTTTGAAACCTAATTCCTTTATGATCTTTCCTCGTAGGTTTAACTTTTTAGTTTCCATTCATTCAAAACTTTTTGCCAATAAATAATTTGGTTACTTTACATATTTCATCCCAAATATCAGAAACATTAACTTTTATATTCCTTATTAAATTTTGTTGTTTAAAACAAGTATGTAGGGCGCCTGGGTGGCTCAGTTGGTTAGGCGACTGCCTTCGGCTCAGGTCATGATCCTGGAGTCCCAGGATCGAGTCCCACATCACGCTCCCTGCTCAGCAGGGAGTCTGCCTCTCCCTCTGACCTTCTTCCCTCTCATGCTCTCTCTCTACCATTCTCTCTCTCAAATAAATAAAATCTTTAAAAAAAATAAAATAAAACAAGTATGTATTATCACATTAGTTAGCAATGGATGTGGAAAGGGAAGGACTTCCATCTCCCAATTCTTTGTTTTTTTTTTATAATAAGCACACATTCCCTTCGTAATTGAGAAACATTTTTTATTTTTTATTAATAATACCATAAAATCTACATGTTGTTTCATGTTCATGTTTTCTATGAATCAACTGCAGAGGTGCAAATACACTAAAGTTATTCCACTGTGATTTAATTATTGATGGGTAACAACCTTAGTAGTGACATTATAATTCTGTGATTGTCATTAAGCAGAAACAAGCATAAAATGATTATGCTCTATTTTATGTACTGTCCCTTATATTATTGTACTTACTGTAAAATCTTGAGGGGTAAAATTTGTTTTATTTCTTGTGTGTGCAGCTACTACAAAACATTATGCACTTTTCTCTCAGAATACTAAAATTCAATACTGCCCACTTAAATTCATATACTTTTTCTTCTAAGCATTTTTCAAAGTGCTACACAGCACTCATCTATCTTGCAATATTTCTGCATGGTATAGAAGAAATAACTAAGGTAACCACCATCTTTTCTCAGATATGCAGGATAAAGATGGAGAAGAGTATATATACTCTCTGTGCCGCCCAAACTCTAAGAGGTGCCTTCAACTGTATCGTTTAGGACAGCTGTAGAATCAAACACACTCCTTCTAGTCTCTAAATCTTACCTCTTCATCTCATTCTTTCTTTCCAAACAATCCAGTCTATTAATAGTTATGGAAAAACAAAGACAAAAATTCAACCAAACTGGTCAGATTTGCTATGGTTTACAGCTAGAAGAATGTGGAGGCTCTGGCCCCTTGGGCAAGTTGCTCAGTGTCTCGGAGCTCCCGCTACATCAGGTGTAAACTGGGGATCATGTTGCCTCTTTACCACCTGGAGCTGCTTGAAGGCACAGAGGAAGAGGGCTTGTGAGTTACCAAGAGTCACAAAGACAAATGTGTTACAAATGTAATAAATGCTCTTTATTCTTAATCAACTCCCAACCTCTTCAGATCAGGAACAAAGAGAAAAACATACAATTTATTGCCATCAAATCATCTGTGCACAGAATTAGTTATGATGAAAACTGAATGTTAATTTATGCACGTGTGAGATTTACAACACCTGGCATTTGGGAGACTCAGCAGACATTCCTTTCCTCTGCTCTCATGTTACATCTAGTAAGTTACTTGAGTTTCTTCATAAATAGCTCTTTAGAGCACTTTGTACAATAAATTATAGTAGTGTAGGGAACCAACTAAAATTCCTCTATGATGTAACTTTTAGTAAAAGGGCTAGAAAAGGAAGAGAAGTCTGACGAAATAACTCACCATCATTAGTACTGTGCAGGGATGAACTGCTTCCTGCCCACAATGTGCAACAATGGAAGAACTCAGCAGGAGATGTGGGCAGGCCTCACTCCTGACCTGTTGCTGGGGCTGGTGAGCCAGAAGGAGTCCCTCTTGCTGGGGGGGCTCCAGAATTCAAATTTACACTAGTGTTAGAGGGTATTACGGCATCTCTCTGGCAGTGCATGGTCTGTGCACAAAAAGTAAAGGAACAGAACACTTGGTAGTTGACCATGAATTCACCCAGCAGTGCCGCTAGCACTGTCCTCAGGAGCGTCATGTCAATCCCTAGAGGCCCTGGAGACTGATGAGAGAGGAACCAGTATGAAGTTCTGTTTTGTTTTGTTTTGAAGATTTTATTTGTCAGAGACAGAGAGGGAGAGAGAGAGAGCACAAGCAGGGGGAGCGGCAGGCTCCCCGCTGAGCAGGGAGCCTGACACGGGACTTGTTCCCAGGACCCTGGGATGATGACATGAGTCAAAGGCAGATGCTTAACCGACTGAGCCACCCAGGTGTCCCCGAAGTATTTAAAGGCAGAGCTGAGTCAGGAAGGCAGGGATGGTCATCCAAATGGTCACTCAACAGCTATAGGATCTAGGTACCTCAAGCGTCCTCACCTATACAATGGGGATAACAGTACCTACCTCACAGAGTTGACACACGCATTAAGGATAAGCAGGTGTGTAAAGTACCTTAGCACTAAGTGCACTGACATCACTATTACTCTATTATTATTATTGTAATTTCTCAGAATCAACATAACCTCAAAACACTATTATAGACTAACGCCACTAATGATCTAAAAGCTTTGTTAATTTCAAGAGGAATAACATAACAGAGAGATTCAATATTCAGTAATGGACTTTGAACCAACTGGGATTCCTGGTACATCAGTTTGGGAAGAGTGATAAATGTCAACTTAATAAGCTTCACAGAGGATGCAGTTTCTTTGCTGCGTGGAAGTCAGTCATGAGCAAGAAAAAGCAGTGGTCTTTTTCCATTGGCTCTAAATACTTTTTAAACAATATAGCTATTTAAAGTATTAATGATATTTGGGAGCACCTGGGTGGCTCAGTTGTTTAAGCATCTGCCTTCAGCTTAGGTCATGATCCCAGGGTCCTGGGACTGAGTCCACATCGGGCTTCCTGCTCAGCAGGGAGCCTGCTTCTCCCTCTCCCTCTGCCTCTGGCCCTACCTCTGCTCCTGCTCACTCTCTCTTTCTCATTCTCTCTCTCAATAAAATCTTTTAAAAAATAAAATATTAATGGTATTTATAAGAAAAATCACCCCTCCAGCCACATCTTATATTTTATTCTCCCTATGGTTGCTATTTAACTTTGGCCCAGCGGTTGTATATCTTTGCTAATCATAATTTGTTACCAGGCTGTTTTCTCACTTGCCGTTTAATTAGGTAAAAGTGCAACATATGCATTTAATAGGAAACACAGTAATCAAAAAAGCCCATCATTACATGAGTCTTAGTTTGGGTTTCTCTGAAAATAGAGCCTAAGACCAGATCTGGGTACAGTAATTTACGTGGGAGGTGAAGAGGGAATCAGAGAATAGAAGGCATGAGACAAGGAAAGAAGAAAAGCAAATCTGAAGAGCATTACTGAGGTCACCGCTACAGACGACAGGAGGCTGATTCTGCCAGCAGTACCCACGAGAAGCATTTAGAACATTTTCCAGAATTGATCATCTGAAGAACAGGAGTCTGTTTATTCAGCCTGACTGAGGGTTGTCCCCTGGGGGGGAACAGAAGGAACATTAACACCACTGCCCTTACAGGCTGCACTTGGGACACGGGCTCAGCAAACTCCCTAGTTCCTTTGCTGCTAAGAACGTATTGGGGCAGATGCAGAAAAACTGAGTGGACATGACTTTGAGGAACACCAGCAATGGAAGGTGTTTCTGGATTTGCAAAAAAACGATCCAGCACAGCTACTACTGAAACAAGAGGTGGGCAGAGTGATTGTGTGCAAGGACCAGAGGCATATGCTGCTACACATATCAAGAAGTTACATATGAAAACAAGATGTCCCAGGCTTTTCCAAAGAATAAAGGGAAACTACCCTTATCCTGACCTTCCCCAAATACTTTTGAGAGCATCTTAATCTAAAGGAGGTATAAAAATAGGTCCAAAGTAGGAAAATCAAATCTTTGCATATTCTTTATTGTGGACTTAATAAATATCTGATTAGACTTTATAAAAAAGAGACTAAAAATATTATTTATAACAAAAAAATGGAAACCTAACTGTCCAATAATGGAAGGGTTAAATAAATTATGAGTCTGTAAAATACATTATGCACCCATTAAAACAGTTTTCAAGAAAACACTGACACAAGGAGAGTATCCTGATAATGATAACTTGGAAAGATGTTAGATCCAAATAATACAAAGTGTTACTGCATTTGTGTAAAAGCATAAACAAATGGTCTTCAAATTTCTTCTATTTCAAAACCAGCACTTTCATACCTATATATTTTCACTTCTAAATTCCCTTTACATCAAACTTACCTTCCAATGCATCAGCTAACCAACTGTGTTTTGCTGCCGCCCGCCCCCCAGCACATGTGGAAATGTGTGGGGAGTTTTGGTTGCCATATTGACCAGTGGGTGCTACAAACATACAATGGACAAAGCCAGAGATGCTAAACATTCTGCAATAAACAGAACAACAACAACAACAATATGCCCTACCAAAATGCCAACAGTAAAAGCTATGAACTATGGAGCGCCTGGGTGGCTCAGTCAGTTAAGCGTCTGCCTTTGGCTCAGGTCATGATCCCAGGGTCCTAGGATGGAGCCCCACGTTGGGCTCCCTGCTCAGTGGAGAGCCTGCTTCTCCCTCTCCCTCTGCCCCTCCCCACCCCCGCTTGTGCTCTCGCTCTCAAATAAAATCCAAAAAAAAAAAAAAAAAGTGATGAACTAAGGAATAAACACTTACCATGATCCTATGCCAGACGACAGCTCAGTTTTACGAACATTTGTGCCAAAAAGTTGAGGCAAATTTGCAGTATTAATTTGCCTGTATCATTACTATTTTACAAAATCAGTGGAGATGGGTAAATCAAAGTGTTTATATAACTGTTACAAAGCAGCAATTACAATGTGGTTGGAACAAAGAAGGAGATTAACAGAGGTTCATAGTGGGGTGAATTTTTTTAACATGAAATTGTCTATTCAGGCTTTGGCCAACTGAATAGATATATTTTTAGTTATAAATCAAAAGATCAAAATTAAAGCCCATGTTCCAAACACTGGAAATTCATAATCACAAACTGTCTAAAAGATGCAGTACCATTTGCAATTTAATAACGTTCTTGCTTTCTTAGAAAAGAACAAAAACACAAAATATATTGTATATTTTTGTACTTTTGACTTTGGGATGTTTGTAAGAACGTATCATGTGGGAACATGATTGTGTACAAAGACTGGAAGGAAAATATTAAAATAATAGCATGGTTATTTTTTAATGTTTTATTTATTAATTGAGAGAGCGCACACTAGCACAAGCAGGGGGAGTGACAGGCAGAGGGAGAGGGAGAAGCAGGCTCCCCACTGAGCAGGGAGCTCAGTGTGGGGGCTCCATCCCAGGACCCTGAGATCATGACCTGAGCCAAAGGCAGACGCTTAACCAACTGAGCCACCCAGTCACCTCCAGCATGGTTAGTGGAAGAATTCTCACATTCCTCTTCACTGAAATTTTAGTGGCTTAAATGAAAGTCATTAAGTCTGCACTCAAGAAAATCCAAAAGTTGGCAAAACAGGCTAAGGCACACATGTTTAAAGTGTCAGGTCCAAATGAAAACAAAATAAAGCTGGGCTGGATGAAAGGCAGGAGGACAAAATTTAGAACTGTATTTCCTCGTAGTTGCATATTCTGTCAGGTAACAATTGCTAGAGGCGGTGGACAAAGCAGCCCCATCGCATAGACTCTACTAGAGGTAAGGTACTACCAAAAACTTGGCAAGACTTTCAAAATCTCTATGATAGAGGCAAAATGTACATCAGTCAGGATAGTATACATAATATAGACCTAAAAGTACATCCTATTGCTAAGATAGAGCAGTAAAAATAACATGTAAAATTCCCCAGCAGAAAATAGTTACAACTTAAGCAAACCTGAGCACTGTAAAAGGAGCTAAGATAGATTAGAAAGGCAATTTAGAAATATGCACTAAAGGGGAAAAAAGTATCAAAATATCATTTATTTTTCCACAGATGTTTGTCAAGTAAGAAGTGCAAGACACTGTGGATCTGGGCGCCTGGGTGGCTCAGTTGGTTAAGCTGCTGCCTTTGGCTGAGGTCATGATCCCAGAGTCCTGGGATCGAGTCCCTCATCGGGCTCCTTGCTCAGCGGGGAGCCTGCCTCTCCCTCTGCCTGCCTCTCTGCCTACTAGTGCTTCTATCTCTCCGTCAAATAAATAAATAATCTTTAAAAAAAAAAAAACACTATGGATCTATCACTGACCATTTTACATCTATCCTTTTTGAACTTTCAGTTTTGGTCTATGCCCTCTGTAGCTATCAGTTTCGTAAGTTACTATTCATCATATTGGAGGTATTTTTTGAGATATGACTGACATATAACATTATAGTTTCAAGTAAAAAACATGATTTAATATTTGTATGTATTGAAAAATGAGCACCACAATAAGCTAGTTAACATCCACTACCACATACAGTTACAACTTTTTTCTCATGATGATAACTTTTAAAATCTACTCTTAGGGGGTGCCTGCCTCAAACAATAGAGCATGCAACTCTTGATCTTGGGGTTGTGAGTTCAAGCCCCAAGTTGCACCTAGAGCTTACTTAGAAAAACAAATCCACTCTTAACAACTTTCAAATATGTAGTACAGTATTGATAGTTGCCATGCTGTATATTACAATCCATTTTATAAGCTGGAAGTTTAAACCTCTTGCCCATCTTTGCCCATTTTATCTACCCCTATCCCCACCCCTGGCAACCACCAATCTCTGCTCTATCTCTGAATTCAGTTTTTTCTTTTTTTAAGATTCCATAAGTGAGATCATACAATATTTGCCTTCTCTGACTTATTTCACTTAACATAATGCCTTCAAGATGCATCCATATTGACACAGTTAGATTTCCTTCTTTTTATGGTTAATATTCCATTGGCACATTCCATTCCACATCTTTATGGTATATATACATGCACCATATACACACACACACACCCTCTTCTTTATCCATCCATCAATGGACACTTAGGTCGCTTCCATGTCTCGAGTATTGTAAATAAAGCTGCACCGAACAAGGTAATACACGCATCTTTTTAAGTTAGTGTTTTCATCTTCTCCAGATAAATATCCAGAAATGGGATTGCTGGATTATACGGTAGTTCTAATTTTTTAACGAACCCCTACACTGCTTTCCATAGTGGCTGCACCAATTTACATTCCCACAAGTGCACAAGGGTTCCCCTTTCTCTACAACCTCATCAACATCTGTAATTTCTTATCTTTTCGATAATAGCCATTCTAACAGAGGTGAAGTGATACCTCATTGGGGTTTTAATTTGCATTTCCCTGATGATTAGTGATGCTGAGCACCTTTTTGTGGACCTGCTAGCCATCTATCTGTATGTCTTTTTTGGAAAAATGTCTTTCAGATTCCCTTTTTTTTTTTTTTTTAAATCAGATAGTTTATTTGCTATTGAGCTGTAGGAGTTCTTTATATATTTTGGTTATTAACCCCTTTTCAGATACATGATTTGCAAATATTTCCTCCTATTTGATAGGCTGCCTTTCCCTTTTGCTGATGGTCTCCTTTGCTGTGCTGAAGCTTTTAGTTTGATGTAGTACTATTTGTTTATTTTTGCTTTCACTGTCTTTGCTTTTTGTTAAATCCAAAAAATCATCCCCAAGACTGATGCCGAGCAGCTTATTGCCTATGTTCTCTTCTAGGAGTTTAATGGTTTCAGGTCTTCCATTCAAATCTATAATCAAGTTAGTGGTCATGTACAGTATGATAATCCAGTTTCATTCTTTTGCATGTGGCTGTCCAGTTTTCCCATCACTATTTATTGAAGACTATCCCCTTTCTCTATTTTATATTCTATGCTCCTTTGTCATAAATAATTGGCCATATATGCATGTTTTTATTTCTGGGCTCTTCATTCTATTCCACTAATTTATATGTCTGTTTTTATGCCAATACCAAACTGTTTTGATTGATTACTATAGTTCTGTAGTATAGTTTGAAATCAGGGAATGCAATGCCTCTAGCTTCGTCCTTCTCGAGATTGCTTTGGCTATTTGGGGTCTTTCGTGGTTCCATACAGATTTTAGGATTATCTGTTGTATTGCTATGAAAAATGCCATTGGAGGGGCGCCTGGGTGGCTCAGTCGTTAAGCGTCTGCCTTCGGCTCAGGTCATGATGACAGGGTCCTGGGATCGATCCCCGCATCAGACTCCCTGCTCCGTGGGAAGCCTGCTTCTCCCTCTCCCACTCCCCCTGCTTATGTTCCCTCTCTCGCTCTCTTTCTCTGTCAAATAAATAAATAAATAAATAAATAAATAAATAAACCTTAAAAAAAAAAAAGAAAAATGCCATTGGAATTTTTTTTCTCCAGAAGTACATGAGTTTTTAAATTCTAATTCACATACAGTGTAATACTGGTCTCAGAATTTAGTGATTCATCACCTACATATAACACCCAGTGCTCATCACAAGAAGTGCTCTCCTTAATACCCATCACCCATTTAGCCCAGCCCCCACTCACTTCCCCTCCAGCAACCCTCAGTTTGTCCTCTATAGTGTAAGAGTCTCTTATTACAGTTTGCCTCCCTCTTTTTTTCCTTCCCCTATGTTCAATTGTTTTGTTCCTTAAATTCCACATGAATAAAATCATATGGTATTTGTGTTTCTGACTTATTTTGCTTAGCATAATACACTCTAGTTCCATCCACATTGTTGCAAATGGCAAGATCCCATTCTTTTGAATGGCTGGGTAATATTCCATTGTGTGTGTGGATATATATATATACCACCTCTTCTTTATCCATTCATCAGTCAATGGACATTTGGGCTCTTTCCATAATTTGGCTATCTTTGATAGTGCTGCTATAAATGCTGCTATAAACATCAGGGTGCATGTCTCCCTCTGAATTAGTATTTTTGTATCCTTTGAGTAAATATGTAGTGCAATTGCTGGGTCACAGGGTAGTTGTATTTTTAACTTTTTGAGGAACCTCTGTACTGTTTTCCAGAGTGGCTATAGCCGTTTGCATTCCCACCAGCAGTGTAGGAGGGTTCCTCTTTCTCCGCATCCTCATCAACATCTGTTGTTTCCTGAGTTGTTAATTTAAGCCATTTGACAGGTGTGAGGTGGTATATTTCATTATGGTTTTGATTTGTATTTCCCTGATGATGAGTAATGTTGAGCATCTTTTCGTGTGTCTGTTGGCCATCTGGATGTCTTCCTTGGAAAAATGTCCGTTCATGTCTTCTGCCCATTTCTTAACTGGATTGTTTCCTGGGTGCTGAATTTGATTAGTTCTTTATAGATCTTGGATACTAACCCTTTATCAGGTCATTTGCAAAAATCTCTCATTCTGTAGGTTGCCTTTTAGTTTCATTGATTATTTCCTTTGCTGTGCAGAAGCTTTTTATCTTAATGAAACCACTGGAATTTTGTTTGTGGATTTCACTGAATCTATAGATTGCTTTGGGTAGTATGGATATTTTAACAATATTAATTCTTCCAACCCACAGACACAGAATAGCTTTTCATTTATTTGTGTCTTGTTCAGTTTCTTTCATCAATGTCAGTTTTCAGTGTACAGGTCTTTTACCCCCTTGGTTAAATTTATTCCTAGGTATTTTATTCTTTTTGATGCAATTGTAAGTGGAACTGTTTTCTTAATATCTTTCTGGTAGTTTGTTATTAGTGTACAGAAACAAATGATTTTTGTATAATGATTTTCATGTCCTGCAACTTTACTGAGTCATTTATTAGTTCTGTTTTTTGGTGGGCTCTTTAGGGTTTTTATATATAACAGCATGTCATCTGCAAACAATGGTAAAGTTTTCCTTCTTCCTTTTCGAGTTGGAGGCCTCTTATTTTTTTCTTGCCTAACTGCTCTAAGACTTCCAATCCTATGTTGAATAAAAGGGGCGAGAGTGGGCATCCTTGTCTTCTTCCTGATCTTAGAGGAAAAGCTTTCAGCTTTTCACTGTTGAATATGATGCAAGCTGTGGGGGTACTTCCTTTCCTGTCCTAAGTGGATAAAAGCTGCACACGGTGATAAGGCTTGTCACTCACTGATTGCTGGAACAAATATTACTGAGATGTATCACTAGTCACAAGTGTCTTCTCCCTCAGTGACCCTTACCAGATGTGCCCACGGAAGAAAAGACGGTCTTTCACAGATAAAGGAAGATTATTATTCTTTGAGGAATATACTCAGAAGGAATATACCACCTTCTTCAAGTTTTTATTTGTTGAGACCTAGCAAATAAATCCCTACTTATGACAATCCTGTTGTTCAGGATTGTCTACAATGCCAGCATTTTCAAGTCTCTTCTTTTGGGTTGGTCAGATTTCTTATAAGACGCTGCTCTGTAGCGTGCTTGGAGGATGTAATCCTAACGGCTAGAATTACACGGTAAAGAAAGATGGCTGGAGTCTCAACTTTGGTAAGTTAACTTTCACTCAATCGTCCTGTTTTCCAGATGCCAGTTCTCATTGGTGCCTAAGGTCCCCAGTCTTAAGAAATACAACTGTGAGGGGCACCTGGGTGGCTCAGTTGGTTGGGCAACGACTGCCTTTGGCTTGGGTCATGATCCTGGAGTCCCAGGATCGAGTCCTGCATCGGGCCTCCCTGCACGGCGGGAGTCTGCTTCTCCCTCTGACCCTCCCCCCTCTCATGCTCTCATTCTCTCTCTCAAATAAATAAAATCTTTAAAAAAAAAAAAAAAAGAAATACAACTGTGGCATTCCCTCCAGGTGGGAGAGAGGGCACCTGCCCACCTATATAGAGAGTTTGGGGTCTAATAGCTTCTTAAACAGATCTTCAACCAATCCTCACGTTTATAACCCATAATTTACCCCATACTTCCGGAGGCACTGGTTCCATCAAATCCTATGGTTAAATGATATAAATTGGTTGTTTCTTAGTTTTCTTTACTGCTGCCTGATGGTCAGCTTTTTGGACTGTGTATGAGTTGGGATTCAGCCCAAAGAGGTAAACCACTGAGAATGTACTGCATAACTACACAAAGGTTTGTTACAGAGATCTGACCTTGGGCAACTGTGGGAACTGGTCAAGTGCTTTCTAGGAGGCTGTCATCGTCATGTCTGATTCTAGAGCTGAAGTCCACAGAGTGGGCAGTCAGGAAAGGAAGATGAATCCAAAGTGCGGCAGAGAAAACAAGCTAAGAACCGCAAGCACAACCTGGAGCCCACGAGGATGGGCTGAAATCGGTCAGTTCCTGCTGCCTCTGATCCTGGTGACAAGGGTATTCTGCAGAAGCTGGAGCCCTTCCTCAGGGAGGGAAAGTCACACACCTGGCCCAGGAGTCAGAGAGGCTGAGGAGGATCCAGGAGAGAGTGGGAGAGTTGAAGGCCCAGCTGCTGCTTCACACTAATGAGGGGTCATCAAATCAGCAACAAAGTGTGTTGGGGCGGAAAACCTATCTCCCTCCACAGGTCAGCAGTTGGAGAAGGACTATACCCAAAAGGCCTGGACCTGATTCAGATGACACCATTTTGGACTCTGACTGATGCTGAAATGAGATGAAGCTCTGGGGGCCTTGAATAGAGGTGAATGTATTTTTTTGCACCTTGGAGGTATGTAAGTCATGAAATGGTCTGTTGTATGTGGTTTGCAAACATGGCCTTCTACACAAAGGATCCATGGCTGCAGGGGTGGATACACAAATCCACACATGATAAAACTGTAGGAATTTGTACAGAACTGAACACACACACATACATCCAAACAAGTACAAGTAAAACTGGGAAATAAAACCGGTGGATTACATCAGTGTGACTATCAATATCCTGGGTCTGATATTATACTAGTTTTGCAAAATATTGCTTTTGGGGAAAACGGGTGAGCTGCACACCAGATCTCTCTGTATTATCTCTTACAACCTACCTGTGAGCCTGCAATTATCTCAATAAATATTTCAATTAAAAAAAAGACCCACAGTGATCTTGTTCCTGACATGTTCACCCTTTTATGACCCCTTCCCCCTGGGTGTGAGCAGGACCCAGTGACTTGCTTCTAGCAAACGGGAATGGTGAAAGTGATGGGCTGTTACTTCCACGCTTAGGTTCTAAGACTTTCTATCTGCTGGACTAGCTCTGCTGCGTCTCAGCCCGCATGCTTTGATGAAGCAAGCTGCCGTATCGGAGAGGCAAGGAATGGAGGTTAACCTCGGGCCCAGAGCCAACATCGTGATTTCAGCCTGGGACAGACCCTGAAGCATACCTGGATTCCTGACCCACGGAAACTGGTAGATATATGGGCACTGCTTTAACCACTACGTTTTGGTGTATCTTTGTTATATGACAAGAGATAAGTAAAACAGGCTTGTCTGCTTTGTAGCACCAGTATTTTGTTGTGATGGCCTCTTTTCCCAATTTCTTTATCCTTGTGGGCATGTATCTTTTTTATTCCTGTATTCTTGTTCTGTTAGGATTTCAGAAAGGAAACTTGTAGTTGTTGAATTTCCCATCTTTTACTGAAGTCACACTCAGATCTCCCGTTATGGACTGAATGTTCCCCTCCCCACAAAATTTGTATGTTAAAGCCCTAATCACCAACGTGATACTAGGAGGCAGAGCCACTGGGAGGAAATTAGGTCCTGATGAGGTCAAGGGGATGGAGCCCTCATGATGGGATTAGTTCCCTTGTAAGAAGACCAGGACCCCAGAGCTTTCTCCCCCTGCCATGCAAGGACATGATGAGAAGGTAGGGTCTCAGTAGACTGAGAAGAAAGTTCTCACCAGGAACCAAATCTGCCGCATCTTGACCTTGAACTTCTCAGCCTCCAAAATTGTGACCAAAAAAATGTGGGTTGTTTAAACCACTCCATCTATGATATTTTGTTATAGAAGTCTGAGCTGACTAATATACCACAAGACCAACAAAATTAATGAAAAAAAAATGAGCAGTCTCTTTTAAATGACAGTTATTTTATTCTACAATTTTCAAGTCGTCAATCTAGTAAAGGAGATCAGGAGAAATTCTAGGTTCCAAAATGTACTCTTTTCATTTTAATCACTTGATCAATGCAGCATAATCACAGGGCTTTATGTTCTTATAGTTTCAGCTAGCAGTGGAATTTAAAATGCCCCAGTTTGCCATCTGCTTCAGTTTTGCCAGCATGAGCGATATCAATGGAAGGAAATCGCCTTCAAACCATCAGCCTTTTTTCTAACAGAGAGAAAAGAGACATGCCTAGAATTCTATTTGAATCACAGTGAGATTTGACCCTAATTTCTAGTAATCCTCACTCATATGATGTCTAGGCAACCGAATTACCCCTTTTACTTCTCTATTAAGTCAGTACTTCAAAAAAAATAGATATTAACAGAATTGTGAAAGCACCTTTGGTGGACTTGGAGAAATAAAACTTCCCTGGATTTCTCAGTGTTCTTATAAAAGTCCTTGCCTCCCGAGACAAGGAAAATATAAGATATAAAGATAACAAATGTTTGCTTTCACTTCTCTTAGATGCATTTTGCTTTTCATAAACCATGAGGATTAGATCTATAGCCATTTGTCTAGCTCGATCCAAAAGGGATGATAAAACTTATCTCCACAGAGGGCCAAATGGTTACAGCCCAGACTAGCCACCTAGGCTAAATTCCCAACATGCCAGGAAGGCAGAAGCATTATCTTCCTAGGTATTTACAGAAGCACAGGCCCTGGAAACATCACCTGGACATAAAAATCCGGAAGACAGGGATGTTTATCGGGCCTCAGAGAGATGCATCTGTATTCCAAAAGGTTAGGGTAGGAACCTAAGAGCCTTTCTATCTTATCTAATAGGAGCAAAGGTTTTTCTCCCTCCTTATGAGAGAGGAGGGGAATGACTGCCTCTCTTCTGTATATAAATGGAGAAAATACACTAGCGTCATCTCCCGTCTATGGGGTCAAACCTGCCACCTGCACAGAGAAATTCCATGAGCTTTCATTGCTCCATGGTACTCTAGTTGTTGATCTGGTTGTATCACTAAATAATTCTTTTTTAAATAAAGAATGATTTTCCCTGACCCAGATGTCTTGTCTTTCCACAGTATTCATACACACACGTATATGTATATGTGTATATAGAGATATCAATCATGGGGCACCTGGGTGGCTCAGTTAGTTGAGCATCTGACTCTTGGTTTCAGCTCAGGTCATGACCTTGGGGTCGTGGGATCGAGCCCTGTGTCAGGCTCTGGGGTCCACGCTCAGTGGGAAGTCTGCTTGAAATTCTCTGCCCTGCCACCTGCTCGCTCGAGCTCTCTCTCTCTCAAATAAATCTTTAAAAACAAAGACAGAGAGATCTCAATCACATAACTATACAAGTAGGCTAACCCTCAAACCCTCTCTCAAATCTTTAAAAAGAGAGAAAGAGAGAGAGAGACCTCAGTCACTTAACTATACAAGTAGATTAACATCTCAAACCTCAAAGACTGAGGAGCAGCAAACTTAAGAGCAATTAAGCAAGTTAGAAAGGGAGCAACCACTAGGAAGCAAATAGGACCCCCTTTATGTATTTTAGATTAGTCTTATAGAACAAGCCTCCTCAGAGGTGAGAGATGCACATGGGGTCCAAAAATTAAATGATATGATGAAAACATGTCTCCGTACTCCCCAAGTTCCCCCCATGGAGGAGCTGTGGGCCTCTCAGTTCCAGCCCATCCTATCTAGTTCTTATTCTCAAAGCTAAGCTCCGCAATTAGGGTCTTTCTCAGCTCCCTGTCAGACCTACTTCTACCACTAGCTGACAGTGACCCAGGGATGTCCAAGTACCTAAGGCAACGTGTCAGCCCCAAAGAGCTGACTGTTTTTAAGTCTGCGTGGGGCTCCCCCAAGCATCAAATGGATGATGGTGTTGGGCTGATCTTTAAAACAGCTTTTAATCTATGAATATACCATTTTACTATAGCAGCACAGCAAAGTACAAAGTGGAAAATGTAGGATATTCAACATCTGGATGAGAGCTGGAAATTTATTAGAGGCACTGAACACTAGTAAGGAAAGAAAAGCTGCATCTGAGGTACAAAGGCCACCTAACTATCCCTTTTTTTTTTTTTTAAAGATTTTATTTATTCATTTGAGACAGAGAGAGAGAGCATGAGCAGGGCGAGAGGTAGAGGGAAAGGAAGAAGGAGACTCCCCTCCAAGCAGGGAGCCTGATGCGGAACTCGATCCCAGGACCCTGAGATCATGACCCGAGCCGAAGGCAGACGCTTAACCATCTGAGCCACCCAGGCGCCCCTAACTATCCTTTTTTTAAAAAATAAGGGCACCAGGGGCGCCTGGGTGGCTCAGTCGTTAAGCGTCTGCCTTCGGCTCAGGTCATGATCCCAGGCTCTTGGGATTGAGCCCCACATCGGGCTCCCTGCTCCGTGGGAAGCCTGCTTCTCCCTCTCCCACTCCCCCTGCTTGTGTTCCCTCTCTCACTGTGTCTCTGTCAAATAAATAAAATCTTAAAAAAAGGGGGGGGCACTGGAGCCCAAAAAGGTGAAGGAATTGCTAAGGTCACACAGGTAGTAGCAAAACTAGCACTAGAACTCAGATCTCCTGAATCACAATCAAGTACTTTTGTCATTTCACCACTAAAAATCTGCATTTCTGGGGCGCCTGGGTGGCTCAGTTGGTTAAGCGACTGCCTTCGGCTCAGGTCATGATCCTGGAGTCCTGGGATCGAGTCCCACATGGGGCTCCCTGCTCAGCAGGGAGTCTGCTTCTCCCTCTGACCCTCCCCCCTCTCATGCTCTCTCTCTCTCTCTCAAATAAATAAAATCTTAAAAATCTGCATTTCTTATTGTGGAAATAGATTTGCCATCACAGCCTAGATAATATATCCCTGAAGCCCCTGTCCAACGAGCAACTTCTGATTGATTTGCATCTCCAAGATAGCTCAGTTCAAGGAAAACACTGCCCTGCATATGACATACATTTCTAACTATAAATTAATGTTAACATCATTTTAATAAGAGATTTAAGTTTGACCAGCATAGCTTAGGTCTCACTAGGTCTGGACTCGCACCATGAACTGACAAAAACCAAGATTCTGAATCCTTGAGACCACTCACAGGATCCATCAAAGAACATTCTAAAGCAGAGCCATCCCCAAGGACCTTCTAGACAGTCCTCCCTCAAAACTACTGCAGTGTAAAGGCCGTAGATACTCTGTAAGTACATGTTTTGGG
Organism: Callorhinus ursinus; assembly: GCF_003265705.2. NCBI lineage: Eukaryota > Metazoa > Chordata > Mammalia > Carnivora > Otariidae > Callorhinus > Callorhinus ursinus. The sequence continues at coordinate 89,976,610 of NW_027397066.1, read as the reverse complement.
GCTAAAGTTAAGTTTACTTAACTTCAGAAAGAAACAGTAAAGGCTGCAAAGTTGTTTCTTGTAGTTCGGGCGTTTTCCATAACTCAGGATTTTTTTCTGTCATAGAAGACATGCATCCAAAAGAGGTCAAAGAGGATGGAACAAAAGCTGGGAGGGATGGAATGGGGTTTTGAATGCCAACTACATAAAAAGTTTCAACTGATTTGAAATTCAATCCCAAGCAAAGCTCAGCACTTAATTAAGGCTTCGAATTCCACTGTAAGCTATGATACTCAATTCCGTTCTTGGACCACAGCGCTTAATTAAATATCCATCATTAAGAATACCTTCTTTCTTCTCCCACTTTCACTTTTTTTCCTCCCAAATAAAGGGATAGCTGATTTTTTGGCCATTTTTTTTTCTTTTTACTTTTTTTTTTTAAGCAGGCTCCACGCCCAGCATGGAGCACAATGGAGGGCTTGAACTCGCGACCCTGAGATCAAGACCTGAGCTGAGATCAAGAGTAGGACACTTAACAACCTGAGCCAACCAGGCGCCCCTTGGCTGTTTTCTTTTTTAAAACCTATTAAATGTCAAGGACATTCAATGCTTTTTCATTCCAAAGTGAAAATTTAAGCATTCTTGAGAGATGATAAATGCCCAGTCTATTTATTCTGACACATTTGGCTGATATAAAAGAGTTGACTGGCTGTATTCTGAACAGCTGAATATATACATATACTGATCTATTGAAATACTTCCACGATTAATTCTTTTGCTGCCAATTCAGAGAACAAAATAAAATTAACCATTTGACTATGGAAAGAAAACCGCACATACTTTTTTAAAAGTAAAAGGAATTCAACGAGCGAAGTGTCAGCTTGAAATTTTGAAACAAATCTCCCTTTGAATCAAGCCTCATTGGCAATATGAAAAAATCAAGGACCCAGATCAGAATTAAGAGAGAATTTGACCCAATTTTCCTGCAATTTAAACTCCTTCCAGAAGACCTGCTTTCATATTTATGCAGCTGCAGCCATCCTGCACCACCGCTGTGTGTCCCAACCTGGGACGCCTGTCCTTCCGGTCTCCTGTGTCCATCCTCACTGCAGGCTGAGCTGCTGTCTTCGTGAAGCACTCTCCAAGGGCTAGTTAGGCGCTGCCTTTCCCTCTCTCTTTTAAATACCAGCATCTAGTAACCCAACAAGCCCCATAGTACTCCTCACAGTTCTCCTGTAGAGCTTAAAAATCTCACTGAATTGGCCGCCAGGTGAACTGCTGTGACATGCCAAAGAACACATGCAAATTGGACCCCACTCTAACCCCCACAACAGAACCTAGCTTTTCAACAACCCACACAGAATCTAGGAAGCAATTTTTTAGACATAGTTACCATGTGCTCCAAATCCACACAGATTGTATCTCTTGGTAAATACTCAGTTTTAGAAATTCTCAGGGCTCGGGCGCGTGGGTGGCTCAGTTGGTTTAAGCGATTGCCTTCGGCTCAGGTCATGATCCTGGAGTCCCTGGATCGAGTCCTGCAGCGGGCTCCCTGCTCGGCAGGGAGTCTGCTTCTCTCTCTGACCCTCCCCCCCTCATGTGCTCTCTCTCTCTCATGTGCTCTCTCTCATTCTCTCTCTCTCTCTCTCTCAAATAAATAAATAAATAAATAAAATCTTTAAAAAAAAAAGAAAAAGAAATTCTCAGGGCTCTGCTGAATTCTGAAGAGGTGTGGCAGGCTTCTAGGCAGCAGGGGTCATTAAATAGAAAGGGAAGAAGGAAGGCTACACCTCTTCCCTCAGGCTTTTCTCCACTAGTGGGACTGAGCAACACTTGGCCAACGATCTGTCTGGGAATTAGACAAGTTGACACAGTCCTTTTGGAGTCCTGACATTATCCTTGGGCTCACTATACCATTCAGAAGACAGAGCAGCAGCACCAGGGAAATTTACACAGGCTTAAATTTTGCTTCCCTGACTTCACATCTCTGATACAGTGCCAGGGAGCAATCGAGTTCAATGATCTAGAAAAAAATATTTACTGCATTATATTAATGAAGGTGATGAATTAAAAAAAAATACAAAATGGGTAAATCTTCCAACATGGCATCAATAGTTTATTACTAGATCCAAAGTTGGAGAGAGACGTGTATGTTGCATTAACCATCTTAAGGAAATCAAGTTAGTTTTCTCAATTATAGTGCCAGTTTTCAAATAAGTCCATTTTTCTGAATAAGAACATTCACACTGGTGTTCCAAATAAATTCTAATAAAATAGTCATTTACTGGGCACCTGACCTGCTGACCATTATATTATGCAGCTAGACATAGAAAGGAATTGGACACACTCTCACAATGCCCAGAAATGACCTCAAATAATCAGTCTCTCAGTCTTACATACCCTTGCAAGGCAAGAAGGCAACAAACACTAAGTGAGGCTCCAAGCTCCAATAACTGCTCCCGGCAACTCTAGAGGAAACCTGGAAACAAAGTATCTTTCCTTGAGTTTGCTTTGTAACAAAAGACTGGACAACCACGTTTTCTTATTATTCCAGTGATTCCCTGCATACTGTCCCGTTTTTAAGGAAAGCTCCTATTTTTTCTTAATTATGCAGGAAAAGATTGACATGAAATAAGATTACTGAAATACTGCTGGGTATTATCCAAAAATGGCCATTCTGAACCATCACACACAAGAAATATGTGTGTTTATATTTGCACGTGCATACCTAGCCAACCTGCTCTAGCCCTGAAGTGATTATTGGTACTTTCAAAGAGACATTAGTGTGTTACACCTAGAAAGAATGAAGAAAATATTAGATCATGAGTGGAGTCTCTCAAATAAATGCCTAAAAAGGACTGAATTTATAAGACAGAACATACCGTAAATATGTTTTATCCTGGCTCTCTCCCTGTCAATATATCCACATGTACATCACTGCTTTTTAATTATTCCCATGACTTATCAAGAAAAAGCATGAGGGAGCTTTCTGGTGTGATGAAAATGTTCCTATATCTTTACATTGGTAGAAGATTACACAGGTCTATGCGTGGTCAAAAGTAGAAAGTAGGCACACAGGACGTACTTCATTGTATCTAAATTTTATCTAAAAACACAAAAAATATTGGTCTCTAGTAAGGTTTGCTTTTTGCAGTGGCACAGAAAAGAGATTCTACAATTATTATTTTCTGTATATTCTACATACTGAAATAATGCAGACAGGTCCCTCACTGATAGAGATGTAACCTTCGGTGTTGGGTTGGAATTTGCAGGAATCATATGAACTCATGGTATATATGCGTATGTTACATAAAATATATAGTGTTATAAAATACACAAAAATAATATTTTATATATATATTTTTTAATTTTCTTATGTTTGTTTCTTACTAGCTTGGTTTTCTGAGATAGTGCTACAACTGGTACCCAGGAACACGCGTAGCCACAAGATCTTGGTTTTTAAATACCATCATCCACTAAAAGAAACTTGGGCTCTTTGGAGGAAAAAGCTAATTCTTACGTTAGGGCAAGAAAAATACAAAATGAGCCCTGGAACATCTTGCTGCACCACAAAGGAAGTATTCAAAGAATGATAGGAAGACATCAAAATAATTTAAAGGTCAGACTGAACTCCCACTGGCCAAGTTTGAGCATGACAAGAAATTATAACCCATTTATTAAAATCAGAATCTGTGCGTTCCTACTGATATTGGCACTTTGAACTTAAGATTTTGGAACTGCAGATAAAGGGATTGTGCGTTTGTACCGAAAAGAGTGTGGACCATATTAGATAAACTCCATCTAATTGCACAGTTTCCTATCAGCTATTTTCTTTCATATTAGTATGAAAGAAGGAGCAACAACACAAGCAATGTGAAGTAAACAGGGACTACGCAAGAAGAAGAAGTAAAACCTCAAGTTAGTATCTTCAGAGATAAGACATTACATCCAGAAAGAACAGGATGTCTTTTTAAGGGAGGAAATTCAGCAAATAAGAGTTCTTAGAAAATACAGAATTCAACAACAGAAAAGGAAAACCTCAAAATAACACTTAGAAGATCAAGAAAATCTCCTAGAAAGTAGAAACAAAAGACCAAGAAATGGAAACTGTAAAAAGATTAGAAAAGTGGAGGATCGATCCAATATTTAAGTGAACAGAAGTTCTGAAAAGTTCAATTACAGAGAGGAATGGAGGAAAGAATGGAGGAAATCATCCATTAAACAAAACAATTTCCAGAGCTAAAGGACACACGTTTTCTGATCAAGAGGGCCTACTAAGTAGCCAGGACAATGAGGGAAGACATAGCCACAGGCCCACCCTTATGAAATCTCTGAACAGCAAGTTTCCTCACAGCGCAAAGAAAAGGCCCTATGTAAGCTTCCAAAACTAAAAAAAATGGTTTCATACTCAGGACCGAGAATCAGAATGGCACTGGACTTAACACCGGAAGGTGAAACAGAACGGAGCAATGCCTCCAAAATTCCAAGGAAAACACTCTCCTCATCTAGAGTTCAATACTCAGCCAACCCAATCAAGATGTGCTCTATACCTGATTGAGTGGGGATCCAACACCAAAGAATGGGGTGGGGGGGCTGGAGATCAAACGTGGCAGCTGAGCAAACAGACCAGGAGGGCAGAGGCTCCAGGAAAGAGTTTCTCAAAAAGAAACCACTGAAAGGATGGCAAAGGAGTTTCGCTGCAGTGAGATTTACACAACTGAAGGGAAGTCCCAGATTGAAATACTGAGTGATACAAAGAAAATTAAGTGCAAATGCGTGTGCGTGCGCACATTTGTATGTGGACCAACAATTCTACACTAAGGGCAAGAGTGACCTTGTACAGAAAAGAAGTAATCACAGTTTTCTACCTGGCTCCCCTGTGAAGAGCACCCATGTGGTCACAAGGTACCCCTGAATGCTGAGCTAAGATTACAGCTTTAGAGAGAGAATGGAGAGACAACAAGGTACAGGGCAGCAGTAAGGAGAGCTAAATCCTCATTTTCCCAGAGGTCAATGGAAAATGCCTAAACCAAATATCAAGTGACAGTAATAAGGCCTATCTTGCAGAGCGACAAAGGGCAACAAAACCTATCAGCTAAAAGAGTCGTGAGTGCTCGCTGGTAGGTAGTGATGAAAGCCTGCTTTTCATAGCAACTTGTATAACTATCTGACTCAATGTATGCACATATGAATCTACTAAAAAAACTCAATTTTAAAAACTGGGCTTTTTCTCTACTCTTTTTATAAGACCTTTCTAATGAAAAAGCCGCTCTGTTTTTAAAGTCCATAAAACATGGAAATTGCATTATAGTTTTCACTGTTCTAATCAAACAATATTTTAAAACTGGTGTAGAAAGGACTTAAACTATAAAGAAACAAAAGCAACAGGAAGTCAATTATGGGCAACAATTGTAGGCACCCTGCTGTTCATAAAACACTTTCAAAGGTACCCTTATTTTTATATATCTCTAAAGTCTTTTTATGGTTAAAGAAACTGAGGATCCAAGGGTTACTCTTAGAACTCAGAGAAAAAAGGCTTGTGGTATTATTCTTAGCCTAATCCTAACAGCCTTCCAATAGAAAATCTTTTAAGACTATGCACTTCTCACAAAATAACAAAAACAGAACAGGATGGGCGCCTGGGTGGCTCAGATGGTTGGGCGTCTGCCTTTGGCTCAGGTCATGATCCCAGGGTCCTGGGATCAAGTCCCGCATCGGGCTCCCTGCTGGTGGTGGGGGGGGTGCTTCTCCCTCTGCCTCTCTCTCTCTGTCTCTTATGAATAAATAAAATCTTAAAAAACAAAAACAGAACAGGAAATGGATCTGAATTAGTCTTAACTGAGGGGTACTTCTAATTAAAGAAAAAAAGAAACAGTGTAAGGAGGAGTCTACCACCACCTAAATTGGTGGGATCTGCATGAACAAGAGGGAAGAAACCCAAGACCTTCCCAACGTTCGCATCTAAGCTATGATGAGGCAGTTCTGAGTAAGGGCCATGATCACAAAGAAAGAAATGGGACTCCTGCGAGGTCAGGCAGATGGACAAAATCAGTCCGGTGCCAGGAGCTATGCCAGGCCCTGGGGATACAAAAGGGACATAATCTCTCCCCTCATAAACCTTAATGATCAGCAGAACTAAAAGAAAGAAAAACACCATCAGAAGGAGCAGATTTCAGTACGCAGCCATTAAAGCTCACTCAGAAATTCATCTGAGCAGCAGCAGGGAAAAAATTTAATACGACAGTCTGTATCTATGTCTCCGTTTGCATCCCAGAACAGGAGATGGTGACGAAAATGAAGGTTTCTGTAGACTAGAGCTCTGCCCCCAATACCTAAAAACTTAGGGGCTTTCTCTACATCTTTAAACTAAAGCAGATGGGGTGAGAGCAGAGGTAGCCTGCACAGGACCTGTGTCTGCAGAGAGGGAAAGCCTTCCGGAAGCTGTCAGCGTGCCCTGGGTTAGTGCGAGCCGCGCATCTCTCTGCACAGACCCGCCATGCAAGTTATTTCCAGAGCAGAGGGAAGCACCAGCATGTAGACAAGGAGCAAGATGAAGGAGTCACGCGGGCCCTACCCCGCCTTCTGACGAAGAGTCACACCAGGAGGATGGTAATTTGTTGGGCCAGGCAGGGCCTTCACCTTGAGGCAAAAGAAGTAACTAAGAATCTTTTGTACTTTAGGCTCCACCTTCCAAAGAAACTGATGAAGGCATCAGCAGCTGTCCTTTGGAGGACTGTCAGGAGAATGCCAACCTGGTGGGGGAGGGGGGAGGCGCACCTGGGTGGTTCAGTCATTAAGTGGCTGCCTTCGGCGCAGATCATGGTCCCAGGGTGCTGGGATTGAGCCCCGCATTGGGCTCCCTGCTCAGGGGGAAGCCTGCTTCTCCCCTCTACCCGTCGCTTCTCCCTCTGCCTGCCACTCCCCCTGCTTGGGCACGCGGGCACGCCCTCCCTCCCTCCCTCTCTCTCTCCCCACCCCTTGAATGAATGAATGAATGCATGCCGACATGGCTACACAAAAATAACCTCAAAAAGCACAATGCATGGGGCACCTGGGTGGCTCAGACGGTTAAGCGACCGCCTTCGGCTCAGGTCGTGATCCTGGGGTCCTGGGATTGAGCCCTGCATCGGGCTCTCTGCTCAGCGGGGAGCCTGCTTCTCCCTCTCCCCCTGCTTGTGCTCTCTCTCAAATAAAAAAATCTTAAAAAAAAAAAAAAAAAGCACAACCATTCCCTTTAGAGGAGACTGGCTCTTAAATCCTGGGAACCTCACTAGGGCGCTTACTCTAAACGTTTGTACACCCTTCTGCCTTTTCACCTGAACACTGCTATTATCAGTGGTTGTCAAAGTGTGTTCCAAGCAATGTGCAGAGGTGCCCCACAGACCTGGTGGGGATGGCCAAAGGCGGACTAGATAGACCAGAGCCGGGCACGCCACACCATTTCCCTCAGGCGTGCATTATATCTGGTTTATATTTTGGGTTTCACCCAAACACAGCCCTTGAAAAGAAGATTCCACTACCTACATGTGAAAGTCTTTTCATTCTAAGTTGTTTATACCATGCTGGATTCCTGATGGTTTAGTGCAGTAGGCACAGATAAAATAGGGGAGCAAATACATTGGTAACAAGAAAATTCTAAAAGCAAACGAATTAATAGAGCAATTTTAAAATGCAACTTTAATAAGTCACTTTCTAAAAAGAACAAATTTAAAAGGACATGTCTTCAACCAACCAGAATATCAAATGTGAAATTGCAAGGAAGAAAAGTATCTGAATCAAGAGGGTCTTCTAATTTAGTATCTTTCCTGGATTATCTGAACCCAGTTCAGAGGACCATCTTTTAGAAAACATAAATTCGCTCAGGGTTTAAAAAAATGTAACTAAGAACGTCAAGCATACAATGCTACGGCTGCATTATGGAATATTATGCAACTATTAAAAATTGTTTATTAAGAGTTTTACTAATATACTAATAACTGCACAAATCTTTTAAAAAACTGATTACTTTGGTATATTAGTTTAACATGAAATTTACCAATATTTTCATTTATACCTCATAGTCAAGATTACATTCTCATGTATTTTCTTCTAATACTTCCAAAGTTTTTCATATTGACCCTTTCAAGTCTTATGAAATGTTGTGAATATATGAAGTACAAATTTACATTTCTTTATTTTTACAAATAGATAATCAATTACCCCAAAATCATTGACCAAGTAATCTGTTTCCTTAGTAGTCTGAAATGCCACTTTTATAATATACTAAATTCTCATTAATAGTCTGTTTCTCTATTCATTCTTCTATTCCCTGATCCATTTAGATATTCCTGAACCAATACAACACTGTCTTAATTATGACAGTCTTAGATGACATCTGTTAGGACAAGTCCCTTTCTTGTTTTTTTTAAATTCTGACTATTCTTTTCCAAATGAATTTCAAAAATAGTTTATCAGATTCCATGAAAAATTAACCAAAATGTCTGTGCAATATGATTTATCAATCATTCTTTATATTGCATTCAATTCCCCATCATCAACAATTTATAAAACAGGTGTTAGAAAAGCTAAGGGGAGCCCAGCTGGCTAAGTCGGTAGAGAATGCGATTTTTTTTTTTTAAGATTTTATTTATTTATTTGTCAGAGAGAGAGAGAGGGAAAGAGAGTGAGAGCACCAGCAGGGGGAGCGGCAGGCAGAGAGAGAAGCAGGCTCCCTGCTGAGCCCAAGGAACCAGATGCAGGACTTGATCCCACGACCCTGGGACCATGACCTCAGCCAAAGGCAGACGCTTAACCGACTGAGCCACTGAGGCGTCCCAGAGCATGTGATTCTTGATCTCAGGGCTCTAAGTTCAAGCCCCCTGGTAGGCACAGAGATTACTTAAAAAATATTTTAAATAAAATAAATTTTTAAAAAAATAAATAAGGGCCGCCTGGGTGGCTCCATCATTAGGCGTCTGCCTTCGGCTCAGGTCACGGTCCCAGGCTCCTGGGATCAAGCCCCACGTAGGGCTCCCTGCTCAGCGGGAAGCCTGCTTCTCCCTCTCCCACTCCCCCTGCTTGTGTTCCCTCTCTCTGTGTCTCTGTCAAATAAATAAAATCAAGAAAGAAAACAAGGAAGAAAGAGAAAGAAAGAAAGAAAAAAAGAGAGAGAGAGAGAGAAAGAAAGAAGGAAGGAAAGAAAGAAAGAAAGAAAAGCTGAGAACTGATGGGATGGGCTATGGAAAGCTATCAATAGTGAGGCATAAAACACGGCCCTTGTAACTTCTGTGAGGCATGACAAGAAAAAAGGTCAGGCTGACTTAGCACTTACTAGTAGCAGAAAAGCCTCAGTTTGCCAGGAGAGGAATTTTTGTTAGTATCGAACTAAGAAATGTAACCCTTCATAAGGGATAAAAAAAATAGACACGATCTTCAGTAGAGGGTGGCGGGAGATAAAACAAAATTTTCTTTCACTGGCCATTTCCAATATTCAAACCCTGCTAAAAGTGGACGATTGCAGCATCGGAGTGCAAACCTCAAAAACTCAAAAGAAAACATGTCAGTTTAGCTGACAGAGAAAAACACAACTGAATTCAGCGACTCAAACACCAAACTCCTCGCTGCAGACACACCCAGTTCCTTGGGCAGCCCAAGGCAACAGAATGAGTTGCCTGGCGATTTGCAGCACCACAGCAGAATGAGAAACAGGTCTACTGGCTACAACATTTCACCTCACTTTGATGTGCTATCCTTTAGCATGAATATTTTTAAAAGATGAGAAATAGAGGATATATTTTAAAGATGTATTCTTGCCCATTCAGCCACAACCCTACCTTATCTTTCCGCTAGGACGTTTTGGTAAGCAGACCATCACAAAATTGTGATTTGCCTTCTACAAGTGGAAAGGTGAAGGTTTCTGCTAAACTCAGTAGTTTTTAAAAACTAACGCCTTAAATGACAAAAGAACCTTTTGAGATCTGTCCCTTAGATAGTGATGTAACTCTTTAAAGTTTCTGTATTTTAGACCACATTATGGCCACAAAGCACATAGATTTAGCTTCTAATTATGTCAAATCTACCAACCAAAATAGCAAACAAGCTTTCATTTGTACTGGCTTAATTTTTTCAGTACAATAAAGGCAGCAAAATTACTATTTGTAACATTTGAAAAAAGAACTAAATATTTAATTCATTTTTACAAAGCCTCCAGCATAGACTGATATCTGCTATTTTTATATGAGCTCATTTCTTAGAAAAAGTTAAGATTATGATCTCAGTAATTATGCAACACTTAGAACATAGCTTTATATATTAGTCATTTATCACTGTTTCCTGTTAAAATCTGTAACTTTTTTTTTTTAAGATTTTATTTATTTGACAGAGAGAGAGCGAGCCAGAGAGCACAAGTGGAGGGAATAGCAGAGGGAGAGGGAGAAGCAGGCTCCTTGCTGGGCAGAGAGCCCAACATGGGGCTTGAACCCAGGACCACCCGAGCCAAAGGCAGATGCTTAACCATCTGAGCCACCCAGGCGACCCTGTAACTATCTTTTAAGAGAATACTCTCATTGCCCATAAACTTTCATTTCAAGCTTGTTACAAAAGTAATTTTCAAATCCTGTTATGTTCCTTTACAGGAATTTGGTTATTTCTTCTGTCCTCTAACTGCTATTTTCAGCCAGACTTCATGTTTGAATCAATCTCTGAAGAAACTCAAAGCTGACTGTAATACAAATCTCCTCTATGTGGCAGTGGTCAGGATTTTTGCACTGACCCTTAGCTGCCCTCATGTGTATTTAAAAGTCAGCTTCCCTTCCTAGATATATTTTTTAAAGATTTTATTTATTTATTTATTTGGCAGAGAGAGAGACACCGAGAGAGGGAACACAAGCAGGGGGAGTGGGTGAGGGAGAAGCAAGCTTCCCGCAGAGCAAGGAGCCCCATGCGGTGCTTGATCCCAGGACCCTGGGATCATGACCTGAGCCGAAGGCAGACACTTAACAAGTGAGCCACCCAGGCACCCTCTTTGAAACTTTTTTTTTTTAATTTTATTTATTTGACACACAGAGAGAGACAGCCAGAGACGGAACACAAGCAGGGGGAGTGGGTGAGGGAGAAGCAGGCTTCCCGCGGAGCAGGGAGCCCCATGCGGGGCTTGATCCCAGGACCCGGGGATCATGACCTGAGCCGAAGGCAGAAGCTTAATGACTGAGCCACTCAGGCGCCCCTAGATGCAACACCCTTAAGCAAGGACAAAGTCTGCACAACTGTACATGGTGGTCCCGCTTTGCTTTAAATGTGGGGTTTAACGAGAGTCCCTACAACTAAAATATGCTAGAGGGAAAAAAAAACAGAAATCAACCCCACCAGAACAATGCATTTCAAAGTATGGAGTTATCACACAAGGTCCCAGACTTCAGAGAACATGCAGTCTAACCGAACAAGTACAAATGCTCTCTATCATCAACTTCAATAAAAACAATGGAAGCAAGGGTCAAGTGGCATCCTACCAAAGAAAGTGAAGATCTGTGAAAAGGGAACAGAGCTTGTCAAGGAATACTGGAAGCGGACGCTGAGGGGCCAGATCTGCATATGCAAATGAGGGAAACTGGGATATGAAAATCAGGGGAGCTTCAAACAATAAGCTGCTTTCTCTTGCTACATGTCCTGTTCATTTTTACTATCCAGAAAGAGAACTCCCTCTTTAGGATTAATCGTGGGTTTGCCCAAGTCTATCTTACTATTTTTGTGCTTCAAAAGAAAGAAGAAAACTAGGGCACTGCAAGAGCTGGTTAAACGTATGGGGTTCGGGCCACCTGGGTGGCTCAGTCGGTTAAGCGTCTGCCTTCAGCTGAGATCATGATCCCGGGATCCTGGGGTCGTCTGGGCTCCTTGCTCAGTGGGGAGTCTGCTTCCCCCTCTCCCTCTGCTTCAGCCCCTTCCCCAAAACGTGCTCTTTAAGAAAAAAAAAAAAGTATGGGGTTCATCATCAGAGGACCTGGATTTAAGTCCTCACTCCCCCACCAACTAATTATGTGAATAATTTACTTAACTTTTCTGGGCCTTAGTGTTCCTATTTATAAAAGAGTATTACCCACATGACAAGGCTAGAGAGAGATTACACGAGATCGCATGTACAGGAAGTAATTTTTAAACTTTTAGGTAGTAAGTTATTCTTAGTGACTTCATCAAATTTTCATACATCTACCATCTTCAGATTTCAAGAACTATATTACTAAGTATTATTTTATGATCACTTAAGGGAATAACTTTAAAATTTAAGACACTGGACTATTTTCAGGGCACCTGGGTGGCTCAGTGGGTTAAGCATTTGCCTTGCGCTCAGGTCACGATCCCAGGGTCCCGGAATCGAGCCCCACATTGGGAGTCCCAAAACTGAGCCCGGCATTGGGCTCCCTGCTCAGCGGGGTATCTGCTTCTCCCTCTCCCGCTGCCTGTCCCCCTTGTTTGCATGTACTCACAAACCCCCTCTGTCAAATAAATCTTAAAAAAAAAAAAAAAAAAAGGCACTGGACTATTTCTGGTTGTGGGGGGGGGTGGATAGATTTTAAGCGACAGGAGACAGCTATATACAAATTTAACTCTGATTTTGCTATAATCTTGCTACAAAATAGGATGCGGACCCAAACTGTCTTTTGAAGTTCCTTGCCCAACATTCTTGGACTGTGTGAACTCAGTACACCTGACCACTGAGTTTGAACAATTAATGTCTCTTTTAATTAACTGATGTTAAGTTCCTCTTTTGAAGGCCAACTGCTTCTTTTGGAGGGAATAAAAAAGTTTCACCGGAACTTTACTCAGCGGTTTACTTGGAAACCTTTTAAAAAAGGTTTTGGAAAACTTTACACTTTTTCACCATAAACAAATTTCCATATGAAACTGGTACAACTGGGTCAACTCCGTGGTATACTTCAAAGTTTAATCTCACAGCTCTTAAGAGATTCAAGTATCCATTTCAAACTACAAAACAATCACATTTCAGCAGTGTTGGAAGCTCTTCTTCAACTGAGTCAGCATAATCAAACTCTGAAAAGATAGTCTTACAACTTTTTTTCTTTTTCAAAAGTGAGAGAGAACTTGCCTCAACAATAAAGCAGAGCGGCTGCTGGGGGCGCAGGCCTGAGATGCCACAGGCCAGGTCTGAGCCTCAGCTGCTGCCTCAAGTGATGAGTAAACAAGGGGGCAACGTGGGCACCCGTCTCCCAGGACGCCGGTGAGGGGGCTAAACGAGATGGTGAGGAACGAGCTGGCGCCAGTGTCTAGCACAGGCCATGGATTAGCTATCATCATGCATGTTATCAACCGAACAAAAGGAGCGGGGACTCCACAATAGTAGCTGGCAAAAAAAAAAAAAAAAAAAAAAGAGAGAGAGAGAGAAAACATTACCCAGAGGCTGGACTTGGAAAAACATCGGCCTCTTCATTAAAAATGATTTACTAAAGCACCTCAAGTCTTCACCTGGACCAGGAAGACAGAATTGTGCAATTCCAGTTTCAATGAATGTTAATGTTCAAAGGAACAATAAGGAAATAATTTGAGTGACTATCTGGCTGGGTCCTTCAACGAAGGGGGTCCCTACTCCCTTCAAGGCGGTCTTGGGTCCTCCTTCCCCGACACCCCCCCTCCACTAGCCCAGGCTTACTGCACCATCTCTGGCAGTTCCCCTGCACCCACACCCCAGTGCATAGTCCTTTGTGTAGAAATGCTCTTCTGATTATCCTTATCTGACTGAGCCATCTGTTTCCTGTTGGGATTCTGAATTATACAATCACTTTATACTCTGACTAGTCGTCCAGAAAGAGTTCTCACATCAGGACATGTTTTACACGTTGAGTATTGTTTTTCTCTGCCAATTTCACAGGTTAAAAAAAGAGAGAGAGAAAATGTATCCATTACCCCGTTGTTTTCATATTCATTTATCAGTGATGCTTACAATTTTTCATGTTTATTAGGCACTTTTAACTTCCTTTTCTGAGAATCACTTATGCCCTTTACCCATTTCTCTACTGAGATCTTAGTGGGTTTTTTATTATTTTTTTATTTTTATTTTTTTTTAAGATTTTATTTATTTATTTGAGAGAGAGAGAATGAGAGATAAAGAGCAAGAGAGGGAAGAAGCAGATTCCCTGCTGAGCAGGGAGCCCGATGCGGGACTCGATCCCGGGACTCCAGGATCATGACCTCAGCCAAAGGCAGTCGCTCAACCAACTGAGCCACCCAGACGCCCTGTTATTTTTTTTAAAGATTTTATTTATTCATTTGAGAGAGACAGGGTATAAGCAAGGGTAGAAGCAGAGGGCAAAGGAGAAGCAGACTCCCTGCTGAGCGGGGAGCCCAATGTGGGGCTCTATCCCAGGACCTGGAGGTCATGACCTGAGCCGAAGGCAGACGCTTAACCATTTGAGCCACCCAGACGCCCCTCTTGGTGGGTTTTTTAAAATAAGTTTGGGGGCGCCTGGGTGGCTCAGTCGTTAGGCATCTGCCTTCGGCTCAGGTCATGATCTCAGAGTCCTGGGATCGAGCCCTGCATCGGGCTCCCTGCTCGGCGGGAAGCCTGCTTCTCCCTCTCCCACTCCCCCTGCTTGTGTTCCTGCTCTTGCTATCTCTCTCTCTCTGTCAAATAAATAAATAAAATCTAAAAAAAATAAGTTTGAATGATCTTCATGTATGTATGTGCTATTTGGATGAAAGGAACAAACATCTACTTGACTTAGCTTAAGTGAGGATGGAATTTACTCTAAGGGCAAAGGGGTATCTCTCAAGAGCCTCAATGGAAGGATTTAATTACACCTTGGGAATGGACCAGGGACTGGAGTGTCATATTGAGGTTGGTGAGTCCTCTTGACCGTATTTTATTTCTCCTTTTCTCTACATGTCAGCATTGTTCTGCTTTATCACTACAAAATGATTTTCACCGTTTCCTAGTCCCCAAGGTAGAAAATGATCATTACCGACCAGCTCCAAGTGAACAACCCACTATTGAAAAGAGCAGCCAACAGGGATGGCAACCTTAAACCCCATTCCAAATTCCTGGGTCAGGTGACCAGTTAAATGCAAGTCACGTCCTACTAAGATGGCCAACTGTGCTGTAAGCTTGTATTTAAGAGCAGGGAAAACACCTGAGAAAGATGACTAGCAGAGACCACGAAGATGTTTTCTAAAGTTTCAAAACCAGTAACATTACTATGCTAAAATTGTTTTAATGCTCACTGTTGTGCCTATGAAAAACCTTTTCTAATGCCTAATAGTTTTAAATAAGCAGAATTATAAATGCAGTATTAAGATATTTCATCCTAATTCAGTTCCAGAGGTAAAGTCAAGTTATGTAATTTCTCTCCAACAGGTCAGACTTGGATGATTTCATACAATTGCAAGCATAACAACAACTGTTGATTACAATGCTTAGTCACTGGCACAAATTCAGACTTTACTAATTAAATGTGGCACAGTCATTCCTAAATGGAATAAACTAAATAAATGAAACTGCCTGGATTCATTACAAAGTGAATTTCATATACAAAGAAAGAGCTATAACCTGTTAGCAGAAGATCTGGGCTTAAGCTCAGACTGATGCAGTTACGAGTACCACACCGGGTGGGTGACTTCCAGGCAAGAACCCACAGCAAACACACCAAACCCAAACCTCTACAGAAAGAATACTACTATATAAAGGGCCAAAACACAAACCACCACAACTAAATAGTCATTACACTCTAACAATCCAAAGGTTTTTCTTGGTAGAGAAGGCAGACAGTAAGGAGTGGACAACAATAGATACTGACTAATTTTTAGCCAAGTTTATCAATCTCCAGACTCAAGCAGTTTCTGACTTTGGGACAGATATCAAAGACTGCAGACCTAAGGGACCCCCAGAACATTAGCAATGAAAGGAACCTTACAGGTCACCTCAGCTGACCTCCCATTTTGACCTTGACCTGAACCAGATCCCAACTAACTCTTCTCAAGCCTACTTTTTGGCTTCTCAATCATCCACCCCTTATCTTCCTACTTGTTCACTCTAACGTCCTCAAGCACCTTTTTGGGGGGCGGGGGGCTGTCTTATCTGTTCCTCTGTGGGTTGGACTGTGTGTTCCTGGAACAGTCAAGTGCTGCTTCCTTGATTTCTGATCTATACTATAAGCACAGTATCGTATCCAAAATTACCACCCCTTTAACCAGTGTCCCAGCCATAGTCTGGCCTCTTGTCTCCCATTGCACCTTAGCTTTGCCAGGTTGGCTATGCCCATGACAGCAGCTGTCCCTTTCAAGTACTGCACAGGTGTTGCCTCATCCCACCTGGGATGGTTATCAACTTGCTTCCAGCAGGCTCCAAATTCAACCTTTTTGACTTCTCTGTGAAAATGGATCTGGGCCCTTTAAATAGTTTCCGTCTGCTGGCGGGCACTAAAGTTTTGTCAGTAGGGGGCACTAGAGAGACACTGGAGGAGGAAAAGAGGCTCTGCTTCCTAGCTCTGGTCAGCTGTGTTCATTGAGCAGGCTCCAGCAGTCCTTCTCTGGCGTCTGCCCGAGTTCTTCTAGTAACTTAAAAGTCCTGTGCTTTAAGAAGCAGTCCATACATGCGTGAACAGCCAGAATAGATACAAATAGTTTCTTAAACAGAGCTGAGCTCTGCTTACCTACTAGTCTGCCCAATCTCAGGTGATTTTCCTCATTCTGAAGCAACAAAGGATAACAACTTTCTCTCACAAGAAACCTTCTTATATATTTGAAAACAAAGATTTACATCTTCTTTGCTTTCTTTTCACCAGATTAAGAATATCCAGCCCTTTTAATCATCTTCTATAGAAATCCCCAACATCTTAATCCTCCTCTGGAGGTATCTCCCTCCCCACCAGCTTGTCAGTGTCCCTTCTGACGTACTGACTCAGAGACAAACCATAATGCCCTGATGCAGGATGCAGCAGGATCACTCATGTTGTAACAATACCGGGCTAAGGCACAGGTGCCATTAATATTATAATATGTTCAGATCAGTGATAACAGTATTACGTATTTCCAATTATATGTGTTTCTACATAATACATATTGTATACTTTAGCCCTTTGGACAACTGTTTCATTAAAGCCTTATTAATGTTTCATGGACAATTAAATACAGTGTCCAAGCTCAAGACATGCATAAGGATCTATGGTAATCTAGTCATTTCATGATCTAAAACAATAATTATACTGAAGTACATGAAAAGCAAATGAGAAAGGAAAACATTTCTTATATCTCAAAGCTAATCAAAGTAATGCATTCAAGACTGATCAACAGTGGGAGCACCTGGCTGGCTCAGTCAGAAGGGCATGGGACTCTTGATCTCAGGGCCAGCTATGAGGAGTTTGAGCCCCATGTGGGGTGTAGAGATTACTGAAATAAGTAACACTTAAAAAAACAAACCAAAAAACCCAGATGATCAACAATGATATCCAAGCCTGACAAATTAAAATTAAAAAGCCAGCATATAAGCCAAAGAAAGGCAATTAAGTAAATAATGTGGTAAGGAGACATTATAAAAGGTCATATTAATAAAACTCTTTCTGAATATACCCTGAATTACAATGGATTATTCTCAATATGTTATATACTAAGCTATATTTCATTCTAAAACACAGCATTTTTCAACAGTCCTAAGTAATTAAGATTGCCCTTTAAAAAACTTTTTCCCTTTTTTAGACCATATTTCTAACAGGCTAGCCTAAAAAATGCAATTAAATTCATACACTAGATATGCATGGTACTTTTATAATTTTTATCTATTAATCATCACAATTCCTCTAAACGAAGTCCTTCCCTAAAACCATACTGTCAGTACTCTCTAGTTTTTTTTCCCTCCTTATCAAGTGTCATTGCATAAACTTGAATTCTGGCTTCAGCTCCTAACTGAATCATCAGAACTTACTT
Organism: Callorhinus ursinus; assembly: GCF_003265705.2. NCBI lineage: Eukaryota > Metazoa > Chordata > Mammalia > Carnivora > Otariidae > Callorhinus > Callorhinus ursinus. Next base: position 89,958,727 of record NW_027397066.1, on the reverse strand, counting down.
CTCTCCCTAGACTTAGAGTGTACAAGTGAGACTACACCCTTTCCTATTAAGCTACGGCCCCAAGGACATATAACGAACCTAACAAGCTGTCAAATGTTCCTGTTCTAGCCCAAATTAAAAATGCTGCATTTCCATCATTTCCTTTTTAAGTTTTCCAGAAAGAAATAAAGCTTCCCTATAAATATCTATTGCTGAGGAACACATATAACCAAGCTCAATAGAGCCTTGGAAATTCAGTGCCCACAAAATGCAAAACTCTCCTGTTTCTGGCCAAGGGGCCTGCAGCAGAAACAGCTAGATGTCCATGGAACTCCATCTCCCTCCTTCCACACTAATCAAGTTTTAGCTGGAATGTGGCTCCCTGCCAGGATTACATCTCTCAGCCCCCTTGTAGCTAAAAGTGGCCATCTGACATAGTCAATGAAATATTCAATGGAATGTGAGCATGGGTGTTATGTGATATCACCAACCTCGCACATTAACACCCTGCAAGTACAAAAGCAAAACAAAACAGTCCTACGGTCCACAGGTTGATGAGGACAGAGAAAATGGTCAGCTTAGGGTCCCTGAATGACCGTGTGGAGCAGAGCTAGTGCTACAAAATTCACCTCAGAACCACTGCCTAGAGAGGATAAACTTAGCTTAAAAATTGTGTTTAATCACTGTTGGGTCTTTTGTGTCAGCAAAAGCTGAACCTTGTAGCTTATTCTAACCAACAGAGATAATATTCATTTAGAAAATGATTTGAGAAAGGAAAAACAGTATATACACATGGACTGTAAATTCTAATGGTGGATTCAGATTAAAGGTAAATGGTACCCCTGGTTTAATGATAATTCCAAAGAGAAACAAACCCTTTGGAATAAATGCGTGTGCCAATGCACTGCTTCTCGAACATTCCTTACTCAAGTCTTCACTTCTTCACCCATCATGTTACTTCTCCCACAGAATTAGAACTCACCACAGGACTGATTGTTCCCCTGCCTTCAGACAGCAACTCATCATCTTAGTCCCAGTCTTTCCATTCTCTTCTTTCTCTCGAGCCTGCCAGGCACTGTGGCTTCGTGATTAGGTAGAACCCTAATCTACTGAAATCTGCTGAACACCTATACGTCTTCACATTCTTCCTTTTGTTCTTCCCATTGTTCTAGTTCCTGTTCTTCCAGCTCCATGTACAGTAACCATGACTTCATGATTGGTCCTTAGTTCTGTGCTCACTTACCTCGTCCCACTATACACACACTGGATTGCCAGACCCAGATTCATCTTCTAGCACAGCATCTCTATTACTACTGCCCAAAGTCCTGGTATACTGTCTACAGGCCAGGAGTTGGCAAACTATGACCTATGGGCCGAATCTGACCTCTCGCCATTTTTTAAAATAAAGTTTATTGGAAAACAGTCACACCTATTCATTTATATATTGTCTGTAACTGCTTTCCCATTACAATGCCAGAGCTGAGTTAGTTGTGACACGGACAATAGGATGCAAAGCCCAGATCACTATGTGGACCTCAACATAAAACGTTGATCAAGGGGCGCCTGGGTGGCTCAGTCGGTTAGGCATCTGCCTTAGGCCCAGGTCATGATCTCAGAATCCTGGGATCGAGCCTGCTTCTCTGTCTCCCTCTGATGCTCCCCCTGCTTGTGCTCTCTCTCTCAAATAAAATCTTTAAAAAATAATAACATAATTTTAAAAAAGATAATCAACATGTGGTATAGACCAGCATCATTTCTCATAAAGACAATGGCAACTATCTTATTCATTTAGCACCACAAGCACTGGCAGAATAAGAAACACAAACATACATACGCCCAAAGATGTAAAATATTTGCTACCTCCCTTAATCAGCCCCTAAGCTCTGCAAGACCAATAGATGGTAATCTTACTCATGGCAGCTCCACGCTCCAAAGTGGAGTATGCCCCACTTCTGGAATAGCAATAAAAAGGTGGTCACAGGAAAGGACCTGCAGGTTTCCTAACATCAAAAATTATATTCTTTTCTTTGGGGTTTATTTTCCAAAGGGTTAATCTTATACTTTGCCAGGGCGCCTGGGTGGCTCAGTCATTGGGCGTCTGCCTTCAGCTCGGGTCGTGATCCCAGGGTCCTGGGATGGAGTCCGGCATCGGGCTCCCTGCTCCACGGGAGGCCTGCTTCTCCCTCTCCCACTCCCCCTGCTTGTGTTCCCTCTCTCGCTGTGTCTCTCTCTGTCAAATGGGTGGATAAAATCTTTAAAAAAAGAAAAAAAAACTTAATACTTTGCCCAGGAGCTACATCTTACAAATAAACATTTTTATCATTGATTTTTAAATATTCTAAATTATTTAAGTTTTAATGATTGAGCTTTTAGTACTAACACTAATAATTTTGGCAATCCCAAAACCTCACTTTATAAGTCTAAAACTAGTATGATCTAACACTTTAAGAATCCCATTTAGGAAAGCCCTTGTCTATGGAGACAAGTGCTACCTTCCCCACACGTAAAAAACCGTCCTAAATCAACACCACACTTTAAGAACAGCCAAGACAATTACTGAAAAAGAATTAACAAGTGCTGACGAGGAGGTAAGGAAAAGGGAACTCTTGTGCACGGCAGACAGGAATGTAAATTGGTGCAGCCACTACGGAAAATAGTATGGAGAGTCCTCAAAAAAATTAAAAACAGGATTATCACATGATTCAGAAATTCCATTTGTGGGTATTTATCTGAAGAAAACAAAACCACTAACTTGAAAAGATATATGCAGCCCCATGTCCACTGCAACATTATTTACAATAGCCAAGATATGGAAACAAACCACCTAAGTGCACATTGATAGATGAATAAAGAAAATGTGGTGTACACACACAATGGAGTATTATCCAGCCATAAAAAAGAATGAAATCTTGCCATCTGCAGTAACATGGGTGGACCTTGAGGACATTATGCTAAGTGAAATAGCGTCTGCTCTCGGAGAAAGACAAATATCAAGTGATGTCACTCATATGTGGAATCTAAAAAAGAAAAAAACAAAAAACAAAACAAAAAAAACCCCAACAAGTTCATAGATACAGAGAACAGATTGGTGGTTGCCAGAGATGGGGGACAGGTGAAATGGGTGAAGATGGTCAAAAGGTACAGACTTCCAGTTATAAAAATAGATGTCACGGGGATGTAACGCACAAGATGCAACACATAGCATGGCGACTCTGGTTAATAGCACTGTAGTGCGTATTTGAAAGTTGCTAAGAGACTAAATCTTAAAAGATCTCATCACAAGAAAAAACTTCTGTAACTATGTATGGTGACAGATGTTAACTACACTTATCGTGGTGACTGTTTTACAAAACATATACAAATATCAAATCACTTATGTTGTACGCCTGAAATGAATCTAACGTTGTAGGTCATATACCTCAATAAAAGAAAAAAAAAAACAGCTAAGAAAACGCACATCCTTACACACCAGGCTGCACTTAATTTATGCTTCATTAGGTTATGTTAATCATATCCTTTAAAATTCCTGATTTGAAAGCATATCTGAAATAAAACTAACCAAGATATGATTTAAGATTACTGCTTCCTTTGAACAGAAAATACAATACATAAAGATTATTTTGATTAACTTTTAAAAAATCTTCAATTATTCAAGGTTCATATCACAAAAAGTAGGGAAGAATGCTTCATGTGTTCCCAGCTGGATGCAGTGGACAAGAGGAAACTGAGAAGGTAAGACCTGGAGAAAGCACACCATTAAGGAGCTCCATGTAATATTTAGTTCTTGGTCATCCGTCCACTCACCCTCTACCCGACAAGCATGTATTATGCACCTACTGTGGCAGGGCCGAGGCCATCAGAGGTGAGGAGAAAGAGTTCTGACCACAAAGTGCTGAGAGAATCCAGGTGGGAAAACCATATGAGCACAACTGGAACACATGGTGGGATGTTGTAAGTGTCGTGGGAGAGGAAAAAAGAACGTGGTTAATTCTGCTGGCACAGACCTGTGGACCTCAGCAAGATGGGGATCTGGGCAGTGGGTGGGTGGGTACTGGAACTCAGCCCTGGGGGGAAGTGCAGAATTCAGGAGAGTGAGGGAAGGGTGATTTGGGTGTGTGTGTGTGTGTGTCAATGCTACCCAGGGAACATCACAGGCACCAATTACGGGACACGGAAGGCATGGAGTAGAAAGTAGGACAGAAGGGATGAGGCCACTGGATTTCTGGATCAACTGTAGCTTATGTTTTGGGTTTTTTTTTTTTTTTTAGATTTTATTTATCTGACAGAGAGAGACACAGCGAGAGAGGGAACACAAGCAGGGGGAGTGGGAGAGGAAGAAGCAGGCTTCCCGCGGAGCGGGGAGCCCGACGCGGGGCTCGATCCCAGGACCCCGGGATCATGACCTGAGCCGAAGGCAGACGCTTAACGACTGAGCCACCCAGGCGCCCCTGTAGCTTAAGTTTTAAAGCTTTCTTACCTTGGTTTCATGAATAACCAACCCATAAAAGGATAATTTACAAGGTCAAAAGAAACCGTACTTTCTCTTAAAAAGTGGAAATTGCTTTATTATATATTATCTGAAACATTCTCAAAGCAGACTTGCAGAAATGAGTCATCAGACTGTAAAATGTCATCACAAATATCCCCTAGCAAGGGCTTAGAGAGCCAATGCTACGTTGATCTGTTTGCAGACATTGTCTAAAACAATGTTTTTTCAGGTTTGTGGTCACAATACCATCAGCCTCTCTAATAAAAATGTACACTTATATTCCAGCTGCATTACTGGTGCAAAGAGCAGTTATTCATCAAACACCTTTTAAAATCCTCTCTTCAAATAACCTATTCAGCCTACTGGGGAAACTCATATCAAAAACAAACAAAATATTTAACAAGAGAGAGCCACACATGAATACGCACACACGCACAGTCAGAAAAACAAGGATTTGTCAAAAAGAGTAACTTCTTCCTTCCTCCAACCAGATTCAGGACAATTTATTTACCGTTATGCCTAAGAGGTTAAAAATAAGCTAATTCATCAAGTCCCAGAAATGTGATTTAAGCAATGGTTCATTATAAAAGCATTCCTACAACAAAATAATTGAGAGTTCCCAGTGGAATTAAATATAGTGGGATTACCACTCGTGTTCACAGCAGCTATAAACCAAACCATCTCTCCATCTAGTAAGTATCAAAAGACCCTCAGGTACAACACCTACTTGTGGAATGACCCTTGCCGATCAGGAAGACTTTTTCCTACCTAAAGTTGCCACAATAAAGCTTTGCGCACCTATCCATTTCTTGATAGGAGGTTTAATGTTTCATGTCACTTCTTGTTTCTGCTCACAGGCTATAAACATTTCAACTCCGGCTCCATCTCTTGTTACTCTTTTCATGGCTCCCTATTTCTTGCCCTGAAACCTACTGAGAAATTCTCTTCAGTAAACTTTGTTTATAGTGTAGTTTTCATACATCATTTCTCACCAGTATTGTGAATCCTGAATAGAAATCTATCCCCGGGATGCCTGGGTGGCTCAGTCGGTTAAGCATCTGCCTTCAGCTCAGGTCATGATCCCAGGGTCCTGGGATCAAGCCCCACATTGGGCTCCTTGCTCAGCGGGGAGTCTGCTTCTCCCTCCCCCACTTGTGCACACACTTGCACTCTCTCTCTCTCTCTCACACACAAATTAAAAAAAATAAATCTTTAAAAAAAATAAAAAAGAAATCTCATTATCCCCCAAAAGAGCTGTCAAACAAAAGCCTGGACTGCAATGTCTCTATTCCCTTTATAATGAAGATACATCTAAGATAAAAATCATGTACAATCAAGTAATACCATTTATGAGTTAATGGAATAGGAAACTCTGAGAATAAAGAGATTTAGAGGCATGGGTAGTTGACCCAAACTAGATTTTAAGTCAGGTGAGGACAGGGGAGGTCGCAAGGAAGTAAGAATTGGGACAGGTGAGGGTAGTAAGAAGGAAAAAGGGTGGCGAGTAAACAAGTTCAGCACCCCACTTAAGAGAGAACCATACATGTCAATTACATCTCAATTAAAAAGAGCAAGAGAACCACAGCATCAAAATTAGACTCTTACAGTAGCTGAATTCAATACAATCAATATTTATTGAGCACTTCCTATGCACAAAGCCCCTAGGAGACTGTGAAGACAGATGCTGGTTTGCCACACTTCCGCAATTAACTACTTAGAACATATTTGTTCAAACATCAAGGGCTGATTTTTTAAATTTCTTAAAACCTTATTTATGTGGGGTGCCTGGGTGGCTCAGTTGATTAAGCATCCGCCTTCAGCTCAAGTCATGATGGGATCTAGTCCCAAGTCAGGCTCTCCTTGCTCAGCGGGGGAGTCTGCTTCTCCCTCTGTGTCCCCCCCCCCCAATTTGTGCGCTCTCACTCTCGTGCGCACTCTCTCAGATAAACTCTTAAAATAAAGTTATTTATGCACATTTTCCCATTAAAGGACAATTTCAGAAAAAATGGGTTAGGATGTGAATGGAGGAAAAAAAAATGAAGGTAGAGACGATGAAACCATGAGTATGGTAAACACATAAAATGCTTTTCATTTCACATTTGTTAGAAGGTGGGTTGAAAATCGGACTCTAGGCTTTCTGGCAGCCAGTGCACAGGGAGAATAGCACTGGCTACACACTCATTTCACTGCTGGTACAATAAACCCAGCATCTGGGCAGGAGAAACCAGCGACTTGAATACTAAGACTAGACAGCAGTTTCTTCTGGGGGTCCTCTTAACCTTTTAACTGACTACATGTTTCATAGGGCTGTTTTTTTTAAAGGTATGCTAATGTGGGAAATTCAGTAAAAACATTTGGGTGAGGGATTCCATGCAGTCTGAACTCAGATGTATGCAGCTCAGAGAACAGAAAGCTGATATTTATTTTTAAAAAGACAGGAAAATTCATACTGTGGTAAATTAAATGGGATTTTTTAAAAAGAAGATGCTTTGGGGCACCTGGGTGGCTCAGTTGTTAAGCATCTGCCTTCGTCTCAGGTCATGATCCCAGGGTCCTGGGATCAAGCCCCACATCAGGCTCTCTGCTCTGCAGGAAGCCTGCTTCTCCCTCTCCCACTCCCCCGCTTGTGTTCCCTCTCTCGCTGTCTCTCTCTCTCTGTCAAATAAATAAATAAAATCGTTAAAAGAAAAAGAAGATGCTTCTAGAATACAGCTGAGGTAACACTATTTACTATCTATTGGTTTATAGCCTACAGGTTAGCTCAAGATGTCTATTATATAATGGTTTCAGGGTTCTAATGCTAAATACTCTTGAATAAGCAACATTTCACAGATGAAAACACTGCTGATGACAGAATGATCAGAGCGAGACTTAATACTGACATGCTTACCCGATCAAATAAATTTCAATTACTCTTCAAAGGGAAAAGTTACTAGGACCACAAGGTAGAGCTGCTACTCTAGTGACTGCCTAAGATCACACAGAGGATTGTTCAACCATTAAGACAACCATTCTGACACTGACAGTATTTCATTCAATATTCTCCTTACATCCCCTGGTAAAATCACAAAATGGCAATTTTCAAGATGGAAAGGGCTTTGGGGACCAATTAGACAAGTCTCTTTGTTTTGAAAAGGGAGTACAACAGGCCCAAACAGACCGAAAGACTTGGGGCTAAGTTGAGAGAGCTCTGCGGTGGCAAGGCCACCACGAGTGCCAACCGCCTACCACCACCTCAATTAGCTGCTCATTTCTATTCTATGACCTAAACACATTTAGTTTATAGAGCAATCAGATCAACCAATATTTGCCTCGGGTTTTCTACCTTAGTTTCACAGGGACCTCATTCCACAAGTATTTATCTGCCAAGACACAAAATTATGTTCTAGCTTAGAGTTTGCCATAAAACAGCACTAATAGTGTTTGTTAAATTGCAATAAATAGTAAAATCTAAAAAAAAAAACTGAGCACTAATACTAATACCTAAGCACTGGGAAGATAGTAATGTTTAACAAACTGGTCTAGAATGACCTTGCCCCAATGTCTTCTGTACAAACTCCAAGGTACAACTAAACACCCTCCTCAGGAGAGCGCTCTGAAACCAGTATTACAGAGTACAGTGCCCTAGTTACAAACACAAGAGGCAGAATGGGAGTCAAGTGTCAAATGGGATTGACCTACATTCAAAAGGCAAAAGCAATTTCTAAATTAACATCTGGTGGTGGAATGGAAACATGTATTGCTATACTGCTTTGTTTCCAGATGTTTAAAAAAAAAAGCATACCCAAACTTCTCTGCAAAGTACACTTGATTTTTTTAAGTTTTAAACACAGCTTATGTAGAGACTCAAATGCTGTCCTGGGGGCCTGAAATCTTACCAGGGAGGTTTTCAAACTAAGCAGCAGAAAACCCAAGTTAAGAAAGGCACAATTAGGTAAGGGCTTTCTGTTTAGAGATAATTCACCAGGTGCCATCATCACTCAAAGCTGTGTCCTGCAGAACAGAAAGACCAGCAGGAGCCATGGATTGCCCTGACAACCGCTCAGCCTCAGCCAGTGTGCTGCTGACAAGCAGAGATGCTGACTCTGGATCGTGACCATAGACACCGGGCCATGCCTTGGCTAAAGGTAACACGACATGCTCTTGCTCGCTTATGCTTCAGATTAAATGCGTTCTTTAAAAAACAATTCTGGTATACAAAGTGTATCCATGTTGACAAACTTTTTCCCACCCAAAAAATACTGACAGACTTACCTACCATATGAAGGATGAGAATTGTCTATTTTCCAAAATTACCAAATCCTCCTATAAATTAGAGCACACTCATACTTTCAGAAAAGGTCAAATATAATTGGGAATGCTTACTTGAGCTACTATCAATGACAAGTCCTTGCAAGCTAAGATTTTATGAGCTGTGGGGTTGCAAATATCACTTTTGTTGTGTTTTTCCTGTTTTCATGGATGCTAGGGGTCTGAATGTGGCAAAAATATATAAAATACTTGTCTTTAGCCATAGGACTCTTCATATCACATGGGGAGACCACAAAACAGACTTTGAGTGAAAAATGTCCCCACGGCCAGTTAACAGAATTTGTAGAAAATGGTTTAGTAGTCCTAACTAAAACTCCTAAGTGGCCAGGATATTTGTCAGTTTCTTTATGGTATGATTTCAAAGAGGCGAACTATAAAGAAGCCAACTCACAGGCTTGTCTTTCTTCTTTCAGGGGTCTTTTATGAAGTAAAATGATGGAAGCATTTCCACTTCTAAAGTTCAGTAAATTGACTTAATAGGATGGACAGTCAAAACTTAAAACAAATATCTGCAAATTAGAAACAAGCCAATGTAAGGCTTAAGATGATTACCTAGAGGCGAAGTACTGAGTGTTCCCCTATGATTAAGCCTAATAAGCCCCACTGTATCATTTTCTTTTTTTTAAAGGGCATCCGCATTCCTGCTGGGGCATGCAGTGGCACCAGGTGGGAATAGCATCTGGTGGGAAATATGGAGAAAGGGGCTTAGAGATGATAATTTGAGAAAGGGCAGCCAGCTCTGTAACAATTCTACTCCAGATGTTAAATGGACTTAACAGAAAACGAAATTAATCATTTATGTTTAAATGGTGGTATAGTGAAGGGGGCTCCTTGTGTTGGGCTTGTTTCACTGTTTAGTATATTTCTGACCGAGAAGTACAACACTTTCTAATAAAGTACAATTTCATAAAGTGGAAGCCCCTCTCTCCAATTTACTGCTAAGTATCATTTTAAGGAGTTTGCCCCTTTTCCTTGGTGTTAGTAACAAAATGCCCTTCCTCATTCTCTCTCAAACACTCAGGGAGAGAATTTTAAATATGTATTTAAATATTTCCTCCAGCATTCAAAACTGTGAAGCCCTGAAATAGCTGGAGAAAAAAAAACACAGGAAGTGAAAGTGACAAGATAATGGCATGGCTTTTGTTTTTCTTGCAAACTGCAGAGCTAAACGTATTTTTCTCTTTAACAATCTGAAACTAATCTAATGGGGGGAGGGAGGCTGAGAATTAAAACTCAGAAACAGCGCGCTCCCCAACCACACGCACCTGGAAGGCTTTTTTTTTTTTTTTTTAAGATTTTACTTATTTATTTGAGAGAGAGAATGAGAGATAGAGAGCACGAGAGGGAAGAGGGTCAGAGGGAGAGGCAGACTCCCTGCCGAGCAGGGAGCCCGATGTGGGACTCGATCCCGGGACTCCAGGATCATGACCTGAGCTGAAGGTAGTCGCTTAACCAACTGAGCCACCCAGGTGCCCCCTGGAAGGCTCTTTTTAATGGGCTGTCTTTCCTCATCAGGCTCAGTTAGGGCTCCTGTCGGGCTCCATCCCAATCCGAGTTGCACGCAGCATTTCCCCCTCTTGTCTTTTCTAGTGCACATCCACTCTCTTCTCTTTCCTCCCAGCAACGGTTCTACCCAGGCCACAATACAACTGTGTCAGGCCCGCTGTTACTCACCGACACACACTCATGATTCACCCGTGTCTCATAACAAAACGCGAGTTTTTCTTCCCCCTTTAGAAGGGAGGGGCTGGTGGTTTTCAGACTGGAGATTTCACTTCCCTACGGCAGTGCACACTCGGGGCAGTCACTGTGCTCCATCGTTTCCTGAGCCCCTCTCCCCACCCATGACCGAGCCGACGGCAAAGGGACTCTGAAAACTTCCTCCGGAGCGCGTTTTGGCCGCGGAGAAACTGCCTCCCGGAGAGATTCTGCTGCTCCCTGAGGCGCCTCCCCGTGGTCCCCGCACCCCAACTTGACGGAGGTGATGCTCCTCCTCGCCGCCCCAGCCTCGCCTTCCCTCGGCCGCTGGGCGTGACTGCGCCTGCAGACCTGGGAACCCACGTCTGCGGCCCGGGCGCCCACTTGTCGGGGTCTTCCCGCGCGCAGCCGGAGGGCCAGCAAAACACGGTGAACTTGCCAGCCGCTCGGCTTTCGCTCCCGCCCAAGTTTCCCTACGCAAACTTTTCCAGGCGCCCCCCGGCCTCCGGAGCCGGGCTCTGTCTCACCTGAGGCATCGGCGTTCGCGGCCGCGGACGCGCTCGGCCCCGGGGTCCGGGGATCGGCAGCAACCGCGGGCGCCGCGTGCAGGCGCCCCTCAGAAGCATTATCCTGCCCAGACGCGGGCTCCCGCACAAGTCAGCCAGCCAGCGCCCCGAGGCTAGCAGTGCGCGCTCTCAGTGCGTGCAGCCCGGCCCGCGCCTCCCGCCAGCCCCCGCCTCTCCGCGCCGCGCCGCGCCGCCGGGCGGGGGGAGGGCTAAGGGGAGGGTGTGTCCCGCTTCCCGAGGCTCTGTGTAAGCGCCCGGCGCCAAACTGTTTTCTCTCCTCCGACGGAAAAAAGAGGAAAAAGGGGCGGGGCGCTAGTGAACCGCCCTCCCCCATCTTAGATTTCGACGGGCAGCGCGAATGCGTGGCGTACACCTCTTTTTCCCGTGGAAGCCCCTTCTGGAATAAACGAGAGTTTGCGATCACACCTTGGGGGCTGTTGATTTCAACACCCACCGTTAATTCTGGGGACTTAGTGTCTCCGTCCCCGCCCACGGGGCAGGGAGGAGTGGGGGTGAGGAGAGGAGAGCCTCCGGGACCTGGAGAGACGCAGGCGGGAACCCTCTGGGAGTTAGTCTCCAGGACCGAGTGGGAAAGGGGGAGAGAAGCAGGTCCCCAAGGCTCCACGCGTCAGTTGTCTCCGAGGCTTATGCTAAGGGCAGCGATGGCCAGGGAGCGTCCATCAGAGTCAGCTCAAGGCCTACTTCTGCCGGAGGTTTGCAGTTCTCTAGACGGTGGTCCGCCTGGACCTCTATGGGACAAGTCTCCGCCACAGCGCAACTGGCTTCTCTTTTCAATTGCGTTTTTAATGAAAAGAGCAAAGGAACCGGAACTTAATCTTTCCAGCAACGGGAAAATGTAATGTTTTGACTTTTTGTTTATAAAAACAGATTAAGAAGGGACGCCTGGGTGGCTCAATCGGTTAACGTCCGCCTTCGGCTCAGGTCATGATCCCAGGGTCCTGGGAAGGAGCCCCGCATCGGGCTCCCTGCTCAGTTGGGGAGTCTGCTTTTCCCTCTGCTTGCCGCTCCCTCTGCTTGGGCTCTCTCTCTCTCCCTCTGACAAATAAATAAATGAAGTCTTTAAAAAATAATAAAAAAATAAAAACAAATTTTAAAAACACTATTTGAGCAACCTAATCTTTCACATAGCTTGGTTATAATAGAGTTCTCAGATAAAATACAGGATGCCCAGTTAAATTGGAATTTCGGATAAACAAGTAATTTAAGTATGTACCAAATGTTGCATGGCCAACACTTTAAAGAAAAATGAGATATTTGGGATATACTTAGATTAAATTATTTATTTATCTTTTAGCTATAAAATGAATAAATTCTGGGGACCTAATGTACCACACGATAACTATGGTTAATAATACCATATCGTGGGGCGCCTGGGTGGCTTAGTTGCTAACCTCTGCCTTTGTCTCAGGTCATGATCCGAGAGTCCTGGGATCGAGCCCCGCGTCAGGCTCCCTGCTCCCGGGGAAGCCTGCTTCTCCCTCTCCCTCTGCCCCTCCCTCTACTTGTGTTCCTGCTCTCGCTGTGTCTCTCTCTGTCAAATAAATAAATAAAATCTTAAAAAAATAATAGTAATGATACCATATCATATGCTTGAAATTTGCTAAGAGAGTAGTAGATCTTAACTGTACTTAGCACATCAAAAAAAAAAAGTATACTAGGTAACAGATGTATTAATTAACTTGGGATAATCATTAGAAATGCATACATATATCAGGCCATCACATTGTACCCTTTAAATGTATTCACTTTTTATTTGCCCATTATATCTCAATAGAGCTGGGGGGGAGGAAGAGAAAGGAACAAAAGAGTTTTATAAGGGAAAATGGAGAAGAGGAGAAAATGTCTATTTTAGAGCACAGACTCTGCCCATACACATTGTAATACTTTTTTCCCAATAGTTTTTGGCAACATTCCCTTTAATTAAATTTTTGTAGCACAACAGTTTTGCAATACTTTCTATAGAGAAACTAGGAAAGATAGCTGTCTTCTCTAGCATGTTGATTTGTTTTATATCATTGATAGTTGAGAAAAGTGTCTCTAAGCTTTACAACTCACCACTGGTAACATCATGTTAATTCTTAGGATTGTTCTTAAATTGGGGAAAACTTCCTTCAGGTGTTTTTCATGTATGTAATAATTAAAAGAGTATTCCACAGACCGACTTCTGGTTCCATTCATTTCAAATGCCATTTTTCACTAGCCCCAGACTTCTGGTAACTTGGCACTGTAGGACACATTCATACTCTAGTACAATCTCTGGCTCTACAATTTGGGGTCACAATACAGGGTAAGTTGGCCCAGTAGGTGATCGGAGTATTCTTAGAAGCCACTTCTACATGGGTGTGGCTAGCAATAATTTTAGTAAACCTGGAAATTACCTGTAGGCTGCTTAAAAATATCCCACTAAATCCAAACTAGATGTACCTCCACTTCAACTTATTTTCTGCTGGATCTTGAAAATGGCCATAACTCCTCAATCACATGATAAAAGAAAATGTGTGACAGAGGAGTGGTGGAACAAAAAAAGAGACAGTGGTCTTGATTTCAGGAAAAATGTCTTACTTTTAGTAAAACAACAAAAAACACCAACACATTGCTAGGGACCCTTCACTCCACTGCAACTGTCTTGGAAGAGGCTTGTGTAAGTGAAGAGCCCCTGAAACTTCAACTAAATTAACTTTGCTGGTACCTAAGTCCTCAATAAATGCTCTTATTATTATTACAGACCATTCCATTGCACTTAACACCTGCCTATTTTGTAGCATTTATCACACTATTTGTTTGCACCTATGTCTGGCTCTCCAGCCAAATTATAAATGCAGGAGCAGGTGCATGGTTTTATTAATCTTCGTGTCAGAGTGCCTAGCACAGTTCGTGCTTTAGAGACTTAGTCAACAATGAATAAATGAAATTATGCTAATGGAAAGGAAAAGATACTGCAAGAACAACTTAAAACAGATGGACTGAGGAAAAGTCCAGGAGCTGTGGATACAAGTACTGGTGTCAAATGCTCAAGGGCAAGGAACAAAGACCTCAAACAAAAAAGAGGGACATCTGGGTGGCTCAGTTGGCTGGGCATTTGACTGTTGATTACAGCTCAGGTCATGATCTCAAGGTCATGGGAACGAGCCCCAAATCAGGCTCTGCGCTGGGCATGGAGTCTGCTTAGGATTCTCTCTCTCCCTCTCCCTCTGCCCCTCTGCTCTCCCCACCTCTCTCCGAAAAAAGAGAGAGAGAGAGAGAAATGCAGAATTATAAGAAGTGTCTTAAAAACAGCCAGTGTAATTCCATTTACATAAGATGACCAGAGAAGGCAAATCTATAGGGACAGAGAGTAATTAGTAGTTGCCTGGGGCCGAGGGTGGAATTGGGAGTGATGTAAATGAGCATGAGGAATCTTTCTGGGGTGATGGAAATATTCTAAATTGGATTGTGGTAATTGTTACATGAGTCTATAAATTTGCCAAACAATAATTTGTACACTTTATTTTTTAAAGATTTATTTATTATTTATCTTTTTTAAAGATTTTATTTATTTATTTGACAGAGAGAGACACAGCGAGAGAGGGAACCCAAGCAGGGGGAGTGGGAGAGGGAGAAGCAGGCTCCTCGCCAAGCACAGAACCCGATATGGGACTCAATCCCAGGACCCCAGGATCATGACCCGAGCCAAAGGGAAACACTTAACTGATTGAGCCACTCAGGCACCCCCATTTGTACTCTTTAAATGAGTGATCTTATATCATGTAAATAATACTTGATAAAGCTGCTTAAATTTTTTTTCTGACTAGTGAGATCAGAGATTCAAAGATGAAAAGGCTGTAATATCTAAGTAGCATTTATGAAGTGGCTCACATTAAGTCACTATTCTCACCAAGATTCCCATACATTATGGGGAAGTTTGTTGGGCACCAAAGAGATCTATGTGTGCTGAGCCACTGTGTGGACAGAACCTCCACAGTAAGCCCTTTCCATCTGCAGTGTCCAGAGGCTCTCTCCCAGCAGTGTGCTGGCTTCCCAAGTTACCAGAAGTACATGCTTAGTAAAAAGAAATAATGTTTGAAATCAATGGACCCAGAAGGTGGTCTATGGAATATTCTTCCAATTATTACAGCTCATATATGAAAAACACTTGATGGAAGTTTCCCCAAATTTAAGAACAGTCCTAAGAATTAACACAACATGGCCAATGGTGAGTCATAAGGCTTAGAGACACTTTTCTCAACTATCAGTGATATAAAACAAATCAACATACTAGAGAAAAAAGTTCTCTTTTCAATTCTCTCTATAGAAAGTATAAAAAAATTGTTGTGGTATGAAAGTTTAATTAAAGGGAATGTAGCCAAAATACTGTTGGAAGAAAGTATTACAGTTGATACGTGGGGGTGATGGATTTTTAAAAATATTTTCCTTTGAGGGGTTTGTGCTTTTTAAAAAAATTATTATTTATTATTTATTTTCTCCCTCTATTCATTACCATGCCAATTTTGTATTCCTAACTTCTTATTACTTTTCATAAAAAGGGTCTTCCAAAGTATATAAGCTTCATGCTCCACAAAAGCTGATTCTGCCTCTGGGGATCAGGCATTAAGTACTTCGTGTTATCTTGTTTAGTCATTACAAAAACCTTATGGGATAAGTATTATTAGCTCCCTATTACAAATGAAGAAATGGAAGCTTGGTAGGTTACACAGTCAGAATTCGAGTATGGAATTCTGTAACTATAACCCCCAAGATTTTTGGACTCAAGACCCCAAGATAACCCTGCCTATCTCTTCTGACATCACCTAGCCACCTGACCTTCCCATAACCACAGCTAGGATTAGGGTGAGGTGAATTGTTGAAGTGAGGAGTCCAGATTCTGGCTTTATTTAAAATTTTGATATTCTGTTCATTATGGATTTTTTCCTTAATTTTGATTTTTAAAAAATATTACATTAAACAACCAGCATCACAGAAATACAATTATAAGAGAATATTATGAAAAACTATATGCCAAAAAACTGGACAACCTGGAAGAAACAGATAAATTCCCAAAATAGGAAGAAATAGAAATTTGAAGAGACCAAAAATTAACAAAGAAATGGAATCAAAAAATCAAAAAACTCCCAATAAACAAAAGTCCATGACCAGATAGCTTCATAAGAGAATTCTACCAAACATTTAAAGAAGAGTTAATATCAGGTACCTGGGTGGCTCAGTTGGTTAAGCGTCCAACTCTTGATTTTGGCTCAGGTCATGATCTCAGAGTAGTGAGATCGAGCCCCTTGTCATTGGGCTCTGCACTGGGCATGGAGCCTGCCTAAGATTCTCTCTCTCCATGGGGCACCTCAGTGGCTCAGTCAGTTAAACGTCCAACTCCTTGATTTTGGCTCAGGTCAAGATCTCAGGGTCCTGGGATCAAGCCATGTGTTGGGCTCTGTGCTCAGCATGGAGTCTACTTGAGGATACTCTCCCTCTCCCTCCACCCCTCCCCTGCTTGTGCATGCCCTCTTTCTAAAATAAATAAATAAATCTTAAAAAAAAATACTCTCTCTCCCTTTCCCTTTCCCCCCTTGTTTGCATGTGCACACACACACACACACACTCTCTCTCTCTCTCTCAAAAAAAAAGGAGTTAATACCTATTCTTCTCAAACTACTCCAAAAAATAAAAAAGGAAAACTTCCAAATTCATTCCATGAAGCAAGCATGAACCCTTATACTAAAACCAAATAAAGACACTACTAAAAAAGAGAATTACAGGCCAATATCCCTGATGAACATAGATGCAAAAATTCTCAATAAAATATTTGCAAAGTGAATCCAATAATGCATTAAAAAAATCATTCACCATGATCAACTGTGATTTATTTCTGGGTTGCAATTGTGGTTCACAAATCAATCAACATGATATGTCACATTAATAAAAGAAAGGATAAGAACCACATGATTCTCTCAATAGATGCAGAAAAAGCATTTGACAAAGCATCTATTCATGATAAAAACCCTTAACAAAGTAGGTTTAGAGGAACATACCTCAACATAATAAAGGTCATATATGAAAAACACACAGCTAACATGATCCTCAAAAGGGAAAAATTGAGAGCTTTTCCTCTACGATCAGGAACATGGCAGGGATGTCCCCTATCACCACTATTATTCAACGTAGTACTGGAAGTCCTAGCCACAGCAGTCAGACAACAAAAAGAAACAAAAGGCATCCAAATAGGCAGTGAAGAAGTAAAAGTTTCACTATATGCAGATGACATGATACCATATATTGAAAACCCAAAGACTCTGCCCTAAGTCTGCTAGAACTGATAAACGAATTCAGTGAAGTCACAGGATACAAAATCAACATACAAAAATTTATTGCATTTCTATACACCAATAATGATACAGCAGAAAGAGAAATTAAGGAATCAATCCCATTTACCATGGCACCAAAAACAATAAGATACCTCGGAATAAACCTAACCAAAGAGGTGAAAGACCTGTACTCTGAAAACAATAAAATACTGATGAAAGAAATTGAAGATGACACAAAGAAATGGAAAATCATTCCACGCTCATGTATTGGAAGAACAAATATTGTTAAAATGTCTATACTACCCAAAAGAATCTACACATTTAATGCAATCCCTATCAAAATACCACCAGCATTTTTCACAGAGCTAGAACAAACAATCCTAAAATGTGTACAGAACCACAAAACGCTAAATAGCCAAAGCAATCTTAGAAAATGAAGCTGGAGGCATCACAATTCCGGATTTCAAGGTATATTACAAAGCTGTAATCATCAAGACAGTATGGTACCGGCAAAACAAAAGACACCTAAATCAATGGAACAGAATAGAAAATCCAGAAATGGCCCCATAATGATATGGTCAATTAATCTTTGACAAAGCAGGAAAGAATATCCAGTCTCTTCAACAAATGGTGTTGGGAAAACTGGACTGCTACGTGCAAAAGAATGAGATTGAACCACTTTCTTATACCACACACAAAAATAAATTCAAAATGGACTAAAGATCTACATGTGAGACTTAAAACCATAAAAATCCCAGAATACAACGCAGATAGCAACTTCTTTGACATCAGTCGTAGCAACTTCTTTCTAGATATGTTTCCTGAGGCAAGGGAAACAAAAGCAAAAATAAACTATTGAGACGACATCACAATAAAAAAAAATGTTTCCTTCCGCACAGCAAAGGAAATAATTAACGAAACTAAAAGGCAGACTACAGAAGAGAGAAGATATTTGCAAATGACATATCTAATAAAGGGTTAGTATAAAAAATATATAAAGAACTTTAAAATTCAACACCCCAAAAATGAATAACCCAATTTAAAAAATGGACAGAAGACATGAATAGACATTTTTAAAAAGAAGACATCCAGATGGCCAACAGACACAGGACAAGATGCACAACATCACTCCTCATAAGGGAAATGCAGATCAAAACTACAATGAGATATCATCTCACACTTGTCAGAATGACTAAAATCAACAACACAAGAAACAACAGGTGTTGGCCAGGATGTGGAGAAAGGGGAACCCTCTTACACTATTGGAGGGAATGCAAACTGGTGTACCTACTGTGGAAAACAGTATGGAGATTCCTCAAAAAGTTAAAAATAGACCTACCCTATGACCCAGCAATCATCCTACTGGATATTTACCCAAAGAATAGAAAAATACTAATTCAAAGGGATACATGCACCCTGATGTTTATAGCAGCATTATTTACAAAAGCCAAGATATGGAAGCAGCCCAAGTGTCCACTGACTGATGAATGGATAAAGAAGAGGTGGTATATATACATACAGTGGAATATTACTCAGCCATCAAAAAGAATGAAATCTTGCCATTTGGAAGGATATGGATGGAGCTAGAGAGTATTAGGTTAAGTGAAATAGTCAGAGAAAGACAAATTACCATGTGATTTCACTCATATGTAGAATTTAAGAAATAAAACAAATGAGTAAAGGGGGAAAAAAGAAAGAAAGGCAAACCAGGAAAGAGACTCTTAGCTATAGAGAACAAGCTGCTGGTTACCAAAAGGGAGGTGGGTGGGGGATGGGTGGCATAGTGATGGGGATGAAGGAGCGCACTTGTGATGAGCACCGAGTGATGTCTGGAAGTGCTGAATCACTGTATTGTACACCTGAAACTAATATTACACTGTATGTTAACTAAAAAAAATTACATTAAAATATTATCTTAATGACTGAGTTTTTAAGTGCCCCTTTTAAATTTTGAGCCCTTGTTTTAACCCTGTGTCATATTCTCAATTAGGACATCAATATTCATATTTGTACTCTAACTTCTAATAAACCTAGTCCACAGATTTCACCCACTGACTCTTATACAACCTGCTCTTGCAGACACTATTCACTTATGTCCTCAAACTACCTTCCATTTGAAGAACTCAATTTTTCATAGATTAGCCAACCAATAATGAAATTGGATTATCTAGTGTTAGTACTGCTTGCATGCTACTGGCAAAGAGGCTCGCCTCAGGGGCGCCTGGGTGGCTCCGTCGGTTAAGCATCCGCCTTCGGCTCAGGTCATGATCCCGGAGTCCCCAGATGGGGCCCCAAGTCAGGCTTCCTGCTCAGTGGGGAGTCTGCTTCTCCCTCTCCCCCTGCCCCTCCCCCTGCTTGTGCTCACTCCCTCTCTCTCTCAATCACTCTCTCTCAAATAAATAAATAAAATCTTAAAAAAAAAAGAGACTAGCCTCAGTCAAGGTGGAAGGAAAATTTATTTACCAAAAAAGCTTTATATTTTTTGTCACCTGGTTTTACTGGTAAAATCATCTGAACTGAACAATCTTAAATATATCCTCTGAAGATGTGAGCTGCACTGGACTGTAGGATGGCAGAATGGCTAAGGGGTCCCCTCAGGTATCTTACTTGGAGGCCCCCCTGACTGAATTCTAGAGAAGGATATTCCTTTTCCCTATTCTGCCTCCAGGCCCTAGGTCTTCATTTTTTTTTTTTTAAGATTTCTTTATTTATTTCAGAGAGAGGGAGAGAGAGAAGGCACTCATGGTGGGGAGGGGCATAGGGAGAGAGAGAGAGAAAGAGAGAATCCTAAGCAGACTCCCCGCTGAGCACGGAGCCCAATGCATGGCTCGATCTTAAAATCCTGAGATCATGACCAGAGCCAAAATTAAGAGTTGGATGCTCAACCGACTGAGCCACCAGGTGCCCCTAGGCCTTCATTTTTTTTTAAGATTTTATTTATTTATTTGATAGAAAGAGACACAGCGAGAGATAAACACAAGCAGAGGAAGTGGCAGAGGGAGAAGCAGACTCCCTGCTGAGCGGGGAGCCCCATGCGGGGCTTGATCCCAGGACCTGGGGATCATGACCTGAGCCAAAGGCAGACACTTAACGACTAAGCCACCCAGGTGCCCCTTAGACCTTCATTTTTAACAATTAAAATCATAATACCCAAATGAGGATACATATTGTCAAACACTATGGAAGATTCACAATATAATGACCATATATCAGGCCTCAAAGGAATTCTCAAAAAAAAATTTTTTTTTAATTTGAGAGAGAGAGAGAGAGCACGTGAACTGGGGGAGGGGACAGGGCAGAGGGAGAGAATCTCCAACAGACTCTGCTCTGAGCGTGGAGCCTGACATGGGGCTGGATCTCACAACCCTGAGATCATGACCTGAGCTGAAACCAAGAGTCAGACACTTAACTGACTGAGCCACCCAGGCGCCCCTCTCAAAAAAATTTTTAATCCTGATAACAAAAAGCTATGTTTATGAAATTAGAAATTAAAAAAAGACAAAGCATCACAACTAAATTTATATTTAAATAACACACAAATAGTCATGGATTAAATAGAAAATATACAGAAATTGGGAACTATTTTAAAACTGAATAGGAATGAAAGCACTTAATATTAAAACTTCTCTACTCAGGAAATTGCACAGTCTTGAATGCATTTATTAGAAAACAGTAATGTGTGAAAATAAACTAAGCTTACAATCCAAGAAGCTCAAAAAAGAGCAGCTAAAATAAACCCAACGGAAGAAGTGGAAAGGAACTGATAAAGGTAAAAGCAGAAAGTGAATCAAACTTACTCTACATTTATTCTAGAGCAACCTCTCCCCAAAAGAGAGTGAGTCAATAAAACCAAAAGTTTTTTTTTTGTTTTTTGTTTTTTTTAAGGCACCAAGACAGGCAACCCTGAAACAAGAATGATCAAGAAAATGAAAGAAGGAATACATAAACATGACAGAATGGATGCAAAAAGGGAACCCCCATGAAAAAGAAAAGAAAAAAGCGAACCCCCAATAATAATTGCTTATACCAATCAAATTAAAATTATAAAGACCAAACTTAGCTCAACAAAGATAACCTGAGTAGATCAATGGTAATAGATTAAAACAGTGATTAATGATCTACCTGGAAAAGTGTCCCAGGCCCAGAGGCATAATGGGCCAGTTCAACCAAAACTTCAAGAATAGATAATACCTACCTCATATACCAAAATCTATACAAACTGTTCCAAAGCATCAAAACAGGTGGGACGCTAGCCAACTCATTTAATAAGACAAGCATAATGCTGATCAAAATTAAACAGGTGAATACTATAAAAGCAAACTATAGAGCAATCTTATAAAAGTAAATAAAACAGGGGCGCCTGGGTGGCTCAGTCGTTAAGCGTCTGCCTTCGGCTCAGGTCATGATCCCAGGGTCCTGGGTTGGAGCCCCGTGTCGGGCTCCCTGCTCCACGGGAAGCTTGCTTCTCCCTCTCCCACTCCCCCTGCTTGTGTTCCCCCTCTCGCTGTCTCTCTCTCTGTCAAATAAATAAATAAAAATCTTTAAAAAAAAAGTAAATAAAACAGATCGTAAGTAAAACATTAGCAAATGGAACCCAGTAGCATAATAAAAGAATGATTAAGTAAGGATTCATCCAGACTGCTAAAGTCAATTCCCAAATTTCACATTCTCTTAATGCAAACATGTCCCGTCTAAACTCTGCCCAGGGCTTGATGCATTCATCTACTGTTCACTGCGTCCGCCTTACCCTCTTCAGCAGCCTACTGGAGGCTGACTGGACTCCTGTTAGGGTCAGGTCACATTGCTCCTCTTTTCAAAGCCCTTCAAAGACTTTGCACTGGCCACACTAACTCCTACTCCCTGCCTGTAGCCCTCACTCTGCTCTATTTTTCTTCCTGGCATTTAATCATTACCTGACATATTATATATTTTTATCTTTTAACTCTCCCCACCCCCGCAACCGGAGTGCAAATTCCATGGAGGAAGGGACCTTGTCTGTCTTGTTCACTGCTCTAAAACCATTACCTCACAATGCCTGTCACATAGTAGGTTCTTAAATTTTTGATGAATAAATGAATGAATGAATGAATGAAAGGATGACAAATAAAACAGGACTTCAAAGTTCAAAACAGCAACCACCTTTAAGAATAACAAACATGGGGCACCTGGGTGGCTCAGTCGGTTAAGCGTTGGACTCTTGGTTTCCACTCAGGTCATGATCTCAGGGTCATGAGATTGAGCCCCATGATCTTGGGATCGTGTTGGACATGGAGTCTGCTTAAGATTCTCTCTCTGCCCCTCCCTCCCCCCAACCCTGTTCCCATGTGCACCCGTGTGCTCTCTCTCTCTCTCAATGATAATAATATTAATAATAATAATAATAAAGAATAACACAAATACACATACTTCTGGTTATGTGTGCACAGGGGTGTGCCAGATATTGTTCAAGGCTCTAATGATAGAATGATGAATGAAAAAGCTGAGTTTCGGGGCGCCTGGGTGGCTCAGTCAGTTAAGAGTCTGTGTTTGGCTCAGGTCATGATCCCAAGGCCCTGGGATCAAGTCCCACATTGGGCTCCCTGCTCAGTTGGGAGCATGCTTCTCCCTCTGCCTCTACCTGCCACTCCCCCCCGCTTGTGCTCTCTCTCTCTCTGTGACAAATAAATAAATCTTAAAAAAAAAAGGAAAAGTTGAGTTTCTTGCCCAAATAGGACATAGTAGGAAAGCTAAACAAAACAGGTAATTAAATAAAGTGAAATAAATATTGTAATAGGAAAAGCACCAGGGCCTATGGACCCATGTAGCAGGGAGACCCCCACCTAGGCTTGGGGTAAGTTTTAAGCTGACGTCCATACATACTAATAACTGAAGGAGGAATGGGAGCTAGCCAGATGAAGAGGTGAAGATGTGTTCCTAGCAGAGGGAATAGCATGTTCAAAGGCCCAGAGGTATAACAGTTCATACTCTCTACTAATAAAGAGATTATCAGGTGGAAAGTTAAAACTTGATATCAAACAAAACTTAGTGTAACAATTGTGGCTCACTGGTGAGCATCAAGTTTTGAGGTGTGATGGTATATGATGGAATGGAGTGAGACTGATTCTGTATATCCACAGTGCTGGGTGGTCTGAAGCAAATAGAAGTGTGGTTCATACACTGATCATAAGAACAAGGGAGTTATGGTGGTGGTAGCCAGCACTAATAGTTTGGGTCCTAGTCTTAGTGGGGAAGAATTTCAATGAAGGTAGAAACTGATAGGTATTGAAGCTGGTGATGAGGGCAAAGAGCAGGCTCAAGATGGGAGGCTCATCTCTATATTATTGCTGTGCTGCTATTTTGTCAAGTCATTCACTGCCATTTACTGAGTCTAGTTGGCCCTTAAACATGGGGATCTGGGGCACCAACCCCACCCTCTAACCCCACCCCATAGTCAAAAATCCATGTATAACTTTTGACTCCTCTAAAAACTTAACCACTAATGGCCTACTGTTGACCAGAAGCCTTACCAATAACATAGCCAGTTAGATAACACATATTTTGCATATTATATGTATTATATACAGTATTCTTAGGGTAAAGTAAGCTAGAGAAAAGAAAATGTCATTAAGAAAATTGTAAGACAAAATACATTTAAGTACTATACTGTATTTATTGAAAAAAAAATCTGCAACCAGCAAAGAAACTGAATCAGTAATCAAAAATCTCCCAAGAAACAAAAGTCTAGGGCCAGGTGGCTTCCCAGCGGAATTCTACCAAATATTTAAAGAAGAGTTAATATCTATTCTCAAACTGTTCCAAAAAATAGAAATGGAAGGAAAACTTCCAAACTCATTCTACAAGGCCAGCATTACCTTGATTCCAAAACCAGACAACCCCCCCCCGAAAAGAATTACAGACCAATATCCCTGAGTGAACATGGATGCAAAAATTCTCAACAAGATACTAGCAAATCGAATCCAACAGTACATTAAAAAAATTATTCACCACAGACAAGTGAGATTTATTCCTGGGCTGCAGGGGGGTTCAATATTCACAAATCAACCAACGTGATATACCACATTAATGAAAGAAAGGACAAGAACCATATGATCCTCTCAATAGATGCAGAAAAAGCATTTGACAAAATACAGCATCCATTCTTGATAAAAACCCTCAACAAAGTAGGGATAGAGGGAACATACCTCAACATCATAAAGGCCATAAAAAAAGACCCACACTTAATATCATCCTCAATGGGGAAAAACTTAGAGCTTTTCCTCTCTGTTCAGGATCAAGACAGGGATGTCCACTCTCATCACTGGTATTTAACGTAGTAGTAGAAGTCTTTGCCTCAGTAATCAGACAACAAAAGGAAATAAAAGTCATCTAAATTGTCAAGGAAAGGGGCACCTGGGTGGCTCAGTCGATTAAGCGTCTGCCTTCAGCTCAGGTCATGATCCCAGGGTCCTGGGATCGAGCCCCACATCGGGCTCCCTGCTCAGCGGGAAGCCTGATTCTCCCTCTCCCACTCCCCCTGCTTGTGTTCCCTCTCTCGCTGTGTCTCTCTCTGTCAAATAAATAAATAAAATATTTTTTAAAAAATTTTAAATTGGCAAGGAAGAAGTCAAACTTTCACTATCGCAGATGACATGTATATTCTATGTAGAAAAATCCAAGACTCCACCACAAAGTTGCTAGAACTGATAGATGAATTCAACAAAGTCATAGGATATAAAATCAATGAACAGAAATCTGTTGTATTTCTATATCCCAATCATGAAAAGGCAGAAAATGAAGGAATCAATACCATTTACAAATACACCAATGAATGAAACTGGATCACTTTCTTACACCATACACAAAAATAAACTCCAAATGCATGAAAGACCTAAATGTGAGATAGAAAACCATCAAAATCCTAGAAGAGAACATAGGCAGCAACCTCTTTGCCTTCGACTGCAGCAACTTCCTGCTAGACACATCTCCAGAGGCAAGGGAAACAAAAGGGAAAATGAACTATTGAGACTTCCAGATAAAAAGCTTCTGCACAGGGGTGCCTGGGTGGCTCAGTTGGTTAAGAGACTGCCTTCGGCTCAGGTCATGATCCTGGAGTCCCAGGATCGAGTCCCGCATCGGGCTCCCTGCTCAGCAGGGAGTCTGCTTCTCCCTCTACCTTCCCCCCTCTCATGTACTCTCTCTCTCTCATTCTCTCTCTCAAATAAATAAATGAAATCTTAAAAAAAAAAAAAAAACTTCTGCACAGCGAAAGAAACACTCAACAAAACTAAAAGGCAACCCATGGGATGGAAGAAGATATTTGCAAATGACCTATCTGATAGACGGTTAGTATCCAAAATCTATAAAGAACTTCTCAAACTCAACACCCAAAAAACTTACAAATAATCCAGTTAAGAAATGGGCAGAAGATATGAACAGACATTTTTCCAAGGAAGACGTCCCGATGGCCAACAGACACATGAGAAGATTCCAGCATCACTCACCATCAGGGAAAAACAAATCAAAACCATGATGAGGTACCAGCTCTTACACCTGTCAGAATGGCTAAAATCAACAACACAGGGAACAACAGATGCTGGTGAGGATGTGGAGAAAGGGGACCCTCTTACACTGCTGGTGGGAATGCAAGCTGGTGCAGCCACTCTGGAAAACAGTGTGGAGGTTCCTCTAAAAGTTAAAAATAGAACTACCCTCGGACCTAGCAATTGCACCACTAGGTATTTACCCAAAGGATACAAAAAATACTAATTCAGAGGGATACATGCACCCTGATGTTTATAGCAGCATTATCAACAATAGCCAAATTACGAAAAGAGTCCAAATGTCCATCGACTGATGAATGGATAAAGAAGAGGTGGTGCGCGCGTGCACACACACACACACACACACACACACACACACACACAATGGAATATTATGCAGCATCAAAAAGAATGAAATCTTGCCATTTGCAATGACATGGATGGAGCTAGAGTGTATTATGCTAGGTGAAATAAGTCAGTCAGAGAAAGACATATGCCATAATCATTCATATGTGGAATTTAAGAAACAAAACAGATGAACACAGGGGAAGGGAAAAAAAAAAGAAGGCAAACCGTAAGAGACTCTTTTTTTTTTAAAGATTTTATTTATTTATTTGAGAGAGAGAGAATGAGAGACAGAGAGAGAACACATGAGACGGGGGAGGGTCAGAGGGAGAGGCAGACTCCCTGCTGAGCGGGGAGCCCGATGCAGGACTCTATCCAGGGACTCCAGGATCATGACCTGAGCCAAAGGCAGTCGCTTAGCCAACTGAGCCACCCAGGCGCCCCTGTAAGAGACTCTTAACTATAGCGAACAAACTGAGGGTTGCTGGAGGGAGGTGGGTGGGGGATGGGCTAAATGAATGATGGGGATTACCGAGGGCACTTGTTGGGATGAGCACTAGGTGTTGTATGTGATGAATCGCTAAATTCTACTCCTGAAACCAATATTATACTATACATTAACTAACTAGAATTTAAATAAAAATTTGAAAAAAAAAGGAACTTAAAGGAACTAAAAACTTGACTTTATAAAAGTAAAAAAAAAAGAAGAAAAACAAAAAAGAAAAAATCTGCATATAAATGGACCCACACAGTTCAAACCCACTATTGTTCAAGGGTTAACTCTATCTACTATGTCCAGGTGTTAAACAAGAAACTTTACACGTTCATACCATATAATTCTCACAAGATTCTTAGCACGAATTATCTCTAGTAGGGATGACAAAGCTCAGAAAAGTTCAGGGACTTGCCCCGTCACACAGCTACCAGAGAGACTAGAATTCAAATTTTGTTCTGTTTGGCTCTCAAACCCTATTTTTTCCACTATAGTTGTTCTAATATAATGTGACAGATCCAGGACTAGAATTGAGTTCTTCTTCACTGTCAAGTTTGTTTGCACTATACCTCTCAGATCATTTTCCAATTTCTATTCAGCACAGTTTAGAATGCTAGCCGGCATTCTTTACCTAGTGGGAGACAGATACCGTAACTTCTCAAGAGTTTGGGTCATCATTGACCTCCTCACCCTTTTTTTTTTTTTGAAGATTTTATTTATTTATTTGACAGAGAGAGACACAGAGAGAGAGGGAACACAAGCAGGGGGAGTGGGAGAGGGAGAAGCAGGCTTCCACTCGGAGAAAGGAGCCCGATGCAGGGTTTGATCCCAGGACTCTGGGATCATGATCTGAGCCGAAGGCAGCCGCTTAACGACTGAGCCACGCAGGCGCCCCCTCACCTTTTTTTTAAACAAGTTCCTGTAATATTACATTAACTTTTAGAATTGAACATAGAAATATTAAGAGGCACTCTGGAAAATCCTAAAGGTCCCAGATATAGTCCTCCCTGCCCCCATTATATAGCAGCAAATTAATTCCTTGTCACAATCAGAATCGGTCCCCTTCTGGCTGTTGGTATAAGAAGCCAAAATGGCCAGATGGTAGTCCTAACTTTCAATTCAGTGGGGACATTACTGTGTTCCCCACCCCCCAGTGGGAGCATCTTGCCTTTGGGAACGAAGACCCCAAAATTCTGTGAATAGGCTAAGAGGCAGTGTGCTCACTTCCAATCTCAATCCTCAGAGCTGTGTGTTCTGGCTATGAAAGAAAAATCTGGGTTGCAGACGTAAAGCATATACTACATCTTGTGCAACAGTACACCAGTAGTCCCTGTAACTGAGTCTTTGGGAGGGCATTCCACTTTTCTATCAGGCCAACTGCTCTCTGAGGTGACGGGTTGTGGAAGACCAGTGAATTCTCGTTGCCATACTTCTTTTGCCATGGGATGGGTTATCTGATCAGAGGCAATGCTGTGGAGGTCCCATGGTAATGATGAAGGCATTCCGTAAGCCCACAGATGGTGGTGTAGACAGAAACACTGCAGGCAGGGCAGGCAAAGGCATACTCAGGGTATGTATCTATTCTATCGATGACAAATTACTCCATGATGGAAAGGTCCAGTGTCATCATCTTGCTAGTGGCTGGTGGCTTTGTTTCCCAAGAAATGATGCCACACTGAGAAATCAAAGTAGGTCTCAGCTGAAAACAGGTTAGGAATACAGTAGTGGTAGCCATTTATTTAGCTCACGCATCGCTTCTGTTCTCGCAGGTACGGCAAATTTGTACATGGGCCACTGAGCCAAATACTGGGGTGGCTAAGGAAAAGGCTGACATTCACAGATGGGTCACTTTGTTCACCTGATTGAGGGGGACAATTTTTGCTGCAGATGCCCTTTGGTGTACATTCATATGGGATGGATACAAGTATCTTCTCTGTGTGAAGTCTATCCACATACCTGTTCTCCAAACCTATTTGTCATCAATTTCCAACCTTGTTCCTTCCAAGTCCCTTACCATTTAACTAGCCAATGGCTACCGCCTGGGAAGCTGTCTAGACCTACATCTCTTGGCCATCTCAGTGTAGACAAATGCATAGCTTGAAATCTGCCCACAAAGAGGATTTCCCTTCACCACTAGACTAGCACTAGCACTATGGCTGTCCAGTTGGGGGCCAGGCTCTGATTTTTTTCTTCCTTGGTTAACCGTCCCTAGGGAAATACCTCCTGCTGCCGTAGCTGGGAAGTGAGCGCCAGCTGCAAGGCAGCAGGACCAGCCCCGCTGAGAGTCTGAGCCACCTGTGCACGCCACCTACCAGGACCAGCTGAGCCTGATACCTTACACACGTGCACTTAACGGCAGACTGCAGCTGGGCACACCAGTCTTGCTGCCCAGTTCACCCTGGTCAGCTGGGATCACAGGGGCACTGGGTATCTTGTAGTAGACAGCCCGGCAGCAATCTAGGAGCTGTTCTCAAAAAGAAAAAAAAAATTTTTTTGCGGAAGATACAGCTGCTCCCAAGCCCTCGAGAGGTAATTCCTCACTGAGCCTGCGCGTGGCATTTGTATTCGCTGTAGACACTCCAGTGGGATCTGCAGGTCAATAAAGCTCAAGCGGCAGAGCGGCTTGCACGGTGGCCTGCGTCGGTGTGGAGCCGTCTCCTGCTCTGACTGCGAACACTTGGCCTTACCGGTTACCTGGTAAATGGGTCAGAGCAGTGCCCTGAAGTGTAGGATGTGTCGCTTCCAAGAGCCCCCCCCAAACCACAAGCGTTGTACATAGTGTTGTGCAAGGTGACACCTGTCTTCCGTTTTGGAGGGAATCTGGCAACAAGCTCCAGCCCACTGAGCCTCCGGAAACTTCAGAGGTGGAGCCCTCCTGAATTCTCTTGGGGCTTGTACCCTCCTCCTGGCACTACTCCCATTCTTTCTCACAGACTTTCCTTCCGTTTCTACCTAGCATCGTATAGCAGATTTCCTCTTTCTCCCAGACACTTGTTTCTTTTGTTTCCAGGTTTTCAACTCATGTCATCTCCAAGTTGGAGTCATTTATCATTGATTCCATACTTACCGCATGCCTACAATGTGCCAGGCCTGGAGGGGGTGGGGGTGGGCGCGAAGACAACACAGCTGCCTTCGTTTAAGGGGGGACGTCGAGTACAACATGGTATGACGGGGCCTATGACAGAGATAGCAGAACGAGGGCTAGGAACTCACGGGGCGGGGATCTAAACTAGGTGGGGGAGTGGTCAGGAAAGGCGGCCAGGAGGTAGCCATCTTCAGGCTGAGTTTTGATAGATGAGTGGGGCTCCGTGAGTAAAGCCAGGATGGGGTCAGGGGGTTTTCCAAGTAAGGGGAGCAGCATGTGCAAAGCCTGGACGTGAACATCAAGGGCAGCTCCTATGATGTACCATCAGTCTTCTTTCCCTTTCAGAGTTCTCCTTCTGGTTCCCATTCATTCTCCAGTCCAATTTTGTTCCCATTCCTTCCCTGAGGATGACCCAAATATGCCGTTAAGTTCTACAAAGACAATTTAGCTTCACTACGTTTTGGGGAAAAACACCCTTATGGTTCCCATTCATTCTCCAGTCCAATTTTGTTCCCATTCCTTCCCTGAGGATGACCCAAATATGCCGTTAAGTTCTACAAAGACAATTTAGCTTCACTACGTTTTGGGGAAAAACACCCTTATTGCTTGGGGACACAGAACTCTGGATCCTAGTTATTAAAGAACGCCACTTCAAGCTTTGACCCTTCTTGCTTCAACAACTTATTCCTTCGTTTCTGCCTGTTATTTCTCGACTCAGCAAATAATTACTTATCAGTTTCTGATAATTAATAGGAGATAGTCTAGGGGCACAGTATCTTCAAACTACTCAACTTTCAATAGGTAATCGGCATTTCCTATTGTTCCTATGCAAGTCATAGGACTAAGTCCCGAAGGAGCAAGAGATTCGAAAGAAACTGGAATACAGCAAAAAATGCCATAAAAAAACGGAAGTGGCTTTCCAAGCTAGTACAGTGTTCTATGGCTTTCTCATGGGCCATTGTGAAATGACTCCATTGTGAGAAAGGCGAACCAGTTTTCTAGTCGTTTAATTAAATAAATGTGTTCCTGTTATGTAGCCTGTCCTGGGATAAGGGCTCAGGGCCATGTGATGTGGGATAAGTACTAAAAAACCAAGATACAATTGTGCCTTAAAGTAACTTTTCTATGTAATAAAGAATTGAGAGGAACATATGGGGATTTCACATTATTTCTTTATAAAGAAAAGATAAGCTTAAGCATGTGATTTAATATTATAAAGTCACAGGCTATTAACTTTAAAAGCACCTATTATATTGCACTTACTCTCCTTCCATTTACCACTTATTTAGATTAGCACATACATGCTAGCCATATCATCAATAAAGTGCTGCAAGCTAGGTAGAGGTGTAGGTTATACATATTTCTGTCTTAGCAATGAGAGTATAATTGTTTTATGTCTATTGTGTACCAAAAATATACTTAAAAATGTAGTTACAGAAAACTAGAAAATTATAGTATAAAAATAAATATATAGACATCACTACACACTAATCAAATTTATCAACAATCTACATGGCCACCAAATTAAAATAAAGGCATCTATCTGAAAAGCAAAAATAGCAGCAAAAACCATGAACATCTCCCAACAGTGATGATACACTCATAAGGAAATGCCTGAGTCCTTGTTGGAGGGTAGTTTCTGATGGTTGCCTGACGGGCTCTCTGTGGCACAGTATCTGCACTTTTGGGAGTTTTTGCAAAATTATGAAACTTGCATGGGAACCAAGTTTCTTAGGAGAGCAGTAGAGTCTCGAGTCTCAAGTAACTCTAATAACATTGGTTTATTCACAAATGAGTGAATACAAATTTTAGCAACCTTTAACAACTCACTTAGTGGTTACTAATAAGTAATGCTTTTTGGCCTCCAGATGGACATGAAAATCTACATAACTATGCGTTGTTCACTAATGGAAACTAAAGAATGGCTTTCACTTTTGGATTAGCTCGTGATCTATCAGAAGGGAATGAATTAATAGCCTCTGTGTCCCCAAGTCACAGGACCTTCCTCCCGCAAGCCGTGCACACACACCCTTCCTGCCCACTGGTTTTATGTCAAGTGCTGTGTCTCGTAGGTATTATAAGGCAGAAGTTAAGAGGAGACCCAATTTTCTGGTTGATACAGATTCTATCTCTGAATTCAGAGCTAAAAAATGAATGAATCGTAAAATATCTACCTACCACTTTTATTTTTCAGGAGGTCTCTGTCTCATATGGCAAAGCTTAAGTGCTTTTTTCCTCCCTTGAACTCTTCTTTCACTTATCATGATTCCACTTAGATAGTATCTGCAGTGTTGCTTTCAGCTTTGTTATCTTTTTTTGGCTTTGAAAGCATTTTTAATGTCTTCAAAAGTTAATTTGAATAGAGGACTCACGGCTTTCTTAGTATTACATGTTGCTAATCAATACATACATGTCATAGCCTCACGAGTTGACCACAATAGATTCCTATCCACAAACAGCTTTCAAAGTTTTTTGCATACACATATACATTAATATATAAATAAAAAATAGAATCCTTTTCCACTGATTTGTGGACTACACTTGATCTGTTCAATAGAAGTACTCCATAAAAGTAGCATGTAAACATCTCTATAAATTACATGTTCCTATTCAACAATGGTTTTAATCGGGGATTAGGAAATTATTCATATCACCTGGGATACTCTTAAAATACATCTCTTGGGGCGCCTGGGTGGCTCAGTTGTTAAGCATCTGCCTTCGGCTCAGGTCATGATCTCAGTGTTCTGGGATCGAGCCCCGCATCGGGCTCCCTGCTCCGTGGGGAAGCCTGCTTCTCTCTCTCCCACTCCCCCTGCTTGTGTTCCCTCTCTCGCTGTGTCTCTGTCAAATAAATAAATAGAATCTTTAAAATTAAAAAAAAAATACATCTATCTCTCCGGTCAACCTCCTACCCAGGTGAATATGATTTGAGGCAGAATAGATGTATATATCAAAAAAGCTCTCCCAGGAAATTCTCTTTCCATTCCCACTACAAAAGTAAGAACCTCTGACTTTAAATGACAGCTTCATTCAAAAGGCGCTCACAGAACTTCTGGGAAGCACACCCGTTCCTATCATCAGACCCTGCTTCACAAAACAAGTGGCCAGAGACTCATCCTGTGAGGAGGCAAAGAGAACTGATTTTCCATCTCCCATGAAGTTTAACCCATCATGCCTATATTCCTGTTTATGTCAGTCTCTACACGTTCTAACAAACCTGGCTGTGTTCTGAGGACATGACTTCCGTACAAACCTTTCAAGAGGTGTATTTCTTAATCTCAAACCAGGTAGGCACCCCTCAGCTCCTCATTTGTGGACATCCAGATTATCCTTTCTCCTTGCCTACCCCAGGTCCTCTGAGCTCATGTCATTGTGCCAGACAATATCCTCTGTTCCCTTATTTACAGTCCCCATCTCGCTACAACTACTACTTGTCATTTTTCTTGGAAATTTTATAAAAATTTTATTTATTTATTGGACAGAGAGAAACACAGCAAAGAGGGAACACAAGCAGGGGGAGTGGGAGAGGGAGAAGCAGGCTTCCCGTGGAGCAGGGAGCCCGATGCGGGGCTCGATCCCAGCACCCTGGGATCATGACCTGAGCCGAAGGCAGACGTTTAACCATTGAGCCACCCAGGCACCCCCTGGAAATTTTAATAGTCAAATGAATGGTCCATCTAAAACCCTGGATTCGAGTTTCGACCTCCTTACCTCCTGTGATCTTTTACACCACCTCAATCACCCACTCCCACAGACAGACCCTACGTCTTGCCATTATCAAAATCTGAGCTTCCCTCAAATCTCAATTTCAAGCATCCCATACACTGACACCACTTCTTATCTTTCCAGCTCATTCCTTCTGGTGTCCATATTCTAACAGCCCTTTGACCTCAACAGGACCTACAAACTACTAAGCCCACTTCCCTTTCTCTAACCATCCCGCATTTTGTGCGCTTTTCCTTTAAATGAGTCCCTCCCTCGTATGCGTCAATTCCCTCATATGCGTCCTCATATGCGTCCTCAATTCCCTCACTCGTACCAACCCTGCTGAAATCCAACCATCCCCACTACGCAGTTGAATGTGAGTGGAGGAAAGAGGCACAGCTAAGCGCAATGGTTTCACTTAAAGTTCATGACTCATATATCCTAAGATGAGTCCTCAGTGCTGCCTGACAATCCTACTACTTGCCACTAGTCAATTCAGTCGCTCACTCCCTGGGCAAGTATTTCTTGAAACCTCTTCTACTTTTGCCCTTTCTCAGCTGGTAACTCTGCCGCTTTTTGTACAGAGAAAACGAGAGCAATCTGAAGGTAATTTCCACATTTACCGACCACTTGGATGCCTCTTCTTCCAGATATCCGTGTGGGTTTATGTGTCTGCTCAGCTGTCACCTTTCCAGAAGGGCCTTCCCTAGTTACTATAAAAAATGGCATTCCTGATTCCCTTATCCAGCTTTATTTTTCTTTGTAGCAGTCATTATGCCTGACATATATTGTCTTTTCCACAGCCCTCCACCCCATTACTCAAAACTGTAAGCTCTATGAAAGCGGGGATTTCAGGTTTTGTGCCTAGAACAAAGTCTGACAAGTATTAAGTGCCTACAAATATTTATTGAGTGAAAAACAAAATATCCAGACAAAAGATTTTTGTCTTTCTTAAGATAGAAACATGATACTTTTTGTTATAAAAATTACAGTATTTAGTTGTCCTTAAGAGTACTGTAGTTCTTCCTAGTGTTCAGTAAGATCCGCTCTTGCTGGAGGCAGCGTGGTGCAGAGACAAGTACAGTCCTGGGGGTGAGGGTGGGACGGGAGGAGGTGGTGGGTGGGGAGAACATCTGGCTTTTACTATTAGCTCTGTCATTCATTAGTAATGTCGTTTAGGGTGAGTCATTTCACCTCTCATTTCCATCAGGGAATGTGAGAGAGTACTTTCATTTTTATCTAAAGAAAAGAGAGCCACCAAACACAAAACCAGGGAAAAAATCACTCACTACACACACCAAGAACCTTTTTCCTTTCAAAGTTAATTGATGGGACTTTCATAGCTATAAAACAGAATTCCATTCCACAGTCTAACAGATCATTAATAGTTTTTATAGTAAATATGCTGTTAGCAAATAAGAGATTTTTTCATTAGAATAAAATCACTCTCAGAATTCAAGATGGTAATCTTAACAGTCAATTAAATAGAATAGTCACATATGTCATGAAAATGTTCTTGCTATGAATGTACAGAAAAAAAGGCCTAATTTTAACTGAGAAAGACAAATTAAGATTATACCTAGTCAACACTCATATGTATTTTAAAAGTGACACTGGTTTTTTAGAATACAAACAGAATGAGGACTTGGTAATGTCCACAAACTAATAAAAACGAATGGATTCAAATACTACTAAATTCAAGTAGTAAACTCAATATGTGAAAGTAACACCAACCCTCCCCACACAGAAAAAAACACCAAATATTGTCAAGCAAAATATTTTTAATTAGTAGGCTGATCATAAATAAATCCACATAAAAGATTTAACAGAATTACAAAGAGTTTTGTATTTCTTTTGTGGACTCAATTCATAATACGCATTAGTCAACCTCATTCTCTAACTGTGACAAAAAGAGTTGTCATCCAACAATGCAGCACAGTTTAAGCAATTCATATTTTGTAGTTACATTTTTACATTTTCTTTACAAATGTAACATTTATGTACATTATACATATATTTTTCTATAGTTCATGTACTGAAATGCTACTGTTTTTACAGGGAAAATATTGAATTCATGAATACAAATCATTCCTTGTTAAAAAGTAATTCATATAAACAAGTAACACGGTACCACTGCCTTTTGGCATCTCTTGTCAGAGTTCAAGTCCAGAAATGTTATATTAATTATCAGAAGAAGGGATTGATCTAATTTGACATTATGACGTATCATTCCACAGAGCTACATAAATGTGCTGGCTTGCAATGGACAGAGCACTGTACTGCTGCGCTACTGGAAATGTGTAGAAACCAACTCAAAACAGACTCGGTGAAACAGCATCATCATTACCATTAATTCAGGCTGAAGAAAATCTGTTAAGTTCTTTCTTCCCCTTTACCTTCTGCCAAAGCCTCAGGGTGCTATGCTATGCATTGTGTCTTGTAACAGCAAATGCCTTCATTTCAAATATCCTATGTGCTTCTCTGACAGATTATGCTTTACCTAGGCTATGGGTCTTTTTCTTCTTATTCAATTTTATTCTACTTCACTTACAAATTTGCTGCTGAATGTGAAGCAAAAATTCATAGTAAGAGAATGCAGCTTCTGTTCGGTCTTCAATCAAATGTTGAAAAAATTCCGTTTTGGCAGGACTCTCATCTCTGAAATAGAAAAAAAGAGAATTTATTTAAAAATGCATGTTATTATAAAGAGTAATTATACATTAAAAAAATCACTAATACATGGGGGCTTTAGGAAAATGGAACACAAGGGATATTAATCAATTAACAGCATTCTCCTATTAGAATACATTTTTATAATATTATTTAAAGTTTGCTCTGAAGACAAGCAACTTCACACAGACTGTGCAGGATAAAACAATTTCATAATTAAGTTACAGAAGTACTTACTTTACCACGTGAAGAATTGGGCTTAATGGTCTGTTGTCTCTAAGCCAAGATATAAAGGATCTCGCCCTTTCTGATGAAAGTGTATCTAGCTCTGGAAGATGTGTCTGGTAAAAGTAATATAATCCGGAAATTACTTCCTTACTCACAGACTGTAGCAATATTAGAACTAAATCATGATGCATTCCCGCTAAACCAACTGCCAGCACTCTATTCCCAGCCCTAAAGCAGCAACCAAATGGGTAAAATTTAAAGTGTTCACAAATCTGTTTATATTTTTCTGGATAAGTTAATAAAACATGTTTTAGTCATTCATTCATTCATTTTTAGAGAAAGAGTGTGTGTACTTGTGGAAGCAGGGAGATGGGGAGCAAAGTGGGGCAGAGGGAAAGGGAGAGAAAAAAATCTTTTTTTTTTTAGAAGATTTTATTTATTTGACAGAGAGAGAGAGAGAGAGAGAGAGAGATCACAAGCAGTGGGGGAGGGACAGAGCTAGAGGGAGAAGCAGGCTTCCCGGCTGAGCAGGGAGCTCGATGCAGGGCTCAATCCCAGGACCCTGGGATCATGACCTGAGCCAAAGGCAGATGCTTAACCGACTGAGCCACCCAGGTGAATCTTAAGCAGGCTCCACACCTGGTGCGGAGCCCAAGGCAGGGTTTAATTTAAGATTTACTTATTATTATTATTATATTATATTAATTTGTTTGACAGGGAGAGACACAGCGAGAGAGGGAACACAAGCAGGGGGAGTGGGAGAGGGAGAAGCAGGCTTCCTGCTGAGCAGGGAGCCCGATGCGGGGCTCGATCCCAGGACCCTGAGATCATGACCCGAGCCAAAGGCAGACACTTGATGACTGAGCCACCCACGCGCCCCCCAAGGTGCGTTCAATGTCACAACTCTGAGATCATGACCTGAGCCGAGATCAAGAGTCAGGTGCTTAACTGACTGAGCCACCCAGGTGCCCCAACATGTTTAATGATAAGTATGTCACTGATACTACACCCACATATTATATTTTTTCTGAGTAAATCAATAAAACATCCACAGTGAATAGTATGTCATTGGTATTGTACTATCCTTTTAATTTCATCTAAAGGAAACATGCAAATGAAGGGGGCTATCACTAACTTCTAAATTTACTCAACAGTTATAGATTCCATCCTCTTCTAATAACAGCCATTCTCACAGAATTGTGTGTTTCCTTTAGTCCCTAAAATTTAAGGGCAAGGGACAACCAGATGGCTAACAAGACACATGAAAAGATGTTTAACATCACTTACCATCAGGGAAATGCAAATCAAAACTACAATGAGATATACAACAACAACAACAACAAACCCCTACAATGAGATGTCACCTCACACCTGTCAGAATGGCTGCAATCAACAACACAAGAAAAAACAGGTGTTGGCCAGGATGTGGAGAAAGGGGAGCCCTACTGCACTGCTGGAGGGAATGCAAACTGGTGCAGCCACTGCGGAAGGTTCCTCAAAAACTTAAAAACAGAACTACCCTACAACCCAGCAACTGCACTACTAGGTATTTACCCGAAGGACACAAAAACACTAATTCAAAGGGATGCAAGCATCCCTGTTTATAGCAGCGTTATCTACAACAGCCAAATTACAGAAACATCCCAAGGGTCCTTTGACTGATGAATGGATAAAGACAATGTAGTACACGTACACACACACACACACACACACACACACACACACACACACACACACACACTCGAATATTACTCAGCCATCAAAAAGAATGAAATCTTGCCATTTCCAACAACATGGATGGAGCTAGAGAGTATAATGCTAAGCAAAATAATCAGAGAAAGACAAATACCACATGATTTCACACTTCTGTGGAATTTAAGAAACAAAACAAACAAGCAAAAGAGAGAAAGAGAGAGGGAAACCCAGAAACAGACTTTTAACTATAGAGAACTGATGATTACCAGCGGGGAGGGTGTGGGGAGGTTAAATAGGTGATGGGGGTTAAGGAGTGCACTTGTGATGAGCAGAGGGTGATATATGGAAGTGCTGAATCACTATACCGTACATCTGAAACTAATATAACTGTACGTTAACTAACCGGAACCAAAATAAAAAATTAAAAATTTAAGGGCAAGGAATTTTAAAGAACAGTGTGGATGTATAAATAAATTTAAAAACTATATGCAAGATTATTTTTAAAAGAGTTAAAGAGTCTACTCTTGTATGTTTTTATAAATATAGTTTATAAATTTAATAAATAAATGTATATTACAAAATATAAATATATATTTTTGTATATGAATTTATATGAGGCTGTTTCCAAAGCCAAATTAATAGTAAACTAACTCAAGGTATAGTGTATGTAAAAAAAAAAAAAAAAAATTAAATAGTAAAGCTTTATTTACTGTTATTTTGTTTTCATAACTATGAGTGAGGCTGAACATTGTTTCATATGGCTACTACTGTATTTCCTCCCTGGCTTGGAAATTGCCTATTCAAATCTTTTGCCCATTTTTCTTTTCCTTTTTTTTCTGAGGGGATCAGGGTGTCTTTCCTAAAGATTTGTAAGACAACTTTTTATACTAGAAAAATTAGCCTTTTTTCAGTCCTCAGCTACAGATAAACTTCTGATTTTGTTGTCTGTCTTTTGGTTTATTTATTTTACCACATAGAAATGTTTTATTTTTTAAGATTTATTAATCTTTTCCATCACTAACTTACAAAGGCCTTACCCATTTTAATACAATAAAAATTATTTTTCTAGTATTTTTTCTTTAACTACAATGTTTACCACATCCTATTTTTCATGAATTAGATCCATTTCTGACCTCCATTTTGTTCTGCTGATATGTTCATTATGCCAGTATCATAGTGTTTAAATAACTACAGCTTTAAAATAAAGTTTACTATTTTATTTAGAACTTCTTTTTCATAGCCTTTTCCCCTTTGCTGACTTTATTCCCTCTTTTCAAACTTTTCCTTATTAACTTCATTTGCTGAGTTTTAGAATTGAACTCTGGAATTAATGTGTCAAATAAAAAAAAAACAAATCAAACAATAGCAGAATGTGATAAAAAGTACACTGACTTTAAATTAATTTCAGGAGAAAGGACATATTTACAATATCCAATGATAAAGTAGGTCTTTCCTATTATTTAAATATAGAGAACTGTTTTCAGAATCATATTTCTTTGGTATTGGTTAATATACATACAGTAAAGGCCCATTGCAAAAATTATGTTTATTATCACCAAAATAATTTAAATCAGAAGTTAAAGTTGTTGGAAAACAGTCTGGCAGTTCCTCAAAAAGTTAAACACAGAGCATAACATATGACCCAGCCATTCTACTCCTAGGTATATACCCAAGAGAACTGAAAACAGTTCACACAAACACTTGCACATAAATTGTTCATACTAAACTACTCACAATAGCCCCAAAGTGAAAACAACCCAATGTCCATGAATGAATGACTCGATTTAAAAATGTAGCCTAACCATATAATTATTATTTAGTCATAAAAAAGAATAAAGTATTCATACATGCTACAATATGGTTGAACTTTGAAAACATTGTGAGAAGTGAAAAAATAAACACAAAAGGCCACATATTATGTGATTCCATATATAAGAAATGGCAAATCCAGAGAGACAGAAGGTAAATTAGTGGTTGCTAGGGGAAAGCAGGAGGGGAGAATTTAGAATACAGGTTCTTTTTGGGGTGATAGAAATGTTTGAAATTAAGATACTGGTGATTGTTGTACCACATTATATACTTTATGATAATTAAAATGGTGAACTATGTGTGAATTTTATCTTACTAAAAATTTTAAACAAACAAGCATACAAAACTTAAAACTGTAAAAGCCACTGACCATTTTCTGTGGTATTGATGCAAAATTAGGATACCCAAGTACATCCTCTATGAAGTTATTGTCACAGCTTTTTCCAATCCAAATGTAAAAAACCTAAAATGAAAAAAACAACAAAATATTAAAACTTCCTAATCTGAAACCTATTATAGATAATTTTCTCAAAATATCAAGCATAAAAGAGGTAAAGTATATGGTCTCAATTAAATAGGAACAAACATAAAAGTAAAAAGGAAACCTGTAATTGGTACATTTGGGATCTATATCCAGGAATTTAGAGTGGTTCACATCTTCTTAGCTTAAATTTCAAGAATTCCCATAAAATACATTTTACCATCTTCCTTACTTTTTTTCCCTTAAGAAGGTAGTGCTTTAGCCAGGATAACTGACTCATTGTATTTCTTACCCACTTTTTCAATTACTCTCTGAGTATTTTAACTAATGGGCTCTCCCTCATCCACCCTTTTCCTACTCAAAAGGTATCATTTATGAAGTCACCTCGACCATTCTGATACACTTCACCACCACCCTGCCCAGTGACTTCTCTTAAACTTCTAATCGTTAATGGCTTTCAGACAAAGGATAGAAGCTGAAACTGATAAGACTCCTAAGGTCCCTTTGAATTTTATGATTCTAGATGGTAAAATCCTTGAAGACAGAACTTATCTCTTTACTTTTCTATCAAGTATACATAATCCATGACAATAAATAATCCATGATAATAAAATGATATCCAACTAGGAGAGTCTAAAGTAAATTGACCTCTTGTGCCAGGTACAAATTTATTTTATTGCCTCTCCATTCCTAATTTCACCTTTCACTGTCTGATCTATGGTCACAAAGCTGGACCCTGTACGTGT
This sequence comes from Callorhinus ursinus, assembly GCF_003265705.2. Classification (NCBI taxonomy): domain Eukaryota; kingdom Metazoa; phylum Chordata; class Mammalia; order Carnivora; family Otariidae; genus Callorhinus; species Callorhinus ursinus. Next base: position 89,917,597 of record NW_027397066.1, on the reverse strand, counting down.
TTCTCCTTTTGCCAGCTGGAAGTGTTACACTTTTATCAGTAGAGGGTGCTTACAGAGCCACAGTCCATAAGGAAAGCACCTTCTCTTGTCAGTTTTTCTGCAGACAATTTTTGAAGAGGTGGCTGAGGTACGACCCTGTCATTAACATGTACTGCACCCTGAAAAAAAAAAAAAAAAAGAGATGGATTGAGCTTATATAGCTATCATCACAGTCTGGAGCATAATGGCTACTAGCTCTTTATGAAATACTGAAAAATGACACAAGAATTTTGTAAGTTGCAAAAAATTACTGATAATACATTACCACCTTGACTGTAGAATCAAGACACTCAAATGTATTCAAATTACAAAGATATAAACATGATGGAGCACCTGGGTGGCTCAGTCGGTTAAGCATCTGACTCTTGGTTTCAGCTCAAGTGGTGATCTCAGAGTCACGAGATCGGCCCTGTGTTGGGCTCTGCATCCGGCACAAGCTAAGCGCTGAGCCTGTTTGAGTTCTCTCCCTCTCCCTATCCCTCTGCCCCTCCCCCTGCTTGTGCACGCTCTCTCTCTCTCTCTCTAAAATAAATAAATAAAATCTTTAAAAAAGATAAAAACATGAATATGTAAAATGATCTGTCCATTTCCTTCCCTTCTGGGATCTGGATATGTCCACTTCCTTCCCTGCTGGGATCTGGAAATGTTAAAAGTATCATTATTAAATCTGCTGCAAAGCAAGCTACTTTTTTACATTTCTCGAATAACAAAACACAGAAGATTCCAAAGAGTAGTTTTAACTCAAGGAAGAAAAGGCACTACATATTTGCATATTAAAAATAACTGTTGGACACCAGATTTGGTTTATAATATAATCAAAATTGCACTTGGATCAGAGAGAACATACCTCAACATAATAAGGGCCATACATGAAAAACCCACAGCTAACATCATACTTAACAGTGAAAAACTGAGACCTTTTCCCCTAAGATTAGGAATAGGACAAGGATGTCCACTCCTACCACTTTTACTCAACATAGTACTGGAAGTTCTACCCACAGCAATCAGATGGCAACAACAAAAATAAAAGGCACCCAAATCGGTAAGGAAGAAGTAAAACTTTCGCTACTTGCAGATGACACGATACTCTATACAGAAAACCCTGAAGACTCCACCAAAACATTCTAGAACTGATAAATGAATCCACTAAGGTCGCAGGACATAAAATCAATATAGAGAAATCCGTTGCATTTCTATACACTAATAATGAAGTAGCAGAAAGATAAATTAAGAAAACAATCCCATTTACAATTGCACCCAAAATAATAAAATACCTAGGAATAAATTAACCAAGGATGTGAAAGACCTGTACTCCGAAAACTCTTAAACACACTAGTGAAAGAAATTGAAGACGACACAAACAAATGGAAAGATAGTCCATGTTCATGGACTGGGAGAACAAATACTGTTAAAATGTCCATACTACCCAAAGCAATCTGCAGATTTAATATAATCCCTGTCAAAACAGCAACAGTATTTTTCAGAGAAATAAAACAAATAATCCCAAAATGTGTATGGAACCACAGACAACCCCAAATAGCTAAAGGAATCTTGAAAAAACAATCCCAGGTTTCAAGATATACTACAAAGCTACAGTAATCAAAACAGTATGGTACTGGCACAAAAACAGACACAAAGATCAATGGAATGGAAAAGAGAGCCCAGAAATAAACTCATGATTATTTGGTCAATTAATCTTTGACAAAGGAGACAAGAATATGAAATGGGAAAGGACAGGCTCCTCAACAAATGGTGTTGAGAAAACTGGATAGCAACATTCAAAAGAATGAAATTGGATCACTTTCATACAATGTACACAAAAATAAACTCAGAATGGACTAAGAACCTAAATATGTGATCTGAAGCTGTAAAACTCCTAGAAGAGAGCACAGGCAATAATTTCTGACATTGTCCATAGCAACATCTTTCCAGAAGGTTTCCTAAGGTGAGGGAAATGAAAACAAAAATAAATCATTGGGACTACATCAAAATAAAAAGCTTCTGCATAGCAAAGGAAACAATCAACAAAACAAAAAGACAACCTACTGAATGGGAGAAGACATTTACAAATGATATATCCAATAAGGTTTAATACCCAAAATATATAAAGAACTTATACAATTCAACAACAAAAATACCCAAATAATCCAATTAAAAAATGGGCAGAAGACATGAACAGACATTTCTCTAAAGACATCCAGATGGCCAACTGACACATGAAAAGATGCTCAACATCACTCATCATCAGGGAAATGCAATTCGAAATCACAATGAGATATACCACCTCACACCTGTCAGAATGGCTAAAATAAACACAAGAAACAACAAATGTTGACAATAATGTGGAGAAAAAAGGAACCCTCATGCACTACTGGTGGGAATGCAAACTAGTGCAGCCATTGTGGAAAACTATACGGAGGTTCCTCAAAAAATTAAAGACAGAGTTACCATATGATCCATTAATTCCACTACTATATATTTACCCAAAGAATACAAAAACACTAATTCAAAAAGATATATGCACCCCTGTGTTTACTGGAGCATTATTTACAATAGCCAAAGTATGGAGGTAATCCAAGTATCCCCAACAGATGAATGGATAAAGAAAAAGTGGTGTGTGCACACACACACATACAATGGAATGTTACTCAGTCATAAAAAGGAATGAAATCTTGCCGCACCATGATGGATGTAGATGGTATAATGCTAAGTGAAGTAAGTCAGAGAAAGACAAATACTGTATGATTTTACTCATATATGGAATATAAGAAACAACACACACACACACACACACGCACACACACACACACACACACACACACAAAGAGAAAAACCAAAAAAAACAGACTCCTAACTCCAGAGAACAAACTGGTGGTTACCAGAGGTGGGTGAGGGGTGGGTAAAGGGGATCAAGAATACATTGGTCATGATGAGCACTGAGTAATGTATAGAATTACTGAAGCACTATATTGTACACCTGAAACTAATATATAACACTATCCATTAACTATACTGGAGTTAAAAACAAAAATAGGACATCTGGATGGCTCAATCTTGTAAAGCCTTTGCCTTTGGCTCAGGTCATGATCCAGGAGTCCCAGGATGGAGCCTGGCATCAGGTTCCCTGCTTTTCCCTCTGCCCCTCCCCCCACTTGTGCACACTCCCACTCTCTCTAATACATAAATAAAATATTAAAAAAAAAACCAACAAAAATAAAAATTGTACTCTGATCACAACAGGAACAGTCAGTATCTACAAAATATAAATGGAGATGTCCACTCTACAACTTAGCTTTGTAATAAATATTATAACCAAACCTCAAGGTGAATAACTTCCCATATTTTTGAAAACTCCATAACCACAGATAGTATCTGATAGTCCTATTATTCAACCAAATTCATAGCTAGTGTCCTTATTTAATGTATTATTACTATCACAGGGAAAAAGCAGATGTAAAATATTGTTACGAATACATTAGCACCTTAGCTGTAGAATCAAGATACTAAAATATATTTAAATAAAAAAGTTTCAAATACACTAAAAAAATTATACCTCATCTGTCAATCTGTCTATCCTGTATAAGTTGGGATGAATCATTTTCATTAGATGAACAAGTGGCTGACACTTTATCTGACACATGGCATATACACGATCATCCAGGCGTGTGCTTGTACCAGTTCTAAATGCTTTCTACAAGAAAAAAAATCACATATTTTTCAAATAAAACATAAATACAGATACATATCAAAACAAATATATATACCATCACAGTCATGGAAAAAGCATGGCCTTCAAAACAGACTTGGATTAAATTCTCAGCTCTGACACTCAATAGGTAGATATGTGAGCTCGTTATTCAGCTTCTCAAAGTTATATTATCATGAGAAAAAAATAGCTCTCTAGCTGCTGAAAGGATTATATAATGATGCATATATAACAACTATTACAGTGCCTGAGACTTGGAAAGATGTTCAATGGACAGTAAATCCTTTCCTTAGAGTCTCTTTCCAGAAGCACATATATACTAAGAGTGCGCTATAAGCACACCATTATTCAAGCTGCTCCCACATATTAAAGAGAGCATATGGTTTCACTAGAGTCATCGTGTGTTTTTATATACTTTAATTTTCTACTGATCTATTGTTTTTCAAAACAGTGCTAAGCTGCAAAATTATCTAGTTAAATATTAACAACCCCAGAAAACCTGGATTTCATTTCTTCATCTATGTATTGAGAATGTATGAAAAGTATATGATACATATATGAAATGTAACAGTGTAGACAAGAGGGCTACCTGTTTGAGAAGGGCCAAAACATAGAGGGGAAAGAGCTTGAGGGAGCTGGGTGCTATCAGTGCAGAGTGCTGTAAATTGGAGACCGTTGAGCCATATGCAGACAACGAATCCACCACAGCATTCACTAAGGCATCTCTTGCATCCGATAGGCTTGATGAGATGGATCGATCAACAGCTATAAAGCAATCAAAATGAAAATGTATTTAACCACTAGATTCCAATGAATGCTGTAAGGGATAAAATTTAAACACGTTATTTAAGAAACCAACAAAAATTCTGTTTTTAGGATAGAAAATAACATTTCACTTGCCCCTTCATTTTGCAAGTGTCTGCTCATTACACAATTTTTGCAAAGTACATCTGCATAATTCTCACGAGCAGAACAGATCTAGATTGTTGTGGATCTTTTTGTCTTAGTCTCTTTACATCTAAAACCACTTAATTGCTAGTGATACTAGAGAATGTATATCAACCATTTACATCTGAGAAAGCTCTAGGGATGTTGCCATTCCTCCAGTAGAAGTCACAGGTAAAAAGTATCACTTTTTTTTCTGCAGAAACAATGTAAGTTCTACAATCTGAGTTATCCCGTGATCCTCTGAAATCCTGTCAAAGCATTCCCAAGTCAACAAAAAAAGGAGGGCAACTGAACATAGGTTCTCAGACACACTGAAGAGCCAGATAATCAGTGTGAAACTTATTTTCTTCTAAGTCCATATTTTATTAAGCTAGAGATAGCCTACAGATGTGCCCTAGTAAAAATAAAAGTATATTGAAGAACAGTTATAACATACTGAATTTGAAATACTGATATAAAATAATTAAAAACTGGGATGCTTTAGTAAATGTTATTACGATTTTTTTCCCCAAAATGAGTACTAATGACTATTTTTCTCTAGGACTACATGAAGAATAAGGTTCATTTCATGCCCAAAAGGAAAATTCACTCAAAACAAAACTCAGTGTTATATTGATTCCCCAAAAGATTTTTTTTTTAACTTACACACAATAAAATGTACGTTTTTGGGTATAATTGTATGGTTATTATATGTCAAACACACAGCCATATAATCACTACCACAATCAAAATGCATAACAGTTCCGTTACCCCAAAAATATCCACTGGTGTTGCTCCTTTGTGGTAAAATCTTCTATCTTTAACCCTGATAATCAATGATCTGTTTGTTCTTCATCCCTATAATTTTCCCTTTTCCAGAATGTCATATGAATGCATGTATGTAGTCTTTTTGAAGCTTAGCTCCTTTCATTTAGCATAATGACTGTGAGAATCATCCACGTCTGTTGGCATCAATAATTCATTTCTTTTTATTACTGAGTTGTCTTTCCATTGTATGGATATACCATAAATTGTTCATACATTTACCAGTTGAAGGACATTTGGGTTGTTACCAGCTTCTAGTGATTATGAATCCCCCAGAAGATTTTTAAACTGAGGAATTAGTGAGAAATATAAGAACAGTCCAATTCATACTGCTGTAAATGAAAATGCAAAACATATATATATACTTTCTAAGTAAGGGATTTCTAGGGTAAAAAAAAATACCCAGGTTTCAGTTTTTAGGATAGAAAAATACACTTCACCTGTTCCTTCACATTTTTACTCACCCATGTTTGCCAGAAGGCAGATGGCAGCCTGTACATCCACTCCTGCATACACATCTGCTAGTGAGCTTACTACCGGCAAACAGAGCGTGTGTACTCTAATTCTCCGCTCACCTATATGAAATGATGAAGCAACGTCATTGCAAAAACACACTGGGCCAAGAGAGAAATAAAGCAAACAGGTCAAAACATTATTCAAATTACTATTTTGATTGGATTAAACCACCCACAGGATTCTGAAATGTAAAAACAAAAGTTTTACAAGTAACATGTTTTAAAGAAAATCAAAACGCTCTCCAAATCTGTAGACTATGAACATATACTATTTTGTATATAGTTGAAAATTAGGTTCTGGTTTTTATTTTAATATCAATCACTCTAAATTATATCCAACAGAGTAAAATGACAGAAAACGTGACTGTCAAATAACTAAAGTGGGCCTTATGTGCTATGTGGAATTTTTTATTTTATGGGGCAAAAAATAATGCTAAGGATGACGTAGCTGGATTTAGCATGAGTTTACCAGACAGATACGATCCTGAGAATACATGACTTCCACGAGTCAAAAAAGATATTAAAGATTCAAATGAGTTAAAAAAAACAAAAAAACCCAAAAACGTATATTTGATTAACTAATGCAAATTCCATTTATCTCCCACTGTATGTTCGTTCATTCTTTCTCCCCATTTCCCCTAGTATGTAAAAGGAGGGGAAAACTATTGCTGATTGTATTTCATATCTGTTAACATTACCTTTGCTTGATGTATATAATAGGGCTGTCTGAAAGCACACTAAGGAAGTATCTGTCAAATTTTCTTCGATTGACAGTTGTACTGCAAATCCAGCATCAGGATTGATGTTGGCAAGGGATAACAGATCAGTGGAACGGACAAAGAAGTTTCCGTGAAAAGTGTGCATTGAAAGACCTAGGGGAGAGAAAACCTGTTATAAAAGATGAAGTAAAAGAAGTATCTTTACCTCAGGCTAAAGCTACTTTGTGAAGTAATACCGGCCTCTGATACTGAATCAAAAGGATAACTCAGTAGGACTAGGGTGTCAGCAGAGGTTCTAAAACACCAGTTCAGAAAGAACAATGCAGCTTATATAAAAGGGAGAGTAGACATTTAACTTGTATTGATAACTGATCTTAAATTTTCCCATATGTGATCTGAAGTCAGACGAAGATCTAATACACAAAATGAAACAAATGATGATTACTGTACAACTCATTTAAGAATTAAAATTAGAGAGGAGATTCCCTCCAGCAAACACTCACGTAAAACTGAGGTAAACTGAAGACAAATTGAATGATTATGAAGGCAAAGATCATTCATCGTACAATTTTCATTTACAACCTTCCCTACTCCTCTACTTCTCCTTCTAAAATCACCTCCAATATGGCTTTCTATTAACGTTCTTCCTAATAAAGCAAACATTATTTTTGCTTATTTATTCAAATTACTTAAAAAACTGGGCAATGATTATTCAATAACTACATATATTTAAAACAGCTTACAGCTAACTGGATCAGGCAGGAAGTCCTTCATGATGAAGGATCATTACAGGTGGTCAGGGTAATTAATTTTGACAAAAGTATGTAATATAAAGCCTAATTTTTATAATTTCATACCTTTTGTACATCTTATTCTCATAACCGCTTCAAATCCAATTTTTCTTGTGAGATACCGTTTTAAGTCTTTTTGTAACTTTTCTGCTTGTGAAGGATTGTGAGTATAATGGAAAGATGGGTAATAATAGATGCACCCTGCAGAGTACTTGGACATGCAAGCTTCAGAGAGAAACAGAAAAGGTATTAGCTACAGAAACAAGAATATCCTCTAATAATATCCAGTAATATCTTACTTGTCCAACAACAGAAGAGATTCTATGTCATGAACAAAATCTGTCATAATGAGAAAACCTAAGCGGTCAAAATAAGTATAATATATAAATCTGAGAAAACACAAATATTTGTAAAGTATGTGATAAGGTTTATTATTAAGCAAAATGGTAAAGGAATTGGATTTTAAAAACAAATAGTAATGGCATTTTAGATATGTATAGTGCTTTACAGTTTACTGGTAATTTTCATAGATGGTATCTATCCAATTCACATGCTTTTTACCCCCAAATGTTGAGAACTCTTAATAAAGAGTTTAGATTTGACTATATGCTAAAAATGTTTATATAAACAGATGAACATGATGATATCTCCTTACCTAGAGAAGCAAGATCAGAATACTGTGAACTTAAGAGGAACAGATCCACTGCAGTCTGCTGCCCTGAGCAATCTAAAGCCAGTTTCTTATAAAAATCAGTTGCAGGGCCAAGATGTTGTACAACCTAAGTCAAAAGGTCATAAAGTAAGAGCTAGAAACCTTGCACTATGCACATATTTCTACGTCTCTCCTGCAATAATGAAGAGGATATAGGGATTTCTAGGGTATTTTGTCCTTCTATCAAACTAAGGAAGTTTTTTAAATGTCTAGGTAGTTGTCACAGATTCTTTAAGAATACTAATAATTGCTAATATTTATAAAGCACTTAAAAAGCACTGTTCAAGATGTTTTATATAAATTAAAGTGACCTACATTTTACAGACGAGGAAACTGAGGCAAAAAATAGATTAAGTAATGACCAATTACATAGTTATTGAGTGGCGGATGCTGGAATATAAACCCGCCAAATCTGGCTCCAGAGTGAGTGCTGTTAACCCTTACTGTATACTGTTCGTAACAACGTGAAAGAGTCCTAGATTAAAGAAGGCTTTTCCTAACTGGTATAAGGACACCTGAGCTGAGAAGGTGGCACCAGAGAGGAGTTAAAAATGCAAGAGCCAGGCTCCAAGTTCTTAATCACTATGCTATATTACAAAACAAAATGTTTCAATCTTCTTAATTATAGTATATGGTTACTATATAAGACTTTACTCAGATATGAAGAAACATGTAAACTAGCACAGGCATTTAAGCTTTTGAGTCCCAGGCAGATAAAGAATACTTTTAAAAGTCAAATGAGAAAAACAAAACAAAACTGCACTGAAGACTTCAGTAACACATAACTACCTTCCTATGTTCAAAACCCCTCAATATTCTATAACGGACTGCTTTGGATCAATGAACTGCATGCTAGCTCTACTTGATGAGTTTAAAAAATATATTTGCCCCAATTTATTTTAAAATTAGATTTTCTTCCTGAAAAGTAACTTAAAAATGCAGTTTCTATTAAAAGTGAAATATGGCACTTTCTCTAGCAAACTGGTGAAGAAAAAAGCAAAAATACTTAATGATGGCTAGAAGATTTGAGAGTCCTTAAGAGTACAGTTGGTTAAAAAAAAAAAAAATCCAAGTAAAACACATTAATAACTTAAATAAAGTTTATATACTCTTTGACTGAATAATTTCACTTTTAGGAATTTTTCCTAAGGAAAAACCAAATTGTGGCTAAATATTTATGGCACTATTAAAACGGTTTAATTCATACTCATAATTAGTTGTAATATTTCCTTGAGGTCAGACAAAACTTCTACACAGCACAAAAATGATTCTAGTTCATTTATTATTTGAAATAAGGGATTCAAACACTCTGACAAAATCTTCATATAAAACCCAAGTAGTATTCAGCCTCATCATCTTTTTTTTCTTTTATAGTGAAACTACTGGAGACAACTATTTAGTAGCTAGGAGGGAACTAATTAAATCAAATACATTCATATTTAATAAAAAATATTTATTTTTTTATTTTTGCAAGTTTATTATTTTTTTAGTAATCTTTATCCTCAAAGAGGGGCTTGCGCTCACAACCCTGAGATTGAGTTGCATGCTCTTCCAACTCAGCCAGCCAGGTACCTCTAAAAGTATTTTTTAAAGATAATTTTCAGGGTCCTCAGAAAATGCTCACAATATACTCTTTCAATGAAAAAAAAGCCAGTTAAAAAAGATCCTGTATACGTATGATGCCCAATTATGCTTATCTGTATGTGTTTATATAACTACACGCTACTGTCTTTTTTTTTTTTTTAAAGATTTTATTTTTAAGTAATCTCTATACCCAATGTGGGGCTCAAATTCACGACATTGAGATCAAGAGCCTCACGCTCTGGGGCGCCTGGGTGGCTCAGTCGTTAACTGTCTGCCTTCGGCTCAGGTCATGATCCTAGGGTTCTGGGATTGAGCCCCGCATCGGGCTCCCTGCTCCACGGGAAGCCTGCTTCTCCCTCTCCCACTCCACCTGCTTGTGTTCCCTCTCTCGCTGTGTCTGTCTGTCAAATAAACAAAATCTTTAAAAAAAATAAAAATAAAAAAAGAGTCTCAAGCTCTACCAACGGAGCCAGCCAGGCGCCCATAAACGCTATTATCTTGATAGTAAAGATTACTGATGGCTTAATTTGTTAGGCAATGATTTGTATTACCTTTGTAATTAAAATGTTTATTAGTACGAGCATGTTAAATTATAATATCTCAGATTTAGTAAGTATTATTCCTTGTATAACAGAAAAGAGCACTGCAGCCAGAAAATCAAGTCACACCTTTACCATTAGTTATTTAACCTTTGGCAAGTTTAATCTGTTTTCCTCATCTGTAAAATGAAAGGATTAGAGTAAGTGATTCCTAAATTTCTATGACTTGCAAACCAAGAAATAAAACAACACAAAACGATAATTTGATTAAACCTTCTCAGCAGAGTTTTTACTATTCATGAAGTAGAAGTAGAAGAATGAACACATAATCACAAAGTCTACGGAGGTACAAAACACCATCTTAAATATGACCAAGAAACCAAATATACAATACCTTTGTGCTTGATCTCTGATTAGGGTCTTCTCTGGACTGCAGAAGTCCTGCACCCAAGGAAGGTAACTGTGTCTGAAATACAGACACACGGCCACCTGTTGGAGACATTAATTTAAAGGCAGCCTGAAGCGCAGGACCAAGGGCACTGTGTGTTTCTCTTGTATTGGTGAACATATTTGGTAATGCATTCAAAAGGTCTTTTATAAGCTGGGAAAACAAAGATTAAAAGTTGAATTACTGAGAGGGCAAGGCAATTTTCTTCTTTAAAACATTCTGCAGTATAATATATACACCACTCTATCATGGGGACCGTAACCTGAGGGGGGGTCAATAGATACGCTACCTACATTGTCTATGTGGTATTCATATACCAAGTAAATAAATGTTAAAGATTTTAGTAAATAGTTGAAATAACAGAAATGTTTTCATACTTTAAGAAAAAAAAATCTATCTCACCTCTTTACTTTCATATAGATTCACAAGTAAGCTATCCGGTGTAGGTAGAAAAACATCTAAGGGGGAAAACATATTTTAATCAACAGATAAATCAAGTCAAAAGAATATCATCAATTTAAAAATCTTAGTTTTTATCAGGCCATATATAATGGGTACCACAATACTGCTTTATTATAAACACACACACACTGTGTACATTTTACACACGTGTCTGCACACTTGTATTAAGTACACACACAGGCATAGAAAACTTAGAATGAAGTATTTTTCAGGAAACAAAAAAATTTTTTTTTCCAGGAAACTATTTTGAAACAAATATCAAAGTACACCAAATTATCCTTACAGCATTATGACAGGATGTACTGTCAAACAAAGTAGCCTCCATTTTAAAAGCTACAGTTAGAAAAGACTTATTCATTGCTTACCGTCTATGTCCGAGACAATCAACATTTGAGGCTGTGATAATCCTTCTTGTAAATTGTAGAAATGAATAGTGCTATCAAAGGTCATGAATCCTATTCTTGTTCGTGAATCTCCAGGAAGCCTAAGGATAAAAATGACAATTTTAAATTCAAAGTTTTCAGTTACATATTTTATTTTAAAAAGTAATAAAATAGTGAACTAAGTCCAAGAATAATTACATGTGCTTTTTCACAGAGGACAGAAAGTTATTCCTCCCTAAACCAACATACATCAGAGAAGACCAAGGATGAACCATCCCATTTTCAGATGAAACCAACATGTTTACAGTTACTATTTCAGAAAACTGAACCATGTTCAAACCTAAACCCAAACTAAAAATGATATGATTAAATAATCAAAGATTTCTGGTGTGCCTGAGTAGCTCAGTTAGGTGCCCGACTCTTGACTTTGGCTCAGGTGAATGATCTTAGGGTTGTGAGATCAAGCCCTGAGTTGGGCTCCATGCCGGGTATGTGGAGCCTGCTTGGGGTTCTCTCTCTCCCCCTGCCTCTCTACCCCCGCCCCCCTTCATGCACACACTCTCTCTCCAAACAAAAAATCCCCCAAAGATTTCTTGCTAACTTTCCTTTAAAACACACTCCTTTAAAAATTTACTCATATTTTCCAGTTCCAATACCACAAAAATAATGTATCTAGTTTAAATAGTTTAAGGGCAGAATGACAAATGAGTACTTTCCAAGAAAAGACAATGTAATGTAAAGATTTTAATGTAGAAATTTTAAATAAAAACCACATTTAAGAACATCAAAACATTTTATCTATCATCAACCTTTTAGTTTTCTGCTGGAACTCTGTATTCAAAAGTCAATGCCCTGGCACAAAAGAATAAATCATTTCATTACTCGTTGGGTTCTCCTTATTGATAAAGTGGATGCCTCATCTTACAAAAGTATGTTTCTATGTACCACCAACCATATTAACTGCTATTATATAATTTTATATATAATAGTTATATTATTTAGCAATGTTCTAAAAATATTTTTAAATATTATAGGATGCCAAAACAGTGTGCATCAAAAAAGAAGCATTATTACTATTATGCATGACTGATCAGGCTAGTCAGATGGTCTGCAAACAAGGTCAAAAAGCACTTCAGAGAACAGAATGCACCAAGTTACGTGGTGTTTAGCTTACCAATATTGGTTAAGATTTATGATGTTTCTACAGACAAATTCTTTGCTCCTTTGAAATTTCTAAGGTCAATGAGTGTTAGGGTCGTTTGTTACCAGTTAAAAAGGAGACTACTTATCCACAGTACTCCAAGCTCAAAATTCAGAGTTGAGCTACAATTGCTCCACATCAAATTCTTTTTTCTCAATGTTCTATCAATAGCCCTTTCCAAAAACATGTTACCTTTTTATTTTCCTAATACTTCTACTTTCTGCTTAATTAAATATACATGTTTTAAATGATTTTCCATTCCCAATTTTATTTAACTCACAAATAGTTACTATTTAACTCACAAATAGTTACTCATTGGTCTGGCTCCTATTTCTAGAGTTATATATGCTCATACTTTCTCAGCAAGCTGACTCTTCAGTTTTAAAACTCTCTCTTTGCAGAGTCTTCCATTGCCACTCACTGCTAAAGCTGAATCTGAATTAAGCACCTCTGACTAAAAACAGGGCAAATGCTTCAATAAGGATAAAAATATGAGAACTCTTAAGTTATTAACAGAAAATAAAAGCAAATCATTTAATATCTCTGGATATTTTTATCTCAATGTTATCCACTTATCATAGGCCCAGATCAGTGCCATGTAGACTACTGTGATAAAAGCTAACACTTATTAGAGGAAGGACTCTCAGGCTCAAATGGAAGATGGGAGAAACTTTTTGGAATCACCAAGAGTACTTCTGACAAAGTATTTATATGTGCAACCATCCCAACTCCTCTACACATGTCAAGAACCAATGCAGGTGTGAACCACTCTTACTAATAACCTTAAGTCAAATCTCTGTGGGTGTTGGGAGTAAAAAAAAGAAATGTACAAACTATTTTGTTTTCCAGAGATTTGGAAGGTTCATTTTTAAAGCTAGTTGAGGGTCTCCTTCATGACTAATACAAGGCAGGAATTAGAGCCAAGTATAAGTAATCTATCCTATACCCTCTTTCTACTTTCACAATACAGCTCGTTATCAATGTGCCAAAATGAAGAGTTCAGTTTCTGGCTTCCTGAAATATTCAGTACAAAATCAATTCCTCCCTTCCCTTTATCTGGCTCATTTTCTCATTAGGACATTTAAAACTAGTATGAAAAACTCCTTGCTCAGGCATAAATTTCAGCTAGATTTCTCTCATCCAGGTCCTTGATACCCTGGCCAGTGCTCAGATCTGCTAAGTCAGAGGAACAGTTAGATGAAATCTAAATTCCTCGGCAAGTATTAAACATTTACAATTCTGTGATTCAGATACCAAGTCATAAATTGTAGTAATCGAAGTAGCAGGACCCTTAGTCTGAGGTGGACAAAGAAGTACTCTTGCAGTAAGAGATAAACGAAGTCAAACTGTAATTAAAAACCAACCCCATAAATTGCTAATAAACATTTCGCATTTATATATATTTGTACACACACATTATGAGTAAAAAAAAATCTTACTTGTCTAGATTTTCTAACAACGACTGGCACAAAATTGTCAAATATCCAGCTTCCACTGCATTATGAGATACATCTAAAACAAATAAGTAAACTGCAGGTTGAGGAGGACGAAGCTGAAAGGAATGAAAATAATGTAATTTATTTCGTAGGCACAATTTATTCTTTTTATAACACTTTTACTACTGGGTATTTACTGAGTAAATGACACACAAAAAATATACAAATAGGAGGATCGACATTTTATAAGATTTTACGTACTAATGAAAATGACATTCTTTTAGCTTTTTTCCTTATAAAGTTGGTTATGGATTAAGCATAATAAGGCAGTTGTTAGGTGTGCCTGGGTGGCTCAGTCGGTTAGGCGTCCAACTCTTGATTTCAGCTCAGGTCATGATTTCGGGGTTGTGAGATCCAGCCCCGCATCAGGCTCCGTGCTGGGCATGGAGCCTGCTTAAGATTCTCTCTCTCCCTCTCCCTCTGCCCTTCACACCCCCAACTCCCCTGGCTCTTGTGTTCTCTTAAAAAAAAAAAAAAAAAAAAAAAGGAGTTGTTACAGTAATGTTTAAGTAGATGGGCTAAATGTTTTCCTGATAAGAGTGTTGATTGAGGTATCTTTCAAAGAAAAAATGAGCTTATTTTTTAATATGAACATCTATATCCCTTCCCTACTCCAGAAAAATACTGTTTTTTATATTTGTTTTTTAAAATCTGACAACTAATAGTACTAGCCATTAGTACTAGCTCTTAGGTTACCTGGTGGTGGCTAAATCCCAAGGATCAAGTGCCGAGTATAAAGGAAGTCCTTGTGATGGTATTCTAAGTATGTTAAGTCATTATCTGCTAGAGATGTATACTGAAGTATTTATAGGTTAAATGATATGATGCTGGGATCACCATTTAATAAACTCCAGGGTGGGTGAGGGGAGGGGGCACTGGGGTGGACTGGGGATAGATGAAATACATTTAGAAAAATGCTGACAACTGTTGAAGCTCGGTGATGGGTAAGTAATAGTTCACTATATTATTATCTCTTTTTTGAAATATGCTTAAAAACTGCTGTTATAGAAAGTTGAAAGGATACGTAGAATCTTTTTTTTTCTTAATAGGCCAACCAAGGATCACATGGGTCATATGGCAAAAATTAAAGATTAACTTCTTGCTTCACCACTTCAATTAGATTAAGATCCTAAGGAGTCAGAACAGAGTTGGGAATGTAAGTTGTAAAGAAGGTAAGAAGCTGAGAGTAAAAGTTTACTATAGTTAATATGGAAACGGACAAGGAAACAGTAGTTAAGTGGGCATATGCTAAAGTGGACACAAAGGACCATAAAAATTACAAAAACAAAGAAAGAAATGGGTCAAACAGGAATTTAATACACATTAGCTATCTCTGTTTACCTTTCCCCACTAGCAACATCTTCCATTTTTGCAGACAACAAAGATTAGTAATAAGGGTACTGAAGAAATGTAAGTTATTATAAATACATTTAAAATGAGTAGATACGGGGGCGCCTGGGTGGCTCAGATGGTTAAGCATCTGCCTTCGGCTCAGGTCATGATCCCGGGGTCCTGGGATTGAGCCCCACATCGGGCTCCTGGCTCAACGGGGAGCCTGCTTCTCCCTCTCCCTCTGCCTCTCTCCCTGCTCATGCTCTCTCTCTATCTCTGTGTCTCAAATGAATAAAATCTTTAAAAAAAAAAATGAGTAGATACGATAAAGAAGATGAGAACTTAAGCCAAGAATTCATTTTTATAAATGGAAAAGAAGAATGAGATCTTATAGTATAATTAAAGAAAAGGTAGAATTTGATGATGAACTGGAAAGAGAAAAATTAAAGTCAAGTCACTATCCATTTATCTTGACGGCTGTACTGGGTGAACCAGTAAGATGGTGGTATCTTTAAGAGCTCGAAAACTGAGTTTTTCTGTTTGAAGGTCTTAAATATTACATGGCAAAAGAATATTTATATTCATTTCATGTGAGCAATCAAATCAAAATGGCAACAAATTGTAAATAGTGCTTATCATAAAAAACTACTAATGTTTCTTAGTGACATAACTGCATCTTCTAGGACATCAAGTAACCTTTACAAAGAGTTTTCTATTTGTGAAGTATAAACTTTCAGCATTATTTAAAAAAAATTCATACTGGGGACAATTCAAAATTTTGCAAGAATTCACTTAACAGCAAATTATAAATGACCAATACAGTTATATCCCAGGACTAATTTTTACATTGAGTAATTACCATGTAATCTGAAGAAGCAATGAACTCCACAGTTGAATTCTGAACTTCTGGTCGTTTATGAGGCTCTCCATAAGATCGAGTAAGGGGATTATACATAAATTCTTCAGGAACTAGGTAATAATTAGAAATCCAGTACAAATTTAGTAATACAATTTGCAACTAAATAAGACATATGCATAACAAGAAATAAACACCTTTATCATTAATATTTATATAAGGTTTACAATGGTTTTGTGAATATCTAATGATAAAAATGCTCTTTAAAAAATATATGAAGATAAAAAAAAACTTATATTGTGAAATCAAGTGAGGAAACCAGGACAGGTAACCTTATGTCCTATTTATTATAGCATATGACATGGAAAAAAAATCAGACAGAAACACAAATTTGAAAGCAATTATACTAAGAGGACCTAAGAAATGACTAAAGGGGATGACAGACATGGCACAATTAGTCCACGTGAACTTCACTGCTTGTTTTGTGAATATTTTTTTTACTTTGCCTTTACTGTCACTCTCCTCATTACCCATCATTCCCTGGCCCGCCAAGACGAAGTGTCTCTAGCCTATATTCTCTCCATTAAAAGTGGCATGAAAGTTCTCAAAGCAATGAAGAGAGAGACCAGATGACAAAAATGTCAACATGTTTAAAATAATATTAAACACACTTATTTTAAGAATCTGAAACTCACCGTCATTAACTCTATAGCACAAATTGCATTTCCATCTACGCTGATCGATGAAGGATACAAAAGGGTTGATATATGTTCGACAAGATCGGCACCTCACAATGGTATTTGATGTTATCACTGGTAATTGCTAGGAAGTAAAATAAAGATGCTGTAGCAGAAAAAGCACCTCAGGCGAAAAAAATGGAACGCATACTGCTCTGCTCCACAGACAGAACAGAAACCATAACCGTGTTTTGAAACGGAAGCATTTTCATAAAATCCAGTGATGTGCTTAGCAACACAAGCAGCCATCACGTTTTTTCCCTCTTTGTCACAAACCGTAAGATAACACCAAAACAAAGGCAATAAAAGTTACTGGCTGATAAAAAAAGCCTGTTTGGCCAAGAAAATAATTTAACTCGAAGCTCATCAGCTAGACTCCAGAAACCCCAGTGAGAAAGAACCAGACACCACGTAGAAATGTCTTTATGTTTGCTGCCTGACAGCATCTGGTACCAGAGCTCTGCGCATTAGACAGCCGCCAGAGTCCTCACAGGAACAGAGGCCACACAAACCAAGCATGAAGTGCCTTTTAAAGACCTACATGAAAAAAAAAATGTGTGCGTGTGATAGTTTCAGATGACGAAAGGCAGAAGTCCTACCTAATTTTGCATGGGTTATTTTTTTAAGAGGGTGAGAAAGGTTATGGTGCTAAACTTAACAAAAAAGAGATCACTGAAATGCTGGTAATTTTACCGACCTTTTCAAAAGTGTTGAGGAGACAAAGATTACAAATTAATCTATACATCTGTTTCTGACTGCTTCAGAAAAAGGAAAAGGAAAGAAAAGGTTTGGGAAAGGAACTTTATATTCAATTTAAGAAATTTAGAAAATATGAAAAAACACTAAGAAATCACATATTATTCTATCTCCCTGAATTAATCCCTGATAACATTTTAGTGTATTTTCTTCTGGCTTTTTTTTTCTAACTCTACATAAATATTTATATGTTTGTATTTAATTTCTTTCACATACACAGTTTTTATTACACAAGTAATGACAATACTTATGAAAAAATCAGGAAATACAATTAACTGAAAATGAGAAAATAAAGACTTGCCCAGAATTCCACAGCAAAGAGGAAGCCACTGTTGCTAATTTAGTGTATATACTTCCAGAAGGTATCATATATGGCATCTGTGTTTAGACAAAAATTCTCATCTATGTACATGGGAAATTAACTATCTTGGTTTAGAGATAATGGCTGAAATAGTATTACAGGTGATCAAACAGTATCTACTGAGTGAATACATTCAAGGTATTTACTGCACATTTATTTTATTTTCTATTCACTCTGCTCCTTTCTATGTATCCTAACTAGTACAAAAGTTAGCTCCACGAGGAAGCTTATTAACCTTTGTATCCTCAGCATCTAGCATAATGGGTAGTTAATACACATTTTTTTCCAGGAGAGCAAAAGAAACTCGGTAGCAATAAGAGAGGTTGAAAACCACAGTAGTAAAAAAAAAGTGAGGGAAAAATGCACCTTATAGAGTATAAATAAAATGTATCTGGAGAAACTTAATTTCTGAAGTTTAGAAATTTTAAAGACAACATATCTGCATAAAATACCAGAACTGTATGTAAAAATCCAAATCCAGCAAGCTTAGTATTAAACCAATAGACTGTGGAAACTTAAGTAATGTTTTCATTCAGTAGACCAGAAGCATTTGGATTTATTATTACAAGGATTATTTGTTTCATACAATTAGGAACCAGCATACAGCTCTTCCCATCCCCAACTGGACATCACTGTTGGTGCTACCTTTATGTTTAATAAAGATTCCCAAAGTTTATCTGTTATGGCCTTTTCAACTTCCAGAACTACTAATCTTTCAAAGTCTAGCTCAGACCTCATCACTCATGGCAAACCTCTGCTCCTGCACCCAGAGGGAATCACTTCCCATACTGTACTCAGGGCCTAAGTACCTTGAGAATTTGGTTAGGTACATATATTAGTTACCCTGCACCGTGGTTATTTGTTTTTACATCTTTGTCCCCTGTTAAATATAAATTTCTTAGGGGCAAGGTCAATGACTTCGTTATCTCTGTATTTACCAGTGTTTAGTTAAGGCCTGTGACAAAGCAGAAAGTCAGAAAATGTTTGCTGAGATGAATCTGACAAAAATGATTATTTCTAACTTAAAAGATAAAAGATAAAAAAATTTCCAAGAAAATATACAATCAAAATACGCTGCACATAAACACACGTCAGTACCCGTAAGTATTTTAAAATGTGTTACTTTACCGTCAAGTCCCTGAAGGGATGTAACAACAATCCTAAAGGAAGCTTAGCTTTATTCAGTAAAGCCTGTGTCTGCGGAATATTTGTCAAAGTACACCGAAACGAACTGCAAAAAATATAGACAACATGGACTCTATTAGCTATCAAAAAATATTTGTACTATAGATAGTTGTAGATAATCAAGAGAATTTAAGGGCATAAATGAAAATTGTCTGGGAATGTTATATAACTATAACTAGGAAGATCTGTATTACACTAAGCAGGCATATATGCAATATAGGACAAAAAAACCTAAATTAAGGACTCAACAGTTTCATGGTGGAAAAGTACAACACATTTGGGAAAAAAACATCACTAGCGTGTAGAACACGAATAGGAGGGAGTGAACAGGAAACCTCTGTATCTTTAATAATGCTGTTCCTGCTTTACTGCCCATTTTCACCTGTTGAAACGCCTTTCATGGGTCTTATTATGAGACACATCAAAATTATCACTTCTGAAATCTCCCTTCCCTCCAATCACAAGTCAGAAGAAACGATGTCTTCCTCTGTGCTCTGAGATCAGTTTATGCTTCTATGGTACCATTAGTCTGCTTTGCTTTAGTAGTCTGCTTTGCTTTAGTTGGTTGTGTACCCTGTCTTTTCCACTTGAGATCAGTGATCATTTTGTCCTGTCACCCTAGCACTATTCCTTTCTTAGAGAAAGTGTTTATAACTTACTAAATACTCACTTATAACTTACTGTTTATAACGTACTAAGTTATAAGTTAAGGTCAGTAGACACAGAATCAATAAAGGAGCAATCAAAGGGGTAAGAAGCAGAAGTACGGGAAACCAGGAAAGGAATTTTAAGAGCAGCTCATAGTACGTACAGACACCCAGATTTATTTTGACTCCAGGCTGCTGTTGTTCATTGAACACTAAGGTGATCCCTGCTTTAAGACTTCTGCATTTGCTGTTCATGTAGCTTGGCACACTTGCTTCCCAGATCACGTGGTTTGCTCTCACACTTCATTCAGATCTCCACTCAAGTGTTAACTCTCTGGGAAAACCTGTCCTGACTCCTCAGTTGAAAACAGCCAACCTCCACCCTCACTACCCCTACTTCATAGTAATATTCTGACATTACATTATACAGATGGTCCCCAACTTATGATGGTTAACCTATGACTTTCTGACTGTTCATAGTGTGTCTTCCTTAACAGGATAAAGGTTGCAAGAGACTGGGAACTCTATTCGTTTACTGCTTCATTTCCAGCATCTAGAAACAGTACCTGGCCCTTAACCTAGAAGGCATTCAGTAAATATTTATTGAATGAATGACTTACCTTTATATGTAGGAACAATTATTATTCCTGTTTTATAATTGACAATATTGAAAAATTTTAAAGAAATTTGCAGTCTTATAGCTACTTATTAGTGGAACTATGGTAAGAACCTGAGTCTATCCAACTGTGAAGTCTATACTCGTAAATACTCTGCATTGCTGTCTTGGTAAGAGAAAGATTTTCACAGAAAACACATAACTGAGTAGAAACATACACCATCCGCTACCTATGACATATATATACACTATATTCACCTACTTAGGGAATGCTTAATCTTTCAAAATAGAGGGCCAAAATCCACATACTCATAGACCTGATAGCAACTTATATTCACAGGTATGGGCAGCTGTTTTCCTCTTAGGATCAATGATTGTACATTTTCACAGCAATGATCTTGACACTGCCTTAGGCACTGATGGGGGTTGGTGGTAGTGTGTGGCAGAAGAGGGGGAATCCTTGGAGCAACTCCATTTTCTGTTTTCTGTACTGGAAATCTCCGTAAGATTTTGACTGAAAAAAGAGAAGCTTACGTTTGTTTTTTTTTTTTAACAAGCCAGAAAACTACTACTTTAAAGGAAAATACTGGCTGTAAAGAGGAACACTAATTCTCCTAATGCAAGGAAGAAGACACTGAAAGTGTAGTAAAGTACTGAGAGCAAACAACAAAGGAAAACTCTTGGTTTTGAAGGTACTGTGAGGTGCATGACAGAGCTAGTTCACCCACCCAGAGGAAACACCAGGGTTTGGTGGCCACCGGATGCAAACTATCAGCTACACTTCTCCATGAGGTGAGGAAATATTCAATAAAGGAAATCCAAATTTAAATCCAGGCTGAATAAATAAGCCTGGGGGTACTGGTCTTCGCATTCTATGCTGCGTGGGAAAAGAAAACCCAGAGACAAACCATTTAAACCTGTTCTTGGGATTATGTAAGTGAAGTCAGTGTCCTTTTCAAGCAAAGACTGAAGAGCATACATTTTTAAAGATTCCACCTTATTTAAAAGACATCAGAAGTTATTACTGCTGAAAAGTAAGGAAAAAGAAATTTAAGAAAAATACAGTTAGATCTGGGTTCCTGAAATCCTTCACTCAAATAAAAAAAACATTTCCCTTGCATTCGATGATAGGGACTGACAGAGACAGAGATGGAGGCAGGAACAGGATCTAAAATGAATTTTACAGCTAGAATTTCTGTACAAAGTAAAATGGAAAAGTCCCCATTAAGAAAACTTCCAATCAAGGAATTAATATCATATCACTTGTACTAGTTTTAAAAGTCAAACATTTCAGGGGCGCCTGGGTGGCTCAGTTGTTAAGCGGCTGCCTTCGGCTCAGGTCATGACCCCAGGGTCCTGGGATCAAGCCCCGCATCGGACTCCCTGCTCAGCCGGAAGCCTGCTTCTCCCTCTCTCTGCCTGCTTCTCTGCCTACTTGTGCTCTCTCTCTATCTCTCTGTCAAATAAATAAATAAAATCTTAAAAAAAAAAAAAAAAGAAAGTCAAAGATTTCTAACAAAGTCTATTACCTACTAAAGATCATAAAATAAATACTTACTCTGGGCTACAGTTTAATTTTTTGAGGTCTAAGTTCAAGTTAGGTACAGGAGCCCAAACAGGAGTCATGGGTAAAATATTCCTCTCCTGGGTGAGGTTTACAGGTCTCAGACTTTCCGGTTGTGGAGAACTCTGAAGACTCAGTCCTCCCAGACTGGAGGACAGCTGGTTCATACCAGGATACTGCTGAAAAAGCAATTCAAAACAAAACAAACAAAAGGACAAGAAGCATGAATACAATGTACTATGCTATATATAGGATTTTAACATACAGAATAAATAAGATACAAAAATTTAAACCTGGCTTGGAAACAGAATGATTTTACTTTATTTTTTTTTAATTTTTTGTATCTTATTTATTATCATGTTATGTTAGTCAACATACATCATTAGTTTCTGATGTAGTGTTCCATGATTCTTTACGTATAACACCCAGTCTCCATTCAGTACATGCCCTCCTTAATACCCATCACCGGGCTAACCCATTCCCCCCACCCCCCTCCCCTCTAGAACCCTCAGTTTGTTTCTCAGAGTCCATAGTCTCTCATGGTTCGTCTCCCCCTCCGATTTCCCCCCCTTCATTTTTCCCTTCCTGCTTTTTTTTTTTTTTTTAACATATAATGTATTATTTGTTTCAGAGGTAGAGGTTGTGATTCATCAGTCTTATACAATTCACAGTGCTCACCATAGCACATACCGTCCCCAATGTCTATCACCCAGCCACCCCATCCCTCCCACCCCACCACTCAGCAATCCTCAGTTTGTTTCCTGAGATTAAGAATTCCTATCAGTGGGAGCATATGATACTTGTCTTTCTCTGACTGACTTATTTCACTTAGCATAATACCCTCTAGGATTCCATCCACGTCATTGTACATGGCAAGATTTCGGTCTTTTTGATGGCTGCATAATATGCCATTGTGTATATATACCACTTCTTTATCCATTCATCTGTTGATGGACATCCTGGCTCTTTCCATAGTCTGGCTATTGTGGACGCTGCTGCTATAAACATTGGGGTGCACGTACCCCTCTGGATCACTATTTTTGTATCTTTGGGGTAAATACCCAGTAGTGCAATTGCTGGGTCGTAGGGTAGCTCTATTCTCAACTTTCTAAGGAACCTCCATACTGTTTTCCAGAGTGGCTGCACCAGCTTGCATTCCCACCAACAGTACAGGAGGGTTCCCCTTTCTCCATATCCCCGCCAACATCTGTTGTTTCCTTTGTCAATTTTAGCCATTCTGACTGCTGTGAGGTGGTATCTCACTGAGGTTTTGATCTGGATTTCCCTGATTGGATACTAGCCCTTTATCTGATATGTCATTTGCAAATATCTTCTCCCATTCTGTCGGTTGTCTTTTGGTTTTGTGGACTGTTTCCTTTGCTGTGCAAAGCTTTTTATCTTGATGAAGTCCCAATAGTTCATTTTTGCCCTTGCTTCCCTTGCCTTTGGCAATGTTCTAGGAAAAAGCTGCGGCTGAGGTCGAAGAGGTTGTTGCCTGTGTTCTCCTCTAGGATTTTGATGGATTCCTGTCTCACGTTTAGGTCTTTCATCCATTTTGAGTCTCTTTTTGTGTGTGGTGTAAGGAAATGGTCCAGTTTCATTCTTCTGCATGTGGCTGTCCAATTTTCCCAACACCCTTTGTTGAAGAGACTGTCTTCTTTCCATTGGACATTCTTTCCTGCTTTGTCGAAGATTAGTTGACCCTAGAGTTGAGGGTCCATTTCTGGGCTCTCTATTCTGTTCCACTGATCTATGTCTGTTTTTGTGCCAGTACCATACTGTCTTGATGATGACAGCTTTGTAACAGAGCTTGAAGTCTGGAATTGTGATGCCACCAGCTTTGCTTTTCTTTCTCAACATTCCTCTGGCTATTCGGGGTCTCTTCTGGTTCCATACAAATTTTAGGATTATTTGTTCCATTTCTTTGAAAAAAGTTGATGGTATTTTGATAGGGATTGCATTAAATGTGTATATTGCTCTAGGAAGCATTGACATCTTCACAATATTTGTTCTTCCAATCCATGACCATGGAACGTTTTTCCATTTCTTTGTGTCTTCCTCAATTTTGGAAATAGAATGATTTTTTTTAAATAACTTTTTATTGTTATGTTAATCACCATACATCATTAGTTTTTGATGTACTGTTCCATGATTCATTGTTTGTGCATAACACCCAGTACTCCATGCAGAACGTGCCCTCTTTAATACCCATCACCAGGCTAACCCATCCCCCCACCCCCCTCCCCTCTAGAACCCTCAGTTTGTTTTTCAGAGTCCATCGTCTCTCATGGTTCGTCTCCCCGTCTGACTTACTCCCCTTCATTCTTCCCTCCGGCTATCTTCTTCTTTTGGAAATAGAATGATTTTAATAAGGTAGTTCAATTTAAAGCATTCTTGGAAAAAACTCAAAGCAAAATAATGAATTTAAATCTTAGCACAGTTAAACCTCACAACAAATTTCAGCAGCAATGTTTTTCAGCATCAAGAATTTAGATTCTGTGAATACAGTTCATACTGGAAAAGCAGGATAAATGCTTTTGTTTCCAAGTTTTTTCAATGATCAATTTTCAGAATAATGAGTTGATGCCATAAAAATGTACAATGATGTTCAATGAGTTTTGCTTTGCTTATTTTTTCTGTGTTACATTTGTTATAATTTAGTATTATTATGAATTCACAGCTTTCTATGAACTCAAAGTGACTTAATGAATAACTGGCCAGTGAAAAAAACAGATTATTTAATAAATGATAATGAACTTAGAGCTAACTTTTTTGGGGAAAATGAATTTATTTACATTATGAGCCAAAATAAAACCTTAGATTAACAACCCAAAACTGAAATCACCTAAGAACTAAAAAAATTTATAGCTGGAAGGTTGAAAGGATCTTTTAAAGGATACAAACAAAAGTAAAAACAAAAGAAATCATTATATGGGGGCGCCTAGGTGGCTCAGTTGGTTAAGCATTTGCCTTCAGCTAGGTCCTGAGACCTAGCCTTTTGTCAGGCTCTCTGCTCAGTGGGGAGCTTGCTTCTCCCTTTCCCTCTGCCTGCCACTCCCTCTGCTTGTGCTCGCTCTCTCTGTCAAATAAATATATAAAATCTTTAAAAATAAAATTAAAAAAATAATACAACTACATAAAATTTAGATATTCCTTCAATGTCAAAAAAATACCATTAAAATTAAAAACAAATGTCAAGGTGGAGGAAAAAAATTGCAATATGTATTAGACAAAAGGTTAATATACTTATTATAGATGGCTTTTATAAACCAGAGGACCTGAATAATGATGAAAGAATATGAACTGGGACTTCAGTAAAGAAACATAAATGACTAATAATTATAAAAAGATGTTTGCTTATAAAAAATAATTCTTGGTGGACTTGGTAATACAGATGAATGGGCATTCATATACACTTTTACTGCCTGCTAGATAGCTCCATGTAAATCTATTAGGCATTTTAACTTAACATGGCCAACTCAATTGCCACTCTTAGACCTATCTGTCTCCCTTCACCTTCAAAGTAAATGAACTACCCTCTACCCAATCGCTCTGCCAAAAACCTAACATTTATCTTTTCACCTTCCTCTCAACTACCATAACAAATCCATCAACAAGTCAAAAGATAGATATTATCCATCCACTTTTCATTACCTTCACCAATACCACCTTAGAACAAAGCACAATCATACATTTCTGGAATAATGGCAAAGGTTCCATTTGTCTCCCTGTTTCCATTTTTGTCTTTTCAAATACTTCCATTCCTAACCTGTTCTTCACACAGCAGCCAAAATGATTCTCTAAATAATGTAAATCAGATTTATCACTCCATTACATAAAATCTCCCATGTTTCCCCTTTGCACTTGGGATAAAATCTAAGCTTTGGACTATGGTCCCTCACTACCTCTGATCTTATTCCTATTACTCTTTTATTTTTTTAATTCTCCCTCCCCAAATCTGTCAGAGTTCTCGGTCAGACTTGAAAACACTTCAAAACAAGTCCTTGGCAACCTCCAAATTATTCTTGGTGACCCTGATAGCCCTCTTGGCCATAATTGTGGGACCAGAAGGGCATAAAAAAAAGTCACCTTTAAATAGCTTCTTTTAAAATTAGCTTGCTAATATTAATCTTAGATTAAAATCTATCATCTTTTTTTAGTAGATAGGTAAGAATTTAAATGTACAGCCTAGCTATTATGTTTAAATCATTATTGTTCAATGACCCTGAAACTAATGTCCAAAAAACTATTTTAAATTCAGATTAAACAAAAACAAATTGCTGCTTTGTAATCTTCCTTAGATACATATATCAAATATGACTTTGGTTTTCTTCTGCACAAGTCCCTACCAGTTAAAGAGAGGGAAAAAAGTGCTTAATTCTGAACTGTAAAGACTTGTATTCTCAGAACTAAGCCTGGTCTTGGACAGATGATTTCACTTATCTGAGTCTCAATTTCTTCAATTAAATAATCAAAGGAAGGTGACTGCTATAAAAAAGTCAAAATTCCAAGTGTTGACAAGGATGTGCAGTAACTGGAACTCTCACACACTGCTAATGGAGGTATAAAATGGAACATCTGCTTTGGAAAACTGTCTGGCATTAACTGCTGAAAGTATGGATACTCCAGGACCCAGCAATTCCACTCCTTGATACATACATTCATTTAAAAGACATGAACAGAAATATTCAC
Organism: Callorhinus ursinus; assembly: GCF_003265705.2. Lineage (NCBI taxonomy): Eukaryota > Metazoa > Chordata > Mammalia > Carnivora > Otariidae > Callorhinus > Callorhinus ursinus. The sequence continues at coordinate 89,890,504 of NW_027397066.1, read as the reverse complement.
AATAGCACTATTCATAATAGCCCCACACTGGAAATTTACCCTAACACCCATCAACAATAGAACAAATAAATAAACTAGTATATTCACATAACGGAGTACATACAACCATGAAAATGAACGAACTACAAGCACACAGTAAGCATAACGTTGAGCCAAAGAGCCTAGGCAAGAATATACACAGCTATTATTAAAAACAGGCAAAATTAGTGTGTGGTATTAGAAGTCAAGACAGTTGCTAACTCTCGTTTGGGGATGACTGGAAAAGGCATGAGAAAGGGTTCTGGCTGTTGGTTACATGTGTTCAATTTGTAGAAAGGTATCGAACAGTATGATGTTAATTTATATAATTGTACGTAAATATAATACAGATTATATTTCAATAAAAAGTTATAAAAAAGGAAAGGTGGAAGTGAATGATCTCTAACAGTATAAAGTCTAAAGCTTTTGCTTTATGATGTTTACTTCTCCCATGATTAAGAATCAGTTACTTTTCAGTCTGCCTCTGTCTCCTTCATTCAAATTCCTGTGATCTTTGCACCGGAGCTGGGGTATAAAAAGGACGGAGATTACAGAAGAACAGAATGAAATTATTTTTAAAATCTAGCATAATAAATATTAATTTTTATTTTTATTCCAAGGACAACCTCTTAACTTTTCTAAAATAACCTTCCAAATAAAATGGAACAAGAACAATACTTTTGGGGTGCCTGGGTGGCTCAGCTGGTTAGGCATCTGCCTTTGGTTCGGGTCATGATCTCAGGGTCCTGGGATCGAGGCCACATAGGGCTGTCTGCCCAGTGGGGAGTCTGCTTCTCACTTTCCCTCTGTACTCTCCCTCTCTCTCAAATAAATAAATAAAATCTTAACAACAACAACAACAAAAAAACAACAAAAAAAAACACCCCACAATACTTTCCATTCTACTATTTCAAGGGTCAGCAAACGTTCTCTGTAGAGGGTCAGGTAGTAAATATTTTAAAGCTTTAAGAGCCACACATCTCTTCTGCAGCTACTCAATTCTACCACCGTGGTGCAAAAGTTGTCACAGATAATATATAAAAGAATGCACGAGGCTCTATTCCAATAAAAGTTTATTTGCAGAAATGGGCAGCAGGCCAGATCTGGTCCAAGAACCTTTTCCTCTGTCCTTGTGGAATACCGTTACAATTTTTTCCTTGCCCAAAACTTCCTCCAAGAACCAGATCCTTTCTTTGAACTTGGTTTTCTTCTCATTAAAATGTAGGAATACGTTATATATTACAACCCCCAAAAACCATTTCCCTAAAGCACAAGAGTCAGAAAATAATGACTTACAAAATTGTTTCATCTGGATCCAATAAAGTCTTAAGAAACTAACAAAATGGAAGGCAGAAAAATCTGTTCTAACCAATCATATTTCTCCAGTGCCTCTCCCAGTTTCCTTCTTCCTTCTGTGCCTTAATTCTAAGATTAAATTCCAGACCCATGATTTTCCTATGTCCCTCTAATCTTCATTAGTGTCCTGTAAGATGAAATTTCTATAAGGTTAGTCTACTAAGAATGCTTTTTCATTTTAAGTAAAATGCTTTACCATTTCAATTGTTTCCTTATATTTTACATTCTTAATAAAAATAAATGTAAGATACTTACTATTCTGTATTATTAGGCATTTAAAAGGTGACTTCAAAAAAGGTCATATCAGAATGGGTCACAGCAGTAGTTACTAATAAACATAACTACTGATTAGCATTTATGTTTGTGGAGACTGTTACCAATTTCAGTTATACATCATATCCTGAAGACTTCTTCGATCTAAGAGTTGAAACCCAAATCCTAAACCACATTTATAACATGTTATTTTTTTTTTTTTGAGGAAAAAGTCAGCTTAGTAATACAGACTTTTAAAAAAACTTAACATTTAATTTCCTGATTATAAAATTAATACCTGCAAGACTCTAAAAATAAAAGTACAACAAAGGACAGAAAAATCACAGCTAATATCTTGATCCAGATTTAACCTCTTTAAAGATTTGTTATTTATATTTCTTTTTATCTCTATCTATGTACACACACACACACACACACACACAACTGGAACCAAAATGTATGTATGTTTGATCTAGGCTTATCTGTATTTGCACCTATAATCCATTTGAATCACCAGGGATTTGTGAGAACTGATAATAGTTACAAATTTTGGAAATGCAATGTCTTTACACATACTTGAGCATACGGCTGGAACCCAGAATACCCTGGGCTACTGGGCGGTACTGCAGAGTTAAGTGGTGCTGTAGCATTCTGATAACCAGGCTGAAGAGCTGGATAACCATACCCAAATGGCTTAGCCATTTTTGAAGGCTGAGGAGCAGAAGGAGCTGGAGCCGGAGCAGGGTCAGGTTCAGGAGCGGGATCAGGAGCGGGACTGCTTGCTGATGAGGAAAGCATATCTAACAAAGGGAAAAACATGGTGTTAGTGCTGAAAATCAAGACTCTATAAAGACTTGGCTCCTGGGCAAGCCATAATTGGCATTTTCCTTTTTTAAACTTTTTATTATGAGAAATTGCAAACATCCACAGAAGTAGAGAGAATAGAATCATGAGCCCTTTGCCCCCTTCAGTCAGCTAGAAGTCTGTATTATTTGCAGAGGCAAAATTGTGAGAATATAAAAGACAGTGTATAGTGTCCAGCTTCTAAAACAATGTCTGGTATGTAATAGATGCCAAATAAAATTTAATGAATAAATGTTTTTCCTTTATTTATATTTAAATTTAAAACAAAAAACTAGGGGCACCTGGGTGGCTCAGTCGGTTAAGTGTCTGCCTTCAGCTCAGGTCATGATCCCAGGGTCCTGGGATGGAGCCTCACAGTGGACTCCCTGCTCAGTGGGGAGTCTGCTTCTCCCTCTCCCTTTGCCTGCCACTCCCCCTGCTTGTGCAGTCTCTCTCAAATAAATAAATAAAATCTTAAAAAAAAAAAACAAAACTAAAATTTGATTAAAACTGAGAAAAAAGTGTAGAAAAGTTAATCATCAAGCACAAATATCAGAAGAAACCCTAAAAATTACTCTACTACACATACCATTATTAACATGTTACAATGTTAGTCTTATTTTTAAAAATGTCAGGTCTATATAATATATATGAATTTCAATCTACTTTTCATATAAAAATTATATTCTTCACCAGCAACCAGATTCTGCAAAAAATATGCTCTTAAAAGCATGTGACTTAATAAAATGTATTTTTTAAAGATTCTTCAACAATCATATCTTTCTACAGACAGTATCTATTGGCTCTCATTTTGAAGATATGTTCCCAGACATTCTTCTGTCTATCATCTTGTGCTTATTAGGCAAGGGCTGGCTTACTGGCTTTCTGGTAACCTCCCAGATTTCTTAATAGGACAAGAGGTTCAATGTACTGTCATGCCCTGCTTATTCTTCCTCACAGTGATGGGAATGTAAGTAGAAAGGTCTCTTAACATGGTAATAGCCATCAGCACAAGATATAAATAGCTGGAGTCAAACGTGGAGGTCTAACACTTCTCCCCTTCCTTAGGAAAGGGATGATATACCATACATACATTTCTATAGTCCTAAATTCTGTCCTAGCACCTGACACAGTATTTTCAATTCATTTAATCTTACTGCTATAGATGTTCGCATCTTTAATTTTGGTGTAGTTATAAATAGCTAGAAAACTTGCCCAAGGTCACTCAATGTCAGCACAGTTCATAGTAAGATTACGATTTGTTGATGAAATGAATATGGACAGACAAAGCAAGGTTGAACTCCAAAGCCATGATCTTTTAACTACCACATTCAGCATTTCACTTCAGGTTAATTTTCTTTTTGTTTCTGTTAGGTTAATTTGAAGCTCACGAAATACTATATAGTTATAGTAAATACATCTTTTTAAAAAAATTTAGTTAAAAAAATTTTTTTTAAATTCCAGTATAGTTAACATACAGTGTTATATTAGTTTCAGGTTCATAATATACTGATTCCACATGTAGTATTCACCTTTTAGTCCACGAATTCTAGAATATTTTGATAATGGTGACTGCTTTTGGAATGATCCACAATTTCTTACACAAACACACATCCCTAGGAAAAAAATCCTTAACCACAAAAGAGTGAGTAGCTTGTTGAAGTATTCTTGAAATATTAAAAGGGAACTCTACTAAGCTGAGAAGATGAAAGTTTTCTACCGATTCGTAGGATAGCGATAGCAAGATGGTATGTTAAGTCCAGCATATGCCAACTTCAATTAAGCTCCATCCTGGATTATTACCAAAGTGGTAAGAAATAAAGAGAAGGGCAAAATTACTTGTTCTGTTAGTCCTAAAGTTTCGAATCACTAGAAAAAGTGAGAAGAGAGCAGTCAGATGTGGTTGTCAGGTTATCTGTGATAAGAGACAGACTAAAAAGGAAGATCACAGTTTAAGATATTATAATGAAATGACTACTAATTCTAAAACTTAAGTTTGTATTTTTTTCTAATACTATCCACCACTCCTATTCCTATATAATGGCCAAAGTTATTTCCAGATAAGGTTAAAAGTAATGCCTCCAAGATCTACCCCCAAGTTGGTTAGTCTGTTTACCTGGTGAGGCAGCCAGGAGCCATAGGGGGAGTAAAGAGTCAAAGACTATTTATATTCAGAGGTTAGCTGGAAGGAATTCAAGGACCTAAGCATGAGAACAGAAATATAAAATTTACTTAAGGAGTTACCAGTATAAGAAAGGAGGGAAAGAGGAGAATTATTTAGTATTAAAAGTCTTTTAGAAAGAGGAAAAAGATAAAGAGCATGATAACAAAAATAAAATAATAGATTTCCTTTGGCCTCTCAGAAATAACATTTGTAGTTGTTATATGACAATTAAACTACTAATTTAAGGCTGAGAAATACCAGAAAATGTCCCTTTTTTCTGTTAAAAATACAGCCTGCTAATTATATATATGTTGATGTTTGGAAAAAACTGATGGTCAGTAATTTTTCAAGTAAGCATCAAATAAGCACAAAACGAATTACCTGGGTAGCTGCCTCCTTCCAAGGCATCGTAACTGTTGGGCACTGGAGAAGCACTGCTCGTGGTAGAAGAGCTATCAACACCTAAAAGGAAAAATGGAAATATGCACTAAGTTTAAAAATGGCAGTGTATCATAGAGCAGCCTCTGGCAATTTGGAAAAAGATGTTTTGCTGAACTAGGAAAATTCTTGACTCTAAACTCAAAGTGACTGATGTTTAACGACCTTTAAAAACCATATATAAATTTCTGTTAATAAGAGTGGGGAGAATATGGAGCTGGCAAGTGGAACACAATTTAATCAAATGCATGTGAAGGTGTGTTAGAGAAGAACAGGTATCAAACTTTTAAAATTAGTAGAACACACAAATATAAATGTTAGATTGACGGAAATGTTACCAGAATAACACCTCCAAGATCGCATCTACCAAATCTCAAGCTATTAAATACATTTTATCAGTACTAGCATATTTTAAGATAATGAAATTTTAGTGACTTTTATAAGGCAGCACAGCCGTATGAAACCTTCTTAAAAGAGGAGTCTCCGGCTTGGGCTGCTACCTAGCCTGCTACTCCGCATTTCTATGCCTCAGTCAGAATGGCTAGCTAGTATCAAAAAGACAAGAAATAACAAGCTTTGGTCAGGATGTAAAGGAAAGGGAACCCTCATACACTGTTGGTGGGAATGTAAACTGCTGCAGCCACAATGGAAAACAGTATGGAGGTTCCACACAACAAACAAACAAACAAACAAACAAAACCAAAAAACCATACAATCCAGTAATTCCACTACTGGGTATCTACCCCCCAAAACCAAAACACTAATTTGAAAAGATATATGTACCCTTCTGTTCACTGCAGCATAATTTATAATAGCCAAGGTATAGAAGCAACCCAAATGTCCACCGATAGATGAATGGGTAAAGATGTCACACACACACACACACACACACACACACACACACACACACACACAGAAAGAGAGAAAGAGAGAGAGAGAGAAATATTACTCAGCCATAAAAAAGAATGACATCTTGCCATGTGCTACAACAGATGGATCTAGAGGGTATTATGCTAGGCAAAATAAGTCAGAGAAAGATAAATACCATATGATTTCACTTATATGTAGAATCTAAAAAACAAAACAAATGAACAAATAAACAACAAAACAGACTCAACTATAGAGAACAAACTGGGGGTTGCCAGAGGGGAGGCGGGTAAGGGGATGGGTGAAACAGGTGATGGGGAATAAGAGGTACAAACTCCCAGTTATCAAATAAATCAGTCATGGAGATGAAAGTACGGCACAGGGAATAGAGTTGAAAATGTTCTAATGACACCAAATGGTAACCCATGGTGACTACACTTAGTGTGCTGAGCCCTGAGTAATGTATAGAATTATCAAATCACTACGCTGCATACCTGAATCTAACACTGTATATTAACTGTACTTCAATTATTAAAATAAAATCTTTGTTAAGTCTCTCCCCAAAATATACCAAAACTTAAATATTCATCAATAGATGAATGGATAAACAAAATATGGCATATCTATATAATGGGATATTATTCAGCTATCCACAGGAATGGAGTACTGATACATGCTACAATGTGAATGATCCTTGAAAACATGCTAAACAAAAGAAGCCAGACACAAAAGGTCACAATTATGATTCTATTTATATGAAATACCCGGAATGGGGTAAGTCTACAGAGACAGAAAGTAGATTGGTGGTTGCTGGGGGCTGAGAGGAGGAGAAAATGGGAAGTTAATGAAAATGCGAGTTTCCTTTTGGATGATGAAAATGTTCAGTTCTACCTAGTTCAGTACTTTCTCAAAGTTAGAACTAGATAGAAGTGATGACTGTACAACAACCAAAATGACAGAACCAGACAGAGGTGGTGGTTGTACTATTAGATGACACTGAATTATACACTTTAAAATGGTTAATTTCATGTTATGAGAATTTCACCTCAAAACCGTATGTTAAGACAACATGAATGGGGAAAGAATATTCTTTTCAACAAGACAGCCATGTGAAGTAGAATAAAGTTAGACCCCTTCCTTACACCCTACAATAAAATTAACTGAAAATGGGTCACAGACCTAAACGTAAGCACCAAAAATCTGAGAATATAGGAGTAAATCTTTGTGACCATGGACTGGCAAAGGATTCTTAAATATGACATCAAAGGCACAAGCAACAAGAAGAGTAAATTGGATCTTAGGAAAATTGAAAACTTTTATGCTCCAAACAATACCATCAAGAAAGAAGAGACATGGGAAAATATATTTGCAAATTATACATCCGATAAGGGTCCAGTATGCAGAATAAAAAGAATTCTTACAACTCAACCATAAAAAGACAAATAATCAAATTAAAAATGGGTAAAGGACTTAAACAGACACTTCTCCAAAGAAGATAAACAAATAGCCAATAAGTACATGAAATGATGCTCAACATCATTAGCCACTAAGGAAATGAGAATTACAACCACAATGAGATGCCACTTCACATCCACCAGGGTGGTTATAACTGAAAAGACAGATAATACCAAGTTTTAGCAAGAATACAGAGCAGTTGGAAACTTCATGAGACTGTAAAAGGGTGCAGTCATGTTGGAAAACGTTCTAGTGGTTTCTCAAAAGGTTAAACACAGAGTTACCTAATGACCTGGCAATTTGCTCAAAAGAAATAAAAACACACACCTCCACAAAGCGCTGTACATGAATGTTAACAGCAGCAATACTCCTGTGGCCAAAGAGTGGAAACAACCCAAATGTCCATCAACTTATGAATGGATAAATAAAATGTGATATATCTACATAACTATTATTCAGCAATAAAAAGGAATGAAGTATTTTTTTTTTAGATTTTATTTATTTGAGAGAGAGAGCATGAAAAGGGGGGGGACCAGGGTCAGAGGGAGAAGCAGACTCCCCGCCGCCTGCCGAACAGGGAGCCCAATGTGGGACTCGATCCTGGGACTCCAGCATCATGACGTGAGCTGAAGGTAGTCACTTAACCAACTGAGCCACCCAGGCGCCCAAAAGAAATGAAGTATTGATATATGCCACAACATGGATGAACCTTGAAAACATTATGAGAAGAGAAAGAAGCCAGTCACAAAAAATCCACATATTATATGACCTATTTATATGAAATGCTCAGACAAATCTAGAGGCAAAAAGTAGATTAGTGGTTGTCTAGAGCTGTGTGTATGTATGTGTGGAGGAGGGTAAGAACAGGAAGTGACTGCTAAAAGGTATGAAGTTTCTACCTGGGGTGATAAAAGTTTTGGTATTACACAGTGATTGTTGCAGAACTTTGTTAATATGCTAAAAACTGCCAAATAGTACAATTTAAATGAGTAAATTTTACAGTATTTCAATAAAGCTATTATTTAAAAAAATACACAGCATTAACATAATAAAAAAAGGAAAAAATAAAAAAATACATAGCATTCTCTCTGAATCTTGTGTTTCTGCTCTTGGCTCTGTCAAGTTAATAAATAAAATAATAAATAAAAAAATAATAAATAAAAAAAGATTTTATTTATTTATTTGATAGACACAGAGAGAGAGTGTACAAGCAGGGAGAAACAGGCTCTCCAATGAGCAGGGAGCCTGACGTGGGACTCGATCCCAGGAGATCATGCCCTGAGCTGAAGGCAGACTTTTAACTGACTGAGCCACCCAGGCACCCAAGAAAAACTTTTAAATGTAAATATCAAGAAATAATTATTCTTGAAAAAAAAATAAAGGTAAGACTGCTTACACATATCAAGTTATTTTAAAGATTTAAAGTATTAATTTTGTAGAAATATTCTGTTTTCAGGTGCCTGGGTGGCTCAGTAGGGTGAGCATTTGACTCTTGATTTTGGCTCAGATCATAATCTCAGGGTACTGGGATCGAACCCTACATCAGGCTCCACACTCAGTAGGGAGTCTGCTGGAAATTCTCTCTCTCTCCCTCTTCCTCTGCTGCTCCACCCCCCAACTCTCTCTTTCAAATGAATAAATTAAAAAAATATTGTTTTATTAAATAATTTGAAACCTGCTAGCTTACTTTAAAATTCACTTTAGGAAGAAAAGCACCAATGCTAATCTCTATTTTCAACTTGTTAAAATAGCAAAACCATGATAAAAGTTTTAAATCCTGATGAACCACTGAACTAAACATCTCAAGCTTTGCTAAAACTTATTGTTTAATTCTAATCAGGTCACGACATCACTGCCAACACAAGTCAAAGTGGTATTTTCTTAAGAAGTGCTTTATACAAGTTAATATTCTGAACAAGTCTAAAAAAACCTTCACGATTCCCCTACCATCTTACAGAATAAAGTCTAAATACCTTTGTGGTATCATAAGGAACTTCAAAATGTGGCATCCAATTGCCCTCTTCACCTCTATTTCTCTCCTATTCCCACACCATTTTCTCTCTTTTACCTTATGATGCAATCACACTGATCTACTTCTGCACCCAACATACCATCTTTTCTTGCATTTATGCACTGCAGATATTGGTTCACGAGCCTAGATTCTCTTCTTCCACATGGCAAATTCCTACTTATCCTTCAAATTTCAAATCCTCCATTAAACCTTTCTGATATACCCATGGAAAATCATTTCCTTTCCTATGTCAGGACATTTTCTCACCCCTTAATTAACGCACTTATCAAGATATACTGTAATCATATATGCTTCCCTATCATATTATGAGTATATGGAGGAGGCTATGCTGCTTTATTAATCTCTGGAAGCATGACACCAAGCAAAATACTTCTTTCTGTGTATAATCTGGCTTTAGTCAAATGAATAGCTTAGAGACTTGCCCTCATTCTTAAACCTTAGATAGGTCCAGTTTGCAGGTACTTATAAAACACATAATCTGTATTACTGATTAAATACTATATACATTTGCCATGGCTGGAGAAAAAAAAAAAGAGAGCATTTTCAAATGTTTAGTATTTCAGTTAATTAGATTTGGGGCTAGCCTAGACATCTAATTACTACTTGAATACTATTTCTATTTGAAAGTACCTTTTGAATTCTAACTCTAGATGCTGGTACCAAATCTCCTTCCACTGTAGCCCTAATACTCTGCCCCTTCTCAGTATACAGAAAGTTGGGAGTTTCCAGCTATAGTAATCATATACACATATGTATGGCATGTGTTTATAAGCTAAATATCAGGTAACAGGTACCATATTTTCTGTATAATGTAGATAAACACTGAAAACCCTCAAATACTTTTCTTGTGGCATGAATATCCTTTTATATCCTTCAGAGACCCAGGTTATGCGTTCAATTTATAAAATTTTAAAAATATATTACATATGTATTGAATTCAGCTGAAAGACATTTACCTGTTAAAATAATAAAATATCACATCAATTAAAGGGAAAGACAGATTTGAATCCTTCTAAGGATTCTCTTTTGAGGGGTAGGGGAAAGGGGGAGATACTGGTCAAAAAGTACAATCTTCTTGTTGTAAGATGAGTAAGTCTGAGAAATCTAATATATAGCATAGTATTATAGTTAATTATACTGTATTATATACTTGAATTAAAAAAAAAAAAGAATTCTCTTTGGAAGTTAGACCTAAGCAGGCCAATATTGTCTTGTTATCTACAGGAGTCGACTTAACTTGTTCTGTGTCAGAATACAACATTACCTTTTAAAATACCCAAGGCAAACCATAAACATCATTACCTCTGACGCAGTACCTGGAACTGATTAATTACTATTAGTTTGTGTGAAAGTCAAACAAAAACTGACTATGACCTTAAAACTCCTTACGAAAAATCAAAAGTTTTATTCCACTAGCACTTACAAAATACAGCACCAAGCTGTCACATTCCCAGAGCCATGTGAGAAAGCTACCCGTTGTCCTCTCACCTCTTCCCAACCTGAAAATTACCTAGAGGAAAGGTGCTTGAGAGTCTGTATAGCAAGTAACAGAACATTACCTGATAGTGTTTTCCGGGAACAGGGCTGATAAAGTCCGAAATCTGAATTAGTCTTTGTGTTCTTTCCCCACTTTCACATCATTTCACTTCTCAATTTTTATTTCACTGCTTATTTCCTTTCACTCCCACTTTCAAGTATTTGTCTAAAACTGATGGTCCACTCAAGCACTAACAACTGAAGGAGTGAATACCCATGACTGAATAAACTTAAAGAGAAGGATTTAAGATACAATCATATGGCAACCTGATAGCTTGCTACTTGCTCAAGCTTCCTTTAAGTTTGTTCTCCAACAATTATGAACTTTTAGTAGCTTCTAACAAAATATAAGACTGTCCCTAGTACAAAATCTATACCATAATTATAAAGAATATTAATGATTTCTGAACCTGCTCTTAATATCTCATTATTTTTTCAAAAATGGAGAACAATTCCATATAAACTAAACACACAAAAGTCCCATGAATACAGGGTAATGCTTAAAAAGTAGAGCACTCTAAATCTCTATATAAATACTTATATATAGTCCCTACAATAATTTGAGCAACTTTCTTTTACCACTTTACACATGAAAAAATTATTGTAACTGAGCAGGGTTTAAAAAAATAAAATAAAATTCATGTAAAAGCTACATTTTTTCCCCATTCAGAACATGTCTTTAATTTGCAATCAATATATGATTTTTTTTTAACAAACCATGAATTGAGAACACAGGATTCTAGTAAAAATGTCCATGATATAGTCTTACTGTTTTGCTGCATAATAAATAAAGGCAGGAGGAAGACAATATGTGAGTAATACAGTAGTGATTACTGCCACATGCCCTTTAGTTTCCTCCTACTCCAGTGCTTTGTGTTCTCACTAGAAGACAGAGACTCCTTTTTTCACACCTTTGTGCAGACAAGAGAGACGTCGGTTTTAATCTCCACTCTGCTACTTACTGGTTGTGAGGCCAGAGACAAATGGTACTCAGCTTGTTCAGATCACAGCCAACTCTGTAAAATGGAGCCAATTATCTCTGGTTTACAGGATTGTTGAGAAGAATAAATTGCAGTTAAGAACATAATCTCAATGTGAATGACTGTTAATCTTTTTCATTTGCCAGACACTGTTCTAAGCTCTTTACAAAGAATACCTTCAATCCTCAAAATAACCATATGTAATTGTTACTATTATGACTCCCATTTTACAGATGAGTAAACTGAGACTCAATGAATTTAAGAAACTTGTCACAAAGCTAATAAGTGTCAAAGTCAGGATCTGAATCTAGAAAAACTGACACAAAAACCCATTAGCTCTTTAGTGCTGCAACTGGCACACAGTAAGTGCTCAAATAATAATAATACAAGGCCTGAGAACAACAACCCATTAGTAGCAATAACCACACACTACAATCAGATCTTAGTTTCTAAAATACCCTTCTTCACTAAAGGAAAAAGGACGCCTTGGAGAAATGGCTCAGTCCATCGTTGGAGCAGTATAAGATGAGCTAGGAATATCTTACCGAGGCCCCAACGTGCTTAAAGATTCATGGCAACGTGTTCAAAAGACAGTTTGAAGAAGCTGTCACTGACCACATCTAGGACTAGCTGCTATCAAAATAACTAATGATTGTGATGGGTTACTACTGAGTGAATAAAATAAGAATCCATGAGTCAATATGAACCCAAAGAAGTGAACAAGGGAGAAGAAAAAGCTCTCCTTTACACTGAAACCTTGACTCATAAATACAGAAGGAATGTTCGAATTAGAAAATCATTAATAAATGCTAAAACTGAGTGACAGTTTAATTAAGAACAGGACATTTACATGCTATCAAAAAATCTCCCCACAAATTATTTATTAATTTCAATGGGAAAAAGTGGTAACTTCACAGTGGAGAAACTTGGCAGAGACACCATTATAATCAAGTGCTCAAAGTAAACATCATCAATATGGGAACAAATCAACATCACGTGCCTTGGACAGGATGCACTAAGAACACAATATTACTTCAGTGGTAATCCTGCCAAAAACACATGATTTGAATCTAATTACAAGGATACATCAGATAAACCCAAACTGAGGTGCATTCTAAAAAACAACTTGCCTGTATTCTTTAAAAATGTCAAGTCAAGAAAAAGAAAGAAAGGTTAAAGGATCGTCTTAGATAGAAGGAGTCTAAATAGAAATAGCAACAAAATTCAATGGATGACCCTGAATTGGATCCTGGGCCATGGAAACAGCTATAAAAGATCTTACTGAGACAACCGTTGAGATCTAACTATGGACTATGTACCAGATATTATTACATCAGTGTTTAATATCCTGAATACTGTATTGCATTTGTGTTACGTAAGACATTGTTCTTATAATGAGGAAATACATACTAAAATACGGAGGGGTAAAAGTCCATGGTAACTCCAACCTACTTTCAAATGATGCAGGAAAAAAATGTATAATAATAAAGCAAGTGGGGCAAAAATGGTTTATATAAGTGTACATGGGAGTTTCTTTTACTCTTCTTACAAGTTTTCTGTAAGACTGAAATTATATAAAATTTAAAAATTACAAAAAATCCAAAAAGATAGATGGGTATCTACATACTTAAAAAAAATTACTCCCCATCTATAAACCTCTATTTTTACTCCTCCTCTAATTGTGCACAAGGATTTGAATATTTCAAAAATGCATAAGAAACAAACTTGTGTTTAAACTTATTGTTTATAGAGCAAATCCTTCTACTCAGTAATAAAGATGACCAAAGGAGAATCATGGTCATATATAACTTGAAAGGTCAGCACTTACTGTTGTCTTAAACTATTAAAATTAATGAAGGAACTGAACTGCTTAGTGTTCTACCCAGCAAAGCCAGAAAAAGATATTAAACAGGCTTCAACATTTAACCGCATACACAACTTCTTCACTAGCAAGATGTGAACTACTATTTCAAGAAGCAGGATAATAACTACAAATTTTGGGCCTTTTAAATATATGACAAGAAGGACCAAAAAGGACCTAAAAGAAAGACTGTCAATTTCTCTTTCACTATTATAAAATCCATATGGTTTATTTTGATTAAAGTGGCATGCAAAGCAGAAAATAATTAACATTATTCCTAAAAGGGTGCTAAAGCAATCACAGACCAAAAGCTTCAATTAGGGCTCATTCTTTGATATGTGACATGAGAGGAAATGCATTTCTGAAAGAAGAAAGCACTCTATCATCATGAAAGATGTATTGTCACTTACAAAATGGTAAAAGATGTCCAAAGGAGGAAAAATAAAGCAAACGAGCAAAACACCTCATTTCAAGTGACCCAACCTTCTATAACCCAAACCAAGCAAGTTCATGGAGCTAAATCTGCAGACACTTTTTTTTTTTTTTTTAAAGGCTAACAGACTGTGGACATAAAAAGAAAATTTGAGTAGGAAAGATCAAGAACTGGCGTAAAGCTAAAGCAGACCTGCTTCCTCATCCTCCTCCTCCTCTTCCTCATCATCGGAAGCTGATGACAAGGGAGTTGGTGCGGAGCTAGCTTGATTATTAACATAGTCACCATACTGCATGCCTGTAAAGTGGAAAGCACAAACACAAGAGTCAAACCAACAGGAAAGAGGAGAAATAAAATTTTGACATTGCATTAAAAGTGAGAAAGAACTCTGCCATTCTAAAGAACATCCCAGCATGCATTTTAATGTTAGCAAATTTATTATCAAAACTGGAACCGTTAGAATAATTTCTGCAAAGCAGTTTAGTAAAAGCAGCTTTTACATGAACTGGTTTAAGTGTGAAAAAAGTACCACGTATTACACCGGTAATATTCAGGAAACTGCAATGATACTGTGAAAATTTTACTGAGCTCTATACATGTTTACCTTCTTTGACCTTGGGGCCCTTGTGGTATACTTCCTTTGGGACTGTGCATTCTTGCTGAGCAGTGATCATTTCTAGTGAAATGAATTTATAACGCATTCAACACACATCAAATACTTGATACCTTCCTTCTGCTAATGCCACTTTGATGGTAACTCAGTTCTCATAACCGAAGAAGAATGACGGTTAAAGAAAAGAACTGTATTCAGAATAGTTCTCTGCTCACAGACACTCAAAAAAAAAAAAAAAGAGAGCTTATTAACTGTGGTCCTACAAGTGTGACAATTACAAAACAGTGAATTTTCTGAGATGGCCAATCATCTCAGCCTATTGCGAACACATCAGTCTGAAGCAGATGAATGAGACTGGTCCTCTGTGTAAGACACAACGAGAAGGAAGATTGTGTGGAAGAGGTACAGCTGTTAACTACGTAACACTTCTTCAAAAAAAAACGTGATTGGGTATTTTTATTATTTAATAAAACTGGTAAAATTAGGCTAAAAATTAACATTCACAAAATTTTACGAGGGAAAATAAAATAATCCCAATTAAAAATAAGAATATAAAAATGAATAAATATCCTTATAAAGAAAATCTTATAATTCAACTTGAAAAAAAAGATAAAAGAAAAAAACACAGAAACACAGTGTGGATTTTTAAGGACATTTCACAATATTGGAAGCACAATAAAGCCCTGCCTCACCAAAATCACATGGTAGTCCTCTGATGCTTTCTTTTTTTCTTTCAGGTGACCTTTTAAAATTAGCATGTTATGTTAATAAACATACTCATGTCTATCATAGGAAAAACGCTATTAAAGAGAAAAATTTGAGCTCAGAAGAGAGCAAAGGTTAAACTGTTGATGAGTGAAGCTTTGATCTTCTCACTAGGACCAAATAAGTCACAGAAAAATCTGCTGGCTTTGCTGAGACATCTTTTAAATATAAAATAAAATGGTGCCTGGGTGGCTCAGTTGGTTAAGCATCTGACTTCAGCTCAGCTCATGATCTAGGGGTCCTAGGATCAAGCCCCCTGGTGGCTCTGTGCTCAGCGGGGGGCCTGTTTCTCCCCCTCCCTCTGACCTCCCCTACCCCCCTTGCTCATGCTCTCTCTCTCTCTCATAAACAAAATCTTTCAAAAATATATATAGGTAAAATAGTAGTTATCACAAACTCATCTGAGAAAGTAAAAATCAATGTGAACTAAAATAAATTCAGGCAATACAAGAAATCAATTTGATACTCTGAAAGACCAAATTCAGAGTGGCATGTTCCTCTAACAAAAGCCTATTTAAAATGAAAATTTGACTAGTAATAGACCTTGCGTTAAACATACTAAACAGTGTGCAATTAAACACAAGTTAACTGTAAAAAGATATTATTTTTTTATTTGACAGAGAGAGAGCACAAGCAGGGGGAGTGGCAGAGAGAGAGAGAAGGAGGCTCCCCGCTGAGCAAGGAGCCCATAGTGGGGCTCGATCCCAGGACCCCGGAATCATGACCTGAGCCGAAGGCAGATGCTTAACCGACTGAGCCCTCCAAGCACCCCTGTAAAAAGATTTTAGAAGAAAACAAATTCTTCAATTTAAGAACCTCTTTAAAATTAAGTACTTTCTCAAAATGCAATTAGTATTGCACTTCAAAAAGTACGAGTGTTTGTACACAATAAGAAGAAATGAGAAAGAAGAAATTCCATTTACTGCGCTAAGAGGGGCCACTAAGCAGGAAAAAAATCAGAAGAGAATCCATTCTTTTCATGACTGAATCAATATTCAGACTGATGACTCTAACTAATCAAAGAAGCCAAAGTACAGCACAAACCTGTATGTATGATAAAACATTTTCCTCTCTTTCTCCACATTTACTGAATTAAAAACAGATTCACTTATTATTGGAAAAATATCCAATGCTTAATTGGAAACAAATGAGATGGCTACACAATGATTAAAAAAAATCTAAAGAGCAACTACTTAATGCACTGGAACAAACCTATGAATAAAATAGAGTAACATTATTATATCATTTTATGTTATACTATGGATGTCAATGTACTATATTAACAGAATGTTGCACAGCATACTCAAATTTTTACTTTCCTGAAAAAAGATGCAATCCTTTTTGAGAAGTGCTAAAGATAAAAGTGTCAAGATTTAAGCCCTTCCCCAACTGTGACTCTTACTATGCTCAGAATTTAGCCTTTCCTTACTTGTCCAAGTAAACTTTGTTTGAAGCTTGAGAATATTAATGGCACAAGAATATGACCTTTTTATTGGTGACTCCAGAATAACAATCACTCCTTATTTAAATGCCCTGCTTTAGGCTGGGTACAGTACATACAAACTGCAACAAATAGGGAGCCAAAAAGGAGTTGACAGCCAAGTCATCTACTCTAGGATATGTAAATGGTTATGCAAACTTCCTGAGTGCCTTTATTTAGACCTTCTTTAGGAGCCAGAACCTGTGTATGAGATACTCAGATTGCATATATGAGGTGGCAGAATACGCATCTTCTAGAGCTTGGCCTAAAAGCCACTGTAGAAATGTACATGGAGTACCTCCCACCCCACCCACTACCACCAAATGGGGTGGCAATGCTGAATCCTAACTTACTCTGTTTTAATCAGAGCTTTTCAGTGTGAATCTAGTAAATCAAGAAGCAAGACACACTTCGTAGATAGAACCCAACATGATGAAGAGCTTTGTTATCAACTGGGCCCCAGTATTTTAAAAAGGACATTCGGTTTAAACTACCTCTCATATTAAAGCACCTTCAGGCAAAACTCAAAAGGAGACCATATTCTTGGAGCTGCTTAATAAAAGGCTACTTCACTGTTCCCTGGATACAGCTATACTGGGAATAAATAAAATCTGAAGAGTCTGAAGAGAACAAATCCCTTGTGGAAGTTCGCTTTTTTTAAATTTAAGAGTTCAGACTTTTGAGTGTTATCTTTTCTAAGCTGGTATTCAAACTAGGTACACATACTGTAAGACTTTTCATGTCTTTGCAAAATAATGGTTTTAACAGAATCAATTTTCCATAGTATTCTCTTTCTAAAACTTACCCACCTAAGAAAATGCCTATGTTA
Organism: Callorhinus ursinus; assembly: GCF_003265705.2. NCBI lineage: Eukaryota > Metazoa > Chordata > Mammalia > Carnivora > Otariidae > Callorhinus > Callorhinus ursinus. The sequence continues at coordinate 89,872,582 of NW_027397066.1, read as the reverse complement.
ACAACAGCCATTCTCTCACTTTACAAAGAAAACACACTCTTAACTTATCCTAAATCTTACAATACATAGCCCTGACATATAAAAATATCTCTGGCACTAAAGGGAAAACTTCCTTCTTCCTTAAATGATTAATCAAGGCACCCTATATCTATAGACTTTCTTTTACCTTGCCATTCATGTTTCAGTTAAGACCAAATATGTTAGAAATAGCGTTGGTGCTCACTGGAATATTTTTTTTTAAGATTTTTAAAAATTTATTTGACAGAGAGAGAGACACAGCGAGAGAGGGAACACAAGCAGGGGGAGTAGGAGAGGGAGAAGCAGGCTTCCCGCTGAGCAGGGAGCCCGATGCGGGGCTCGATCCGAGGACACTGAGATCATGACCTGAGCTGAAGGCAGACGCTTAACGACTGAGCCACCCAGGCGTCCCTCACTGGAATATTATTAATTCAGAAACACTGAAAAGTAGACTGGTGGGAGTCATGATGAATTTATTTAATAATCCTGTATACACACAGCTCAAAACTATTACTGTCAGAGAACCCACTGCTTTTGAAAGAGTCCCGTGAGAACAAAGCAGAAACAGTTAAGAAAGACTGACTAGACAAGCAGCAGGACGCTGTGAATAAAGATGGGGAGTCTGGGTTTAATTCTAAGTTCTATCACTTACCAGCTATGTTTCCCTGGGCAAGTTACTGACCTCTCTAGTTTTCATTTACATCATCTGTAAAAAGGGGTAGTAACCACCTCAAATGGTTGTTGTGAGGATTAAATGAATTAATATATTTCAAAGCTTAAAATGTTGCCTGCAGGTGCCTGGGTGGCTCAGTTGGTTGAGTGACTGCCTTCGGCTCAGGTCATGATCCTGGAGTCCCGGGATCGATCCCAGCATCGGGCTCCCTGCTCGGCGGGGAGTCTGCTTCTCCCTCTGACCCTCCCCTCTCATGCTCTCTCTCTCTCTAGTAAATAAGTAAAATCTAAAAAAAAAAAAAAAAAAGGTTGCCTGGAATATACTAAATACTATTAATTAGCTACTATTATTATTGAACTTTAAAAATGTGTTTTTGTGTATAATTAAAAACACTTATTTTCAGCTATTCTTAATTCTTAACCCTATAGGGGATAGGGCAAGTCATTAAAAAAAGAACCTTCCACCAATTTGAGTAGCTTTCTTAGCAATGTAAATTCTTTTAAAAACAAGTAGAATGTTTTCTAGGATAACCAATTTTTTTCAAGATACACTGGATAAAACTCATGGATAAAAATTCTACATGATTTCTTTCAGAGTCAATATGAGATGTTCAAAAAAGTATTGTACAACCTATTTTACCATAAAATACTTATAATGTTTATAATCATTTCTCACCTCCTTTTATTTTATACAATATTTAACTTTTTCTGCCTCCTTTTAACAACACAAAAATATTCACTAACAGGGGAACCTGCTGTCACTTAGTGGTATATGTTTTTCATTTTTCAATTAATTACATGGGAACATTTTAATCATGATGTCTGATGAAATCAACAGTTATTTCTGATTTTTATACTTGATTCCTATTTAAATATTTTAAAAAAGTCAAATATCAGAGTTTGATACACACAATGCATATATTTACCACCAGAATACAATACTTTTCAAGATAATCCTCACTTCATAAATAGCATAATATTAGGTACATGTTGCACTGCTTTATTTCAAATTTGGTAATGAAAACCAGCATACTGACTCATTGTCTAGTTTTTATAACCTACTATAATAAAGGATAAATTAATCACATTAGATCTTTGACATTTAAATTTGACTGTTTTTAGTAATTTGGCTTAGAAAATATATGCTATAATTTGTTTCTCAGTGGAGCTTATGATACTCTTTTGAAACTCCAGGAACACATTTCCTTAGATTAAAAAAATAAAATTAGATTTTCTGACAAAGAATAAAATTTGTCTCAATGGTTTGAAAATGAAGACTGCCTTAGCCAATTAGGTTATATGAGATACCACACATAAAACAAATGACCTCCATCACAGCTTGGAATCTTTGATAAAAATACATTTAAAGGATATGATATTGTACTGGCAATGGTACAATGAAATTCACACTATTTTGAATAACCGGTGATTCAGTTAAACAAGTATTAGGTTTGGAGGCAGAAGATCTATATTGATCTTGGCAACCCACCTAGGGAGTTTGTGTTTTTGGGTGAGACACCTAACCCCTCTAAACTTCAATTTCTTCTTCTATAAAAGGAGGATGAAATACGATACGCTTGCTTCCCCTGATGATCAAGTGATAAGATACAAGTTAAAGGTACTTTAAAATTGTAAACTGCTACATGAAAGTAATAATGCTACTATCTGGAAAATAAAATCGAACAAACAATAAAAATTTCTGGTATGTAACTCAGGTTAAACACATTAAAAAACTCCAAAGAACAATACTGCTTTAATAAAAGCCTTTTAATACCATTCCTATCTACTTTACTTGAACAAAGTTTCTTAACAATTGTATGTGTGAAAATAAAAATTATGAATGAAATTTACCTAAAGCTTATCTTATTCTAGTAATGAGTCATGTGCAACTCAGGTACACAAAGCTATGGGGGGGATGGGGGAGAGCCATTCATCTCATTGAAAGATATATTTCCAGTCAAAATGTACTTTCCATAAAAAATATGCAAATTCACAATTCTTACATGTTGTTCTGACCAACTATATGCTAACAATAATTGTATTGACAGTTTAATCCAGAAGAAAAAGTGCTAACGCTTAGACACTAATGGTCATAGACAATAAAGGAAAACGTGAAATTTCACTTTATATAATATTACTATGGCAGAGAAGTATGAAAGAATGATAAAAGAGTTTCTAGCTTAAGAATATATTATATTGGGGCGCCTGGGTGGCTCAGTCATTAAATGTCTGCCTTCGGCTCAGGTCATGATCCCAGGGTCCTGGGATCGAGCCCCACATCGGGCTCTCTGCTCAGCAGGAAGCCTGCTTCTCTCTCTCCCACTCCCCCTGCTTGTGTTCCGTCTCTTGCTGTGTCTCTCTCTGTTAAATAAATAAAATCTTAAACAAAAAAAAAGAATATATTATATTACTATATTCAGGGGAAACAGTATGACATTAAGGAGAAAAATGTTAAAGGCTCGTTTGGGCCTTTTTTAAAAGGATGATGGTAGGTTCATTCCAGTGGATACAAAGAATAATATAACGTCTTTATTTTAAAGTCAACATACGCATTATGTTGAAAAGTTATATACCTTCATCTATTTAGACTCCTGGTGAAAAATTTTAGATGTCAATCTAAAAAACGTTCAAGTAGTTTACAGAGTTTACCCAAAAACTTCCTAGGAGATATGTATGCAGCCTCCTGTCTTAAAACCAGGATAAGAATGCTGGGTCCTTCTGAGAATAACTATGAAAGGATGTCTTTGAAGCTGGGAGAAAAATATTAATCTCTTTTAAGCATTAATATTTTAGTAGTCATATCAGAACCACAGCATAGCTTATACAGCTCACACACCACCCAACTACTATAGGCACCATTCACACAAACCACAACTTACACAACATACATGGTAGCCCTACCTCACCCAATTAGGTTGTACATCCAAATCTATCCAAAGGTAAAAAGGTCACTAAGATAAACCAATCTCTTACTTAAGAAAAAGGAACAATAAAAGCTACAATTCAAATGTTTCTAGTATTCTCTTTTCTGTTACTTATTCAAGGAGCTTCTCTTAGGTACATCACATTTTTTAACAGCCAACTAAACAATTCAGCCTCATTTTATAGAAAGATAAAAAGGTTTGAGTTAAAAATCTTTCACTCTGTTACTTGGGCAGAGTAATTTATAATCTTGGGGAAATTACCTAATCTTTGTGCATCTCACTTTTCTCATCTGTAAAACAGGGATAATATTATAGAATTGCAGTGGGGGTTAAAGGAGATAATAAATAATAAAGTATCTGGCACATTGTAAATGCCCAATAAATGGTAGCTCCTCTTTTCAAATCTATCTTTTTAAATCTATCTTATTAGTAAGAAAAAAAAAGGAAACATGATTATTTTGTGGGACTGTGGTTTGCAAAATGACAAAGTGAAATGGTAAAATGGTACTTAAAGTAAAATGGTAAAAAAAAGAAAATATAATGGAAAAAGATATTAGGAGGGGAAATGTGAAGGGTCAAACGAGCATAATATTTAAGGAATGAAGGCAGTCATCAATGTAGAGGAAAGATATCATTCATTTAGTTAGGGGTTCAACCTACCCTTAAGTTTTTTCTACTCATGATAAGCAAAATTTTCCTACCAGTCCTTCATTTTAAAAGCAAATGCTTATAAAAAACTAGAGTTTATTCCTAATATACCCACTGGCTTGTTGGGAATCCATGGACACTCCATGGTGCTGCAGTTGGTTTTCCTATAAAGCCAAATAAGAAAATTTATAATGTATAATCTGATCAAATGGCAGAAAGTACTCCTGACCACATACTTAACAGATAATAAGTAGTGAGATCAACCTAAAATGCTTTTTCTGAGTTTCAGAACATAAGAGAGAGAGAAAGAGAATTCTTCATATTCAAGGTGAGAAGCTGTTGTTACATAGTAAGTATAGTCCCTAAGATATTACTAATGGTTGCTCTGGAAATACAAACTTCCTAATAACATTTCAGTTATCTCTCATGAAATGAAAAATACAGTATTTCAACCGGAAACACCAATAGATTTGGAATTTTAGCCAGAAAAAAAAAAAACCCAAAATACTGCCAAAATAAAAGGCAAAGTAGGGAAAGAGGGTCAAAACACATTTTAGTTACCTGTCACTTATTTAACACATGAAGAATATTAAACAAGCAAATGAATAAACTGTGTTGTTTGTGCATGCTGCAAAGATATGGCTTACAGTTTCATTTTCACCCTTCTCATTCCCAAAACTGGGTCAAAAGTTACTTTCATTAATAATAACAAGTAGAGAAATCATCAAATAGGATATGGAGATTCATTAAATAAAAAAATCTTGGATGCTTTATCCTAAAACTATAATAACCTTTAAAAAATAGGAAACAAAAGTTCCATGGCAGAGGGATGGATTGGTCAATCATAATACACTGAAACAATAAAGTATTAGCCATGAAAATGACTATAACGACTATATGGATATTTGAAGAACTGTGTATAACTGAATAAATTTAACCACAATACACAAAATGGTATGTAAGCTATGATTGCAATTATGTAAAAGATAATCATAAACAGACTGGAAGTTAATATATAAAAAGGAAATAGTGTTTGAATTGAGATTATAAATGACATTTCCTCTTATTTTCTAAAAATTACGATTATACAGTTTGACTTTTTAAAAAATCAGCTATTTGAGGGGCACCTGGGTGACTTAGTCAGAAGGACATGACTCTTGATTTGACGGGCATGAGTTCAAGCCCCACAGAGGGTACAGAGATTATAAATAAATAAACTTTAAAATAAAATTTTTAAATACCTTTCTGTTGTAGCAGCTCTGATGGCTGTGTAACTGAGGCTACCGGCTCAACTGGGCGGTTTGCAGCTGGAGGTGTTCGTGTCGATGAGGCTCCTGGTAAAACAGTGGGTACGACTGGGCTGGACTTGAGAGGCTGAACATTTTGCATAACAGGACAAGATAAAGAATCTGCAACTGAAGACAAAAAACTATTTCATCTACAGCAATCAACTTGAAAATATTAAAATACCAACAAAATACGGTTTATCTGAAGTTCTTGTAGCATCACATTTATCTAGTATTATATAGAGAAAATAAGAAGGTCCAAAGAAATGATTTCCAGATAAACTGAAAACTTATCAAATGTTTTAATAATCTTTAACAGCAACTTTCCTAAAACATGTCATAAGCCTCCTTACCTTTTTAAACAAAATGAACCCCAATTTTTCTCTACTAATGAGCACTACTATTAATTCATTATTGTCTAAGATGAATAGAGGTTATTTGCTTCTGCAGTAATGTAGTCCATGAATTCTACAAACGTTTCTAGTATCAGCTCAGATCCCCTTTTGTATTATAAACTGTCACATCTTATTTACTGCTACTAATCAGAGGCTGTATTTCAAATGTAACTAAGTAAGGACTCAATGGTAACACTAGGTCGGACCTCTGGAATAAATAAAGTACAGGTGATTCATAGTGGGCCTTGGTGATAGCTCAAACTGCCCAACTATAATCTTCAGCCAACCAAGAGCTCATTGAAAAACCCATGGCAACAGCCTAAGTGTCCACTGATGGATGAATGGATAAAACACACACACACACACACACACACACACACACACACACACACACACGAATATTATTCAACCACAAAAAAGGAAATCCTGTCACTTGCAACAAAATGGAAGGACCTTGAAGATACTAAGTAAAACAAGTCAGAGAAAGATAAACAATACACGATCTGACTTACACGTAGAAAAAGTTTAACTGAAAGAAACAGAGTGGAATGTGGAATGGTAGTTTCCAGGGCCTGGCATGGAAAGGGTATAAACTATAATTTTTTTTATTGAAGTATACCCACCGGCATATAAGATTATATTAGTTTCAGTTGTACAACATAGTGATTTGATAATTACATAATGCTCACCACAATAAGCAGACTTACCATGTCAACATAAATTTTCAGGGTTTTTTTTTTTTTAATAGATTTTATTTATTTATTTGAGAGAGAGAAAGTGAGAGAGAGTGCACAAGAAGGGGAACGGTCAGAGGAAGAAGCAGACTCCCCATTGAGCAGGGAGCTGGAGACATGGGGCTCGATCCTGGAAATCCTGGACCTCCGGGATCAAGACCCGAGCTGAAGGTAGTAGCTTAACTGACTGAGCCATGGAGGCATCCCTATAAGTTTTCAGTTTTAAGATGAGTAAGTTCTGGGGATCTAATGTACAGCATGGTGACTACTGTTAACAATACTGTTTTATAAACTTGAAAGCTGCTAAGACAGTAAATCTTAAATGTTCTCACCACACACACACAGAAAAGGTAATTATGTGAGATGATGGATATATTAACTAACCCTACTGTGGTAATTTTCTAATACGTATGTGTGTCATATATCAATCATCACACTGTATCTCTTAAACTTACACATCATAGTATGTCAATTATATCTCAAAGGGAAAAAAAAAAAAAACTATGGTGGGGCGCCTGGGTGGCTCAGTTTTTAAGCGTCTGCCTTCGGCTCGGGTCATGATCCCGGGGTCCTGGAATCAAGCCCTGCATCAGGTTCTCTGCTGTGCGGGAAGCCTGCTTCTCCCTCTCCCCCTGCTGTGTTCCCTCTCTCGGTGTATGTGTCTCTGTCAAATAAATTTTAAAAATCTTTAAAACAAAAAACCTATGGCAAAAAAACTAGTGAGCAGTGAAAATATACTGAACATATGCATATATGAATGTGCATACATGTATGCTTAAACATGCATGATGTGTGTGTGCATAGAGACAAACTTAGAAGTGCTAAGACTAAAACAAATGTAGGAATGTGGTGACAGAACAAAACATGTTATGTGTTGGGGCGCCTGGCTGGCTCAATAGGAAGAGCATGCTACTCTTCATCTCGGGGTTGTGAGTTCAAGCCCCACATTGGGGATAAGAGACTACTTAAAATAAATAAATAAAAACTAAGTAAAAAAAAAACATGTTATATGTCCCAGTTTACAAATGATATAAATATAGGGAACGGGAAAGAAGGTGGAAGGAGTCTAAACATGCTATTCATCGTTTTTAGGGAGGACAAACATCATAGTGGGAAACTGAAAACATGGTCACGGTAGTTTGCAATTCTTCTCATTAAGAAGTGGAGTCTATTTTCCCTCCCTCTGAATTAGGGCTAACCTTGTGACTGGCTTTAATTAACAGAATGTGGCAGAGGTAATGGTATGCATATCCCAGAACTCAAATCTCAGGACATCTTGTAGCTATGCCCTTCTGCTCTTGAAATGCTGTCCTGAGATTATCATGTAAAGGAAGTTAGTTAAGTGTCAAAAAACCTAGGTACCCCAGTAAACTATCTGCACCAACTGCTGGACACCTAAGTGAAGTTCTAGGATCTTCCAACCCAGCTAAATGAAGTCTCCGGCTAAATGAAGACACATGGGTGAGTCCAAGAAAAACCATCAGAGGAACTGTCCAACCAACCCACAGAACTATGAAAAATAATAAGTCATTTTTGTTTTAAACCAGAATTAGATAACTGACAGAATCATTAAAATGTAACAGAGTGATAAGTATATTTAACAGTACAAAGTGAAAACTAAGAAAGATAAAATCATCTAACATTGGGTGATGGAGAAAAGGGAAGGGTGGTAGAAGACACAGTAAAGATGGGTGAGGTAAAGACCAAACCTCCCATTAAAGGTAACTTTAAAAACTATTTTTTTAAAGATTTTACTTATTTATTTGAGAGAGCGAGCACGAGCGGGGGGAGGGGCAGAGAGAGAAGCAGACTCCCCACTGAGCAGGGAGCCTGATGCGGGACTGCATCCTGGGACTCCAGATCATGACCTGAGCCGAAGGCAGTCACTTAACCAACTGAGCCACCCAGGCTCCCTAAAAACTATTTTAAAAAATACTTTCCTAAAATCATCAAAGACCTAACACGCTATTAATGAATTTCTGGGCCAAAATCTGTACAAAATTGAAAACTAAGAGAAATAGCCAACACTCAAAGCTGCTTTCACTTTCTGCTGCAAAGCTGATCTGCTGTTTTCTCTGGCCCTGCAGGGCATGGGAAACAGAAGACACATGCCAGGGCATACTGGACTTCCACTTTGAAGAGAGTGCTCTGAAGGGTTATAACCTCAGCATAAGGACAAACCAGGAAACCAGACCTTTCAAACACCAGCGGCTTTGGTTGGGAACATTCAGAGTCCAGGAAGTCTAGAGTTCTGGACTCAAATTAGTGCAATGAGCAGGTAGTACCTAGAGGCACTTGGCAGAAGAAAACAAAAAGCCTCTATCAAGAACAACTCCATCGTCCTAGGCCTCAAACTATTCCCACAATTAATTTTTCAGAAGCAATTCCAAGCACAAAGTCAAAGATAAGTAGTTTAAACAGGGCCCCTCTCCGTTCCAGAACGCTATAGCCAGTCTCCAACATGCATACTATAATCCTTCAAAATTCTGCCAGAGCTTCAGGGTGGAGACAAAACATCTTATCCTCAAAACTTCCTAACATGGTTAATGAGGCCTGGAATGATCCGAAGTCCCTAGCCTCATCCTGGCCGGAGTTCTCCTCCAGCTTCACTGGTCGTCTTCCAGTCGCTTGAACTTGTCATGCTCTCTCCCCATAAAGAGGAATACACGGACTCCCCGCTGTGATGTCACAAACTTCTTTCATAAAATAATTGTTATAGCTGAGTTTATGTGATACATATATGCATATGTACACATATACACACATAAAACCCTAATAAAATACCCACAAACTCAGCATCCAGTTGTGAAAATAAAACATTTCCAAAACTGCTGATGCTGTCAGCATATTCCTCACAGAAGCCCTCCCTCCTGAATTGTTTACTCCCTTGCTTTTGTGTTTAAATAGTTTACCACACAGACAAGTGTTCCTGAACATTATTTCTGCTTGGTTTTTTTTTTTTTTTTTTTACTTGGTAATGATATCATACTACATGTATTCTTCCATGGCTTCCTATGTTACATTTCTGGGATTCACTCATGTTAATGAGCACAGCCCTATATCCCATTTTCACTTCTGTTCAGCAGTCCATTGGAAGGATATAATTTATTTATCCGTTCCACTATAATGATTTTTGGGTTTCTACTTTTTTGTTTTCACAAACGGTGCTGCCATAAATATTCTTGAACATGTCCCTGGTGCAGATACGCATGTTGCTCTAGGGCAGAGCTTCTCAAAGTGTGTGCCACAGCTCCACGTGGGTGGAAGGTGTGCAGCCAAGGGCTCAGAACCCCCTCAGCCTGGGGGCAGCCTGTGGGAATGAGGTCTTTTGGCCCAGAGAGCAGACTGGTCCTTTTAGCCCGGGAGCCCTGACAAATGTCAGCATTTCCTGTAAGTGCTACACATCTACAACAGGACACGGTGCTCCAGAGCCTTCCTATTTCAAGTATGGTCACTAGGTAGCAACACCCCTTGCAGACACTTGATGGAAATGTAGAATCTCAGGCCAGGCCATACTCGACTTGGTGAGTAAGCACCAGCATTTTAACAAGAGTCTGGGTGACTCATGCACCAAATTTTAGAAGTGGAACAGCTGCATTTTAGGGGATGGCTATCTTCAATTCCACTAATGCCAAAATTTCCTAAAATATTGAACCCATAGATCTTCCTATCAACAACAGTCTAAGAGTTCTGCTATTCCACATCCTTGCCAATGGTATGGTCAGGTTCTCAAATTTTTTACCTTTCTGCTGCTAGGTATAAACAGATATCCCACTCTAGTTTTAACTTTCTTTTCCTGATTATTAATGAGGTTGAGTATGTTTTCATCTCATCTTCTGTTTTTTTCCCCTTGGGTTGTTGCTCTCTTCCTTATTAATTTCTATGTGTTATTTGTGTATTCTGCATAAATACTCGAAATATTTTTTTCTCCCAGTTTATGGCTTGTCTTTTTGTTTTCTTCATGTCTTTCAGTGAAGAAAAGTTCTTAATTCGAAATTAGTCAAGTTGAGCATGCTTACTCTTTATACCTATAATTTTTATATTGTATTGTGAGTGTTCCCTACTCCAAGTTTCTAGAGGTAGTCTTCCATACTTTCTCTAAAAAGTTTCTACATTTTGCCTTTTACATTTAAATACTTATTTTGCCTGCAATTTACTTTACACATGAAGAATTCATTCTTCAGACTGCAGCTCAAGTATCAGGGAAAACTGAGAATTTATTTTGCTTTTCCTCAGGCACATCAGTACCCCAAGATGACAGATATAATATTAACTTATCAGTAACTAGATATTGATGTCATGTATATTATGGATTTTTATACAGGATTATATAAATGTTTATTATTATTTTTATATAAGTAGTTTTTTTTTTTAAAGATTTTATTTATTTATTTGACAGAGAAAGAGAGACAGTGAGAGAGGGAACACAAGCAGGGGGAGTGAGAGAGGGGAAAGCAGGCTTCCCGCGGAGCAGGGAGCCCGATGCAAGGCTCGATCCCAGTACCCTGGGATCATGACCTGAGCTGAAGGCAGACACTTAGCGACTGAGCCACCCAGGCGCCCCAATATATAAGTAATTTTTTACATATGCTTTTTGTTTTATAAAATTGCACAGAGTAAAACACCATTAATTAGACAGTACTATTTCATAATATGCTATTAATATGATTCTCTTTAAGCAAAAAAAGTAAAAATAATTTTAATGAAAATATATCTTCTGGCAAAACTCTACTTTTTAGCCAAGATTTATCTTGCCAATTTTTAAAATTACTTTTCAAAACAAAGGGATAGGGCGCCTGGGTGGTTCAGTTGGTTAAGCGACTGCCTTCGGCTCAGGTCATGATCCTGGAGTCCCAGGATCGAGTCCCGCATCAGGCTCCCTGCTCAGCGGGGAGTCTGCTTCTCCCTCTGACCCTCCCCGCTCTCATGCTCTCTCTCTCAAATAAATAAAGAAAATCTTTAAAAAAAAAAAAAGGGATAGTAAAAAAACTTAAGAAAATGATTTTAGCTTTTTATTTTTTAAAGATTTTATTTATTTATTTAAGAGAGAGAATGAGAGAGAAAGAGAGAGATCATGAGAGGGGGGAAGGGTCAGAGGGAGAAGCAGACTCCCTGCTGAGCAGGGAGCCTGACTCAGGACTTGATCCCGGGACTCCAGGATCATGACCTGAGCTGAAGGCAGTCATTTAACCAACTAAGCCACCCAGGCGCCCTAAGAAAATGATTTTAAATGATGTTTCAATACTCATCTTGCTATCAAAGATGGTTACCTTTATATCCCAAAGTCACACACTCAACTAACTTCATCTCAAACCAGAAAAAAACCTTCTAAAACTTCAGAGATTTATCTACAGTAACAGTCCTAATGAAATGACACTCTTTACACACCAGCCAAAATTTCACCCTAAGTTAACAATTAAACATAGCACCCCAGACATACATACTTGGGATAGACCTTTTAATTAAAAAAAAAAAAAAAAAAAATCTGAAGTTCTAGTGCTGAATTATACTGACATGTTCTTATAAAATAAAGAGGTGAGATAACATTTGAAGTTCTCTTATTCCAATGTTTCTGAAAATGAACTCAATGACTGCTTAAAAATAACAGCATGTATGCAGCAACATGTTTTTGGTAATCACTGAACTCAGGTTCATGCTTTTGGATGCCAACACTTTATGAACTGTTTAAGAACTTTTGTTACACCTGAAAATGAAACTAGTATAATCAAGTAATAAAAAAGTGAAATCATTTTTGTTAATTACTCGATGGTTCAATTTCACCCAAAACCATGTTTAATACCTAAGATCATTATTCTAACATGACAATATTTAAGGGCATCCAAAGCAATTAAAAGTTGTCTGTCTTTCTAGAAAATTTAAATCAATATTCCCATGTTACCAAACCTTGTACCTAGGCACCCAAGTCACCCTGGCAAAAATTCACAGGGTTCCAAAGGATGTTTTATTTTTTTTTAATGAATTCAGTTTATTACATTCCAATATAGTACATTTATGCACTAAGTTAATTTAGTAAAATTAACGTAAATTAACCAAAAAATTACAAATTTCAATAGTTTCATGTTATTTAGTGTTATCGTACAAAATAGTTCCTCGCTATTTAATGATTAACTTAAGTGTGTATGTGTGTGCTTATGATACCTCTAATAGAGAACATTTGTATATGTGTAGAGAATTTTGGGAAGGATACACAAAAAATTGCTAACTGTGATTATCTCTGAAAATTAGTGGCCAAAATGTCTAATGGTAGGAAACTTTTACTTTCCATTTTATCTATTTCTTTGAACTCTATGTAATATTTGTTATTTTTTATTATAAAAAACTACCAAGGGATGTTTTAAATTTCTAAGAAAAAACACTGATATCTGTCAAATACCTTACGAACTATTACTACTAAGTAGCATGGGGCACCATGAAAAATAATATTGATACACAACAATTCAACTGAGAAAATTTGGGAACTTCTGTAATATTTCATTTCAAAGTAGGTTTTAAAAGTAACCTCTTTATTTCTTTTGAAATAGTGAAAAACAAGTGTCAGATTAACCTGAGATATATCTGTCAATCTCCGAACTGTAATTAAAAAGTAACTTACCAATCTAAAGGCAAACCCTCCCCATTTAACATGAGTTAATTTCTAAAATTATACTTATTATGGCTTTCACAGTATAGTACTAGGATTAAAAGAATGGAAATATACTCCATCTCTCTATATAAAGAACTAATTACTAGTTATTCAAATAGAAGGTAATTTTGTAATTATTTGTATTCTTTATTCAATTTTTTTTTTCAGGGATAGCACTTCCCAATTAGGTATTCTGTTCATTAGCCAAGTGGCCCCTTATTTCCCTGATCCTACATCTCAGTATAATTGGTTCCATCCAGGATCCCATTCCCATCTCAGAAATAAGATAGGAATTACCTGCATTTCTTCTTTTTTTTTTTTTTTGTCCTGAAAGTCACAAAATCCTTAAGTCAGAGGCACCTTAGGATAAGTTGATCTGTAAAAAGACTGCTGAAAGAAGAAAGCAAGAAAACAGAATTTCTAGGGGACAGAAAGTCCTGATTCTGAGAAGGGAAGGCTGAGAGTCAAAGAAACTGAGCTCCAGGACAAACTTGGTTTGTAACATTAATGACCACAAGCAGGCAACCCAACTTGGATAGCTTTCCTCATCTGTACAACAAAAAGAAACAGAATTTGAATTTTTACTAGGCATCATAAGATCAAGTCAGAAATACAGATTCCCAAGACTAGCCTGGAGATTTTATTCTAGCTCAGCAAGTAAGGTTGAAGATTACAATCTGTGCATGTGAGTCTGGTGCACAGCCAGATTTGGGAACTGTGACAGATGCTTCAAGTTGATCCACCCAAGACCCAGGCAATGCCAACCCCTTTCGTTCTTGCCTGCCTCTGCCACGAAGGCTATAAAGCTAAGTATTCATTTTCTAACCTTCCCTAAAATAAGGGATTGTCCTTTAAAATAGCTATGGCAAATGATAGGTTATGGCAAAAATCTGTCAGTGCCACCACCCCATTCTTCCTTTCCCTTCTTCCCGTTTTTAACTCGGATTTGATGTCTACAGGCACAGAAGTTCTCCTGTTTCTAGAAACCAACACGCTAAGGATGGTACGCTAGGGAGAGAAAAGACACTGAGGACATCTGGATCCACTACATCTACCTAAACTTCTTGTTATGTGAAAAAAATACCACCTTTTTTGTTTAAACCACTATTAGTTGCTTGCAGCCAAAAGGGTTTCTAAATAACTACAGTGAAAGAACAGATGATCTCAAATATACAGTTCAGATATAATTTTAAATAATTTTAATTTTAAATAATCTAACTGTCCAGGGAAGGATACTTTTCTATGGCATCCTTGACTTATGGCTATTTGGATTCTGATATATAATTTGAAGACATCACTCAGAAAACTACCACAGATTCACCAGTTCCCATTCTTTACATACGTTTTCATGCAGTTCAAGAGCGTGTTTTGTTGAAGTTCAAGCTTACAAGCTGAATTAAAATGAGTATATGATATGGAAACCCCACACTAAAATGACTACGTAACTTACATAATTTTTAAACTAATAAATTTAACTACATCTTGGTTTAGGAAGGTCAGAAAGACTAACTACAAGACTATTCTTCATGCATCTTTCTTCATCTTCCCCAGCCTTCATCCTAATTTACCAATTTAGGAAGAGAAAACATAAGCTTTAGTATGTATTCCTACATATCATATACACATATATTATCTTCTGAGAGCATCACTAACAGGGGCTCACTTAGAGAAACCAGTGTGGCATTCTATAGTGAGTAGGCTCTGGCTGGAACAGGAACTGTCCCAAGGTTGAAAAAGAAAGTATATGCTAACAAAGCATATACCCAAATGGACCCTCCTATTTTGCCCTTGAGATACTCATACTAAAGACAACTACTGCAGAGGCATAAAATATATCAATAAATATTGACTGAGATCCCCATCATGACAAGGAACATACTATGCAAGACAGATGGTTGGGTGGCTAACTGAATAGGTGAAGGGGAAGGGCTCAGGGAGATGTTGCAAAATACCACAATAAAAAAAGCAAATAAACTGCAAAAGTGAGCTAATTTCCAATTTTTCTATTAGGCAATATCATCTTAAACCTTCACGCAAATAAAAACCTGATTGGAAATGCACTGATTTTCAGCCATGCTCTGGTGAACTTTCCATTCAACCTACCAGTATTTGTTGGGTTGCTGCCGGCTGTAGCCAGGGTGCCAGTGTGGTTTCGGACGACATTATCTTGGGTTGACGGAAGGCCTGAAGTTGACCACGAGAGAGTGCTGCATCCTGAAAGACTCTGCTGCTGGTGGTACTGGTGTGACGGAGGAGGTGGAAGCGGTGACGGATGACCGATGGCGGTACTGTGACCAGAAAACGAATTATCTCTGACCGGCCTGACAGTCGGAGCATTCTGTGAGGTAAACATTTGTTGCCCATACGGATCACCAGCAGGCAGAGAGGGATACGAAACACTAGGGTACGCAGCATTAGAAACAGTTGACATAGCATAGTGACCACAAGTCGACGGAAATCCCTGAGAAGCAACAGAAGAGTTGGCAGAGTACATGGTTGGACTACTATAGTGATTCACAAAAGGGGAGTACGGCTGGGAGGCACTCGTATGCAAATGGGATGTTGATGATGCGGCACCCTGGAAAGATCCTGGAGTGGATCCCACAATATGAGGGGCAGGAGGACCCCTGCCATACACATGCTGTGCTCCTGGTTGTTGGTTTGCTGTATTAGAAGTCACCACATTTTGTGTCGGTACCGTATAGAGACCAGAGTAGTAATCACCACATTGGCTATCCAATGGCAATGAGGTCATTTTCCCAGGTCCTTGAGGATAATGTCCTGAGGGAGGAATATAGTTTTGAGGATGCACTCCATACCCTGATGGAACCTGCATTTGACTCTGTGCTGGACCTGAAAAAGAAGAGCAAACACTTACCGGGATTGGCAAGGAGGTAACTAATTTTTAAGCAAAGTTCCCATCAAATGTTGCCCTAATTAATTTACTTCTCTAAAATCCCAAATTGTCACAAAAGATATATACTGTTATAGACCCACTGCGGTAGCTAGCCTCCAAGATGGCCCCAGTGATCCCTACTTCCTGATATTCATACCCTGTGTATGAATTCACACCCTCCCACAATATACCAAGACTGATTTGTATGACCAATAGCATGCCAGAGAGGTAATGATGTATCACTTTCAAGATTAGCCTAATCTTGGGTGCTGGCTTCCCTCTCTTAGATCACTCAATATGAACAAAGCTGCCAAGTTGTGAAGAGCCCTAAGGAAAAATCCATGAGGTAAGGAACTGAACTCTGTGGCCAAGAGCCAAAGAGAAACTGAGGGCTGCCAAGAACCACATCAGTGAGGTTGGAAGCATACCCAGGAGAGTCTTGAGAAAACTACAGCCCCAGCTGACAGCTTGACTACAATCTCATGACATCCAAAGTCAGAACCACCCAGCGAGGCTGCTCCCAAGTTCATGTCCCTCAGAAACTATGAGATTAAATATTTGTTGTTTAAGCCGCTAAATTTGGGGGTATTTCATTATGCAACAATAGATAACTACTATACCCAGTACAAAGTGCAAACCTTTTTTATTAGCTTTTTTTAAACTATAAAAGTAACAATATACCTGTTGTAAAAAAAAAAAAATCAAACAATGAAGAATATAAAGTAAAAAGTACAATTCCTCCTTTTTTCCTGGTAGCTGACAGACTTCTTCCCACATGTAGCTATTACTTAATGGCTTTTTGTGTATCCTTTATGACACAGTTCAGCAGCCTGCTTTTCTTTTACTTAATGTGTCCTGAATAACCTTCTGTTAGCATATATAAATCTTCACTATTCTTCTAAAAATCTGCATAGTATTTCATTAGAGATATAACATTATTTACTAAATCTCCTTGATGATTATTTCAGGGAGTGAACTAATTTATATTTATGGGGTCAACCTCTGTGATGAATCTGTAGGATAAGTTCCTAGAAGTGAAACTGGGAGTTCAAAGGGTTTGTGCTTTTAAAATTGATAATTACTGCCAAATACCTCTTCAAAAGTCTATCAATTCATACCTCCTATGAATAATGCTTAGGAATGCCTCATCTTCCCAACATTGAGTAACATTTCAATCTTTGCCAATCTGATAGGGGAGAAACATTTCAGGTTGTAGTACTGGGAGTAACGCTGAGAATTTTTCCAAATATTTCTTAGCTACTTAAGTGTCTTGCCCTTTTCCCACAGGGTTGTGCTTTCCATAATGACTTATAAATGTTCTTGTGTATTAAGAAATTTAACCTTATGTTATTACTATGTACTACACGTATTTTCCCTCGGGTTACTATTTTTTGACCTTGTTCATTTTTAAATCATAAAGAGCCTTCCCTATTCTAATATTATATAAATATATACTCATGTTTTCCTCTAATGCTTTTAAAACTTCCATTGACATATATTCCTTTCTTCAATCGCCACAGAATGTATTTTTTATCAATACCATTCAAATTAACATTAATCTTAGTATTACTTTTGTTAATATTATAAATATCATTAAACATATTATATTATGTACCACTCATTGTCCCTTGAAGTAAATGGTATCATTATACCCACTTTACAAATTAGGTAAATAAGGCACAGAAGTCCTTTAATACAGTCACATGCTTAGAAGTAATAGGACTAAGATAAATCAAGTAACTTGGCTCAAATCCATGCTTTTATTTTATTTATTTATTTTTAAAGATTTTATTTATTTATCTGACACACAGAGAGAGATAGCAAGAAAGAGAGAGAGAGAGAGAGGGAGAGAGGGAGAGAGGGAGAGAGGGAGAGAGAGAGAGGGAGAGAGCACAAGCAGGGGGAGGCGCAGGGAGAGGGAGAAGCAGGCTTCCTGCATGAGCAGGGAGCCCGATGTGGGGCTCGATCCCAGGACCCTGGGATTATGACCTGAACTGAAGGCAGCGGTTTAACCAACTGAGCCACCCAGGCACCCCAAATCCATGCTTTTAAACAATGATCTGCCACCCATACTATACTAAAGTCTGGCTGGCTTTCCTTAGCCCAGAAAATGGTCAATCGTTCCAAACAATGGAATTCCAGTCTTGTTCCCAACTAAGGGCAATCTTTATCCTAGAATCTAATTTTCCTATGTTGTGGAAGGAAATCGTTATCTGTGCCATACCACAAATGAAAGGATAACAAAAAAAATATTCACAAGCTTTTTCAAGTTCACTGATACAAAGGAAGTGCCACTGTATTCCTTGCTATAATAATGTATAAAAATAGAAAACATAAAAAAATAAAAATACTTGTTATAAAAGATCTATGAATAGAGCTTATCTTTCCTTATTCTGTTTTCAATTTCTACTCAATAATGTAGTGGCATCTCAATTTTGGTCACATAAATACATATTCTATGGCAGAAAAAAGAAAACTTATATAATCGAACTGTTAGGAAAAAATAACATCCATACTTTTATAATTCCAAGAAGTATACAAAGAACCCAAACTCGGTAACACTGTTCTACTGGGTGTATAATTTACTTTTCTTACAGGATATTTTATATGGTCATAGTTCACCTGAAAGAATTTATTTACTTAAAAGGGAAAGAGTAGATAGGAATCTTTCATTAACATGTCAAAAAAAAAAAAAAGGGAAATGTTCTCTCCCACTTCCTTCCTTAAATATACAAAAATGGTTTGCTACTCTTCAGTCTCAGAAAACTCTACACTGGTAAGACTTTATCAGTGAAGAGAAGAGTCAAGTCAGAATTAGATAAATCTATTTAAATATCTATCCACTTAATAATGTGGCTCATCCATGCTACATGATCTGAAAACAGGGAAATAATTATCAGTATGTCCAAGCTACCCAAATGTCATTCTTCTAAAACTAACAGGAACGTTGTATCTAGATGCTAAAATTTATCAGAAGTGAACTACCCACCAGAGGAACCTTTTTACTTCTCAGTCCATCAAAGAAGGTACTTACTTTGGGGGAATGTGAAGGTGTGCATAGCTAATTATAGGTCGATGCTCACCATTCCTTATTCTATATCAAGATCTAAATGTTCTAAGTGTATGAAAAGTATATGAAAATAATTTGGTCAAAATGATAAATGAATCAAGACTCCTTTGGAAGAAAAATATTTCCTTTCAAATATTTTAAATCAATTTTCAAAAGCCTCTACTTAAAAAAAAATAAACATAAGAATCAGCTTAAATGAAAAGAAAATGCTATCTAGGACAAGTAAAATATTTTTAAAAATTTTGCCTTACTGTGACCTAACAAGAAACACATATTCTTCAACTTGAAAATGTATTAGATAACCCTCCTAACTTTATTATGGTATAATACCAAAACTAATATTAAAGTTTTATTTCTTTTGCATATACTAAAACCGAGCCTGGCAAATATTACAAATACATTAAGTTACATAAACCTAAGCTCTTTTATTTTTAAAACAATCTGTAAATTACGGACATTTCGTTAGTATTAGCAGTTTCATTTGCCTGTATTTCCTCTAATTCCCTCAGTAACTGGCAGTTTTAAAAAACATGGTCCCCAAATTCTTTGATACTGTGTTATTAAAGGGTGAAATCTGTCTACTTCCCTTGAATTTGAGCAGCCTTATAACAGCTTCCACCAAAAAAGACTGGCAGAAGCGAAGCTATGTGACTTCCCTGCTTGGTCAGAGACAACTCAGTTTCTATGCTGTTTGATGGAACATTTGCATGTGGATCCCTGAGCAGCTAGATATGTAGGAAGTCCAATTATTCCACAGCTACCACCATCTGGGGAAGTCAAACCACGTGGAGAGTTCACCTTTAGGCACTCAGGTTTGAAGTTCGAGTTTTTGAGTCATTCTAGCCCAGGTGCCAGACATGTGAATAAATGAGCCTTCCAGATTCCAAACTCCAGCCATCAAAACACTTTTTGAGTCTTCCAAGCTGAGGTCCTAGACATCACAGAACAGAGAAAAGCCATCTTGGTTCTGCCCTGTACAAATTCCTGATCAACAGAATCTGTGAGCATAATAAAACGGTTGTTTTCAACCATTAAGTTTTGGAATAATTTGTTTTCCAGCAACAGTAACTGAAAGCAACAACTAATTACTAATTTGAAAAGTTCAGAATCCAGGGATGCCTGGGTGGCTCAGTTGGTTAAGTGTCTGCGTTAGGCTCAAGTCATGATCCCAGGGTCCTGGAATCGAGCCCCACATCCAGCTCCTTGCTCAGCAGGGAGCCTGCTTCTCCCTCTGCCTGCCGCTCCCCCTGCTTGTGTGCTCTCTCTCGCTCTCTGACAAATAAATAAATAAAATCTTTAAAAAAAAAAAGGTTCAGATTCGAGATTCTAAAACTGAAAAACATCCATCTTTACCTAACATAAAAATGCATTATATTCTTAAAAGTCCAGATATCATAGTTTTAATAAGTCTTACAAAAGAAAATGTTATCTTCAAATAAGTTAAACATAATATGTGTATATATGCACTCAGTGCAGTTGTCCTATTCTATTAGAAAAAGTTCCTTCCTAGAATATATTATTTGAGAGCTGTAAAGCTTAAGTAAAATATAGAAAAAAACTGAATCAGGTACACTAGGAAAGAATGAAAGAAAAAAAAAACAACTAAGGGCTGAAAACTGGATCTACCACGAGAGGTAAAAACACCTGGAATCACATACATGTGCTATAGACCTGCACTATCCAATATGGCAGCCACTAGTGACACGTGGCTACTGCGTACTGGAATAGAGCTAATCTGAATTGAGAAGTGCTTTAAGTATAAATACACACCGGATTTTAAAGAATAATATGAAAAAAGTAAGATATCTCAGTAATTTTTATAAATATTGAATACATGTTAAAATGATGTTTTATATATTGTGATAACTGGATAAATTGAAATTGATTTTACTTCTTTTTGCTATTTAAAATTACATGTGCAGCTTACACTAAATTCCTATTGAATACAACTATAAGACAGAAAAATACAAACACAGAAAGGAGAATATCGGTATATATGAAATGCTTTCAAGCTAGGCCTAAACATTTAAGTTGGACATTAGTAGAAACATTAATTATAAAAGCATTTTGAGGTACTACCAAATTTCATTAATGCTGATTTCTTTTTTTTATTATTATGTTCAGTTAGCCACTGTATAAGTACCTCATTAGTTTTTGATGTAGTGTTCAATGATTCATTAGTTAATGCTGATTTCTAAAAAAAAGAAAAGAAAAGAAAAGAAAAATAACTGGCCTTCTGGGGTAATTTAGATGCGTATCTTTTTTTGGATTCAAAATGGCTCTGCAGGGGCGCCTGGGTGGCTCAGTCAGTTAAGCGTTGGCCTTTGGCTCAGGTCATGATCCCAGGATCCTCGGATCGACTCCTGCATCGGGCTCCCTGATCTGCAGGGAGTCTGCTTTTCCCTCTATCCTTCCCCCGACTCATTCTCTCAATCTCCCTCTCTCTCTCTCTCAAATAAATAAAATCTTAAAAAAAAAAAAGCAAAATGGCTCTGCAGCATATAAGACCACTGGTATTTTAATACTTCTAAAATAGAGAGAGACAAAGGCTGTGCAGGAAAGGATAAACTAGTTACATATGTGGATGGTCAAATTTTTGAAAAATAACTCTAGAAGTGTTTCTCTTATTACAAATGTTACATACATACAGTCACTGCAAAAAGAGGTACAGGAAATTATCAAATAAAAATCATCCATAATCTTATTAACTGAGAAAACTGCTATCAATATTCTGATGCATAGCTACCCAGTAATTTCTTCTTGGATTTATCTAACTAATTTAAACAAAAGTAGAATTATAAGGTGCATTTTTTAATGATTTGCTTATGTAACCTGATTTGAATATCTTTCCATCATGATTTTTAAATGTCTGAATAATATCCATTATACAGATTTACCATATTTTAATCACTTTTCTATTTACCGCCATTTAGGTTGTTTTCCATTTTTTTCAAAAACATTAAACCACACGATGATAAATATATTTGTAGGTAAGTCTGTCTGTTCATTCATTTTACTTTCCTGAAAGTTATTTCCTGTCAGTTACAATTTTTGGGTCAAGTCCTTAACTGGCAGCTTACCTGTACAGACAAAGGAGAGACACTGAGATGCTCAGTAAAAAAAAAGCAGGCAGAGACCAGATTCAAAGTGGTCCCAAAAGTTGAATTTAGCAGACAAAGCCTTCAAAGCAGCTATTATAAATATGTTCAAAATTAGAAAATGTATTTAAAGAATTGAAAAAAAAATCATCAGTAAATGAACAGATACACCAAAACAGAAATGAAAACGATTTTGAAGATGAAAATATTCAAAATAAAGCTGAAATAAATATGTTAGATGGCTTCAACAGTATGGCAGAAGAAAGAATTAATGAACCTGAAGACTAACCAATAAAATGATCTAACTTTGGGGCACCTGGCTGGCTCAGTCGGTAGAGCATGCGACTCTTGATCTTGGGGTTATGAGTTCAAGCACCATGTTGGGTGTAGAGCTTACTTAAAAATTAATAATAAGTAAGTAAAATGATCCAATTAAAAAAAGCAGAGAAGACTGAAGAAAAATAAAATTTAAGAAACCTGCAGAACAATATGAAGCAGTCTAACATTTATGTAATAAGGGTAGTAGGTTGAACAGTGGCCTCCCAAAAGATACATCCACATCCTAATCCCCAGAACGTGTAAAAATGATTTTATATGGAAAAGGATGAGTATTATCTTTTATGATAGAAGACATGACTAAGTTAAGGATCTTGAGATTATCTGAGTGCGTCCTAAAGGTCATCACAAGTATCTTTATAAGATGCACATAAAGAGAAGACATACACATTGAAGAAAAGGCAATGAGAGGATAAAGCAGAGTGATGCAGCCAAAATACAGGGAATGTCAACAGCCAACCAAACGCTGGAAGAGGCAAGGAAAAGATTCTCCCTTACAGAGAGAATAGGCCCTGCCAAACACCTGAATGTCACACTTCTAGTCTTCAGAACCGGAGGAGAATACATTTCTGTTGTTTTAGGCTACCAGTTTGTAGTACTTTGTTACAGCCAGCCTAGGAAACTCATACAGTAAGGATACAGAGCAGCAATTCTCAAAGTGTAGTACATAGAACCCTGGTTAATACTGGAGACTCCTGGGGGATCCACAGGTAAAAACTACTTTCATAGTGTATGAAAATATCTGCCTTCTTTACTGTGTTGACATTTGTACTAATGACACAATAGCAATGACGGGTAACATGCTGGTCCTGTGGCATAAACGGAAGCAATGACACCAAGCAACACTAGTAACTACCATATTCTTCACTACCATGCACTCACAGTAAAAAAAAAATAAAAGCCATTCCCCTATTCAACAATGTTCAGGATTTACTAGCTACTTTAGTAAGGCAAGAAAAAGAAATAAACGGCATACAGATTGGAAAAGAAGAAATAAAACGATATTTACAGAATGACAGGATTAAGAAAATAAAGAAAGAAAAAGAAAAGGCCCGGAACTAATAATAAGTGAGTTTATCAAAGTCACAAGATAGAAGGCCAGTATGTAAGAGTCAAATGCACTTCTCAAACTCAATAATGAACAAACAGGATTTACAATTTTTTAAAAAAACAATACTATTTATAATATCACCAAAAAGTACTTAAAATATAAATCTAATGAAATATGTGAAGGATCTGTATGCTGAAAACTACAAAACCATGATGAAAGAAATCAAGGATTTCCTTAAATAAATGGAATGATACACCGTATTTGTGGACTGAAAGATTTGGTATTAAGATATAAATTATCTCGGGGTGCCTGGGTGGCTCAGTCGTTAAGCGTCTGCCTTCCGCTCAGGTCATGATCCCAGGGTCCTGGGATCGAGCCCTGCATCGGACCCCTGCTCGGCGGGAAGCCTGCTTCTCCCTCTCCCACTCCCTCTGCTTGTATTCTCTCTCTCGCTGTGTCTCTCTCTGTCAAATAAATAAATAAAATCTTTAAAAAAAAAGATAAATTATCTCAGTTTTGATCTGTAAGTTTGATGCAATCCCGATACAAATACCAATAGGCTCTTTTATAGATATCAACAAGCTGATTCTAAAATTTCTATGGAAAGGCAAAGGTACTAAAATCTCAAACAAAAACAAAAACTCTGAAAAAGCCAGTGGGAGGACTCCTGTTGCCTAATTACAAGGCTTGCTTTATCTGCTACAATAATCAAAAAAGTATGGTACCAGTGAAAGGACAGACATGTAGAACATAATAAAAAGTCTCGAAATAGAGCCACAAAAATACAGTCAACTGATTTTTGACAAAGATGTCAAGCCAATTCAATGAAGAAAAGATAATATTTTCAACAAATGCGACTGCCATAGTCCATATTCAAGAAATGAACCTCAACACATGTCTCAGGTCTTAAGCAAAATTTAAGTCAAAATGAATCACAGATCTAAAAGTAAAATTTAAAAACTCCTAGGAGAAAATAAAGAATATGTAGGCATGATTAAGAACAGAAAATACTGAGAAAAGTGACTTTATCAAATTAAAAACTTTTGCTCCAGAAAAACCACCAAGAGAACTATAAGACAAGCTACAGACAAGGAGATAATATTTGCAAATCACATGCCCAATCATTTGTATCCAAAATTTATTAAGAACTCTTAAAACTCAGCAGTTAGAAAAATAGACAACCCAACCAAAAAATTGGTAAAAGGTCTGAAAATAGAATCACCAAAGAAGATACAGGGATGGCAATAAACATATACAAATCAGTCTAGCTGTATTACATGTATGATAACCTCACTGAAGGATGTTTAGGCAATATATATATACACAGATGGATAGATGCAGATATAATTACAGAGATGTTTACATACACAATTTAGTAGATACATATGTATCTCCTAACTCTGTCTATTGGGAAAGCCTAGCAGCAGTGATACGCCTGTAGCTACGACCACATCCAGGGCCCAATTCTCAGTTTCTAAATACCATGCCCCAACAAAAGGAACCAGGGCTTCTCGGACAAAGGACTGATTCTAGTGCTGGGATAGGGCAAGGACAAAATTGGAGTATCTTGTAGCGTCAGAAAGTAGGGAAGCAGTTGAAAAAAGGGTGGTGCCAGAGAGACACAGGAGACAACCTGAAAGAGATGCCAATGGCCAAAACTGTAACAATCTGAGCAACAAATATAAATAATGATAATACTAGATTATAATATTCATGAGCCCACAATATAAATGACTGAAAACACTTTAAAATGGAAAAAAAGGGGCAAGTCTTCCTTATGGAAAAATTCCAAATGATATATGTAGAGTAAAGGAGGGAAAGAGAAAATTACCATTAGAATTCCACAGTAAAAATCACTGCAGGTGCAAGCCACTGAGGAATGCTAAAATTAGCGGATGAAATTTTAAAAAGCAACAGGATAGTAAAGTATCTCCCCAAGAATATTTATAAATTACTGTAATGATTTTAGCATACACCTACAAATTATTTGATACACCTTACTGTAGAAGGTGGAGCTTAATTTATTTTTTTAAAGATATTTATTTATTTGAGAGAGAGAGAGAGCATGAGAAGGGTGAGGGTCAGAGGGAGAAGCAGACTCCCCACTGAGCAGGGAGCCCAATGCGGGACTCGATCCTGGGACTCCAGGATCATGACCCAAGCCAAAGGCAGTCGCTTAACCAACCTGAGCCACCCAGGCACCCGAAGGTGGAGCTTAATTCTTAAATTCCCTTCCTGTTGAATGTGGGGAAAAAAAATATTAATTTTGCAGTGGAGGAACTTGGTAGCCCCTATTTATAGACTGAATATGTCCTCCCAAATTCATATGTTGAAGCTCTATCCCCCAATTTGATAGTTTTAAGGTGGGGCCTTCAGGAAGTAATTAGGTTTAGATTAGGTCACAAGGGTGGGCCCCTCATGATGGAATTAGTATCCTCACAAGAAGGAGAAGAGATCACTCTCTCCTCATGCATGCAAAAAAGCCGTGCAAGCACACAACAAGAAGGTGGTCATCTGCAAGCCAGGGACAGGGTCTTCATCAGAACCCAACCATGACGTCTCTCAGATCTCAGACTCTCTCGGATCTCAGACTTCTCATCTCGAAAACTGAGAAAATATATGTCTATGCTTTAAGCTACCCAGTCAATGGCATTTTGTCATAGAGGCCTGAGCTAAGACATTCCCTCAATCGAGCGTTCAAGAGATTAACATGACGAGTAATAAAACAAGTTGATACATATAATCCCTGATATGATAAGAAGGGCACTTCACCTCTGTGGTATTCTTCCTAAAAATTCATAAATTCATAAAAATTCCTAAATTCTTAAGACTCCACCTCAGCCTAATCATGGGAAAGCAACAGTACAGTGAAGAACTGTCTACAAAATAACTAACCAGTCCTGTCAAGCCCTAAAAAACAAAAAGACTAAGAAACTGTCACAGATCAGAGGAAACTAAGGAGACATGACAACTAAATGCAACAGGATATCCTGGATTGTATCCAGGAACAGAAAAAAAATGGTGGAAATGGTATAGTTTAGCTAATGGTATTTCAGCAATGTTAATTTCCTAGTTTTGATAAATGTACCATGATTTTGTAATATGGTAAGACATAAGAAGATGTCATACTTTAGAGGAAGCTGAGTGAACAACGCACTTTCTGTACTATCTTTGCATCACTTCTGCAAATCTAAAATTATTGCAAAATAAGTTTTAAAAAACATCAATGGAAAAAAGTGCTGGCAATGACTTACTAAATTGTAGGACACAATTTTTTAAAAGATTTTATGTATTTATTTGAGAGAGAGTGCACGTGCACAAGCGAGGACGGGGGGGGGGGGGGCGGGTAGAGTGTGAAGAGGGAGGTAGACTACTCACTGAGCAGGGAGTCCAATGACGCGGGGCTCGACCCAGGACCCTGAGATCATGACCTGAGCTGAAGGCAGACGCTTAACCAAGTGAGCCACCCAGGCGCCCCTGTATGACACTATATTTTAGACAAATGACTGCACCACACATAACCAGAGTGATTTCCCTAAAAAGCAAATCTGGTTATGTTATTTCTTTGTTTAAAGCTTTCTAATGGTTTTTCTTGCCATCAAGAAAAAATCCAAATTCTTTAACATAGTCTGTAAGGCAATGGGAGCCACGATAATCCCTCCCCCCAACTAAATGTCCATGTCCTAATCAACAGAACATGTGAATATGATACGTTACATGGCAAAGGGAGTTGAGGTTGCAGCTTGTACTAGGACTGCTATCAATCAGCTGACCTTAAAATCAGGAGAAAAGTCTCGATTATCCAGGTGAGCTCAATGTAATCACAAGAGTCCTTTTTAAGGTAGAAGAGGAAGGCAGAAGAGAGTCAGGGAGACGTGACTACAGAAGATCCTCAGAGATGAAGCCAGAGGTTGCTGGCTTTGAAGACAGAAAGAGGTGACCATGAATCAAGGAATGTGGGCAGCCTCTAGAAGTGGGAAAAGGCAAAGAAATGGATACTCTCCCCCAGCCTCTAGGAGGGAATTAAGCCCTACTGACACCTTGATTTCTGCCCTGTTAGACTTCTAACCTACAGATGATGAATTCATGTTATTTTAAGCCACCAATCTGTGGTAAATTTGTTACAGCAGCAAAGAGAAAACGAACGCAAAGGCCCTTCATGATCTGACTCCTGCTTACCTCTTCTACTTTACTGCTCACCACTCCTCACAATGATTTTCAACAGATGCGCCTTAACATACGGCTACGCCACAAGTCATTCACATGGGTCTACCGAAGTTCGATCAGTATATAAAATGTAATTGTGCTAAAACTAAAGGTGCCTATCGTTAGGTCAAAGTGACACACAATGATGACCTAGTAGGAAGGGAGCAAAGAAGCCACAGCACATCAGGAAGGAGTATATGCTAGAGCTTAACCTCAAAAGGCCATCAAAGCGGTTGGTGAGTGCAGAATACAGCTGAGTTGCCTTGTAAAGGCTTCTGAAGGGGATCAAATAAACATGTGCTATTTTTCTGAAATTTGCTTTTTTAAAATACAGGTGTTTAAAAAGTTTAATTCCTTCAAGAATGCCACCAACTAAAATTTTAGCACTAAGGTAGCCATGAGTATGAAGAGACTGAGAATCAGTGTTCCACACACATTCCGACCATACTAAATTTTTCTCAAGCCATGTTTGTTCACCCCTGACCCTTCACACAGGCTCTTCCCTCTACCTAGAATCTTCAAAAATTCCCTCCTCCCCCTTCATCTGATCAACTCTTACTCACTCTTCAGATCTCAGTTCAGCTCTTCTAGAAAACATCTGCTAACCCTACAAGTGAATGCCTACTTAATGTTGCATCTACTGTATCTTGGACCACAATTATAGCACTTTTCACATGGTACTTTAATTGTCTGACTGCAAACTCTGTAAGTGAAGAGCCAGTCTAATTTGCTCTCAGCTCTATCATATTCCTAAAGCTTAGCTTAGTGCCTGGTTCATGGAAAACATCCCTATATTTTGAGGGGGGAAAAAAGAAGCCTAGTAAATAATCACCAAATATTTCTGAATCAGGCATTTCCCTCATCATGTCTCAACAAGGACTACATGATAAGTAAAATGAAAGAACACAAACCTTTAAGAACTTCCAGTACTTAAAGCAATTTATACTCTAGTACAAGAACAAATATACAGATCTGAATTTTTTTACTGTGGCATTTTACACATTTTACTCTACATTAATTCAAGTATAGGAACATCATTTGAAACAAAAGGAAAGTAACAATATAGTTTTTCATTACATCTAAGGTGTTTTGATGCTGCTGCTTTTTTAAACCTACCAGGTATATTAGCTCTTGCTACTATAACAAATTACCACAAACTCAGTGGCCTAAAACAACACAAATTTATTATTTTACAGTTCTGGAGGTCAGAAGCCCAGAATCAGTTCATTGGGCTAAGGTCAGTGTCATGGGCAGAGATGGTTCCTTCTGAGGCTCTAAGAAGAGAATCCATTTCCTTGCTTTTTTCAGCTTCTGGTGGCCACCTGTATTCCTTGGCTTATGGCCCTTTCCTCCATCTTCAAAGCACATTACTCCCACCTCTGCTTCTCTGGTCAGTAACTTTCTCTGCTGGCTGTCTCCTCCTGATTCCCTCTAATCAGGTCTGCTGTGATTATATCAGGCCCACCCAGACCCAGGATAATATCCCTAATTCTTAATCGTAGCTGCAGAGGTTTCAAAGATTAAGATGGAAACATATTGGGGGGCCGTTGTACTCAGCTCACCACATCAGCTGTCAGTCGCAGGTTTTCACATAAGTATACCATAACTTCTACAGTTTCAGTAAAACCAATTTTAAAATTTCACCAATTCTAAGATGCCCCCCAAATTCAGAGCTAAAAATGTGAAAAAAAAGTGTCTTAGAATCAATGAAGTAATATAATTACTGCATCCACCAAAGGGCTGAACTCAGTGACTCATAAAAAGAGCATCAAGAAATCACTGAAAAACAGAAAAACTCAGGTTATATACAATCTCCAAAAAGTTTCTACATTCAGGGACATAATCTCCTTCCAGAGACTAGATTCCCACCAGACGAAAATTTAATCTATTCTTGCTGTAAACAAGCCAGACATGAAAATTTGAATTTACAAGGTATTTTATGGAATGTCTAGTCACTATACATTTATAAAAAAAAAATTAATCATAAGCTCTCTTTAAATAAATGAGTTTCCTCATCCTCTCCCGACAGAGAAGTAACATTTTTAATATTAAGAATATTTCCTTCATTAGTCTTTTCCTGAATCACATTTCAATATTTTTTAAAAGTCAGATTAAAGGTTTTTTTTCATTATCTTAAAAAGAATATCAAGGTCAGCAAAGTACAAGCTCCTCTATCCTACAGGGACACATTCATACTAACGTGGAGAGGCAGTATCAGATATAAGAACGTAATTTATTCATCACTGAACTACCAAGAAATAGGTCAATATTCAGCCACTATGCATTTTAGCAATCGTTCTTGTTAAAGAATGACACCAGTAAATAGTCACACAGCCCTGACCCTGCTTCCCTGTTATACCCCACAATGCTGGTTCCTTGCCCCAGACCTCCAAGACCTCCTCATGATCCAGCAACTAAAAGACTAATGGCACATTACAGGCTTACTGAATCCTGCTCTGGTGGGATTAACGCTGGTATCCATCCGGTCATCAGTATACATAGTACTGATTTCTGAATATTTTGGATACAGGACTCCTGACAATAAAGTATCAATAATGTTGCTAAAATAAAAATTTTTTACAAGCATAAAAAATATATGACCACCACAGCCCTAAAGAAACCTGTAATTCGAAGCCCTCGTGATTTTAAAAATGAGGAATTCCTAGGGCACCTGGGTGGCTCGGTCGGTTGAGCGTCCAACTCTTGATTTCAGCTCAGGTCATGATCTCAGGGTCGTGGGATGGAGCCCCCACATCAGGCTCTGTGCTCAGCGGGGAGTCGTCTTGAGGATTCTCTCTCTCCCTGTCCCTTGGCCCCTCCCCCCCACCTTGCATGCGCTCTCTCTCTAAAATAAATAAATCTTAAAAAAAAGGGGGGGAATTCCAGTCACATCTGGATATGCCGGATTATTCTTTTCTACTGGAAGACTAATAGCTACAAAAGTAACTGTCCCAGTCACTGCTGGCAGACAGAGCCTACAGACAGACACAGCCTGTGCGGCCATTTGGGTGAAATCTCACTGCATTAAGCCCATCAGTTCTCCTCTTTGGCTGCCATAATAATGAGTGTTAAGAGTAAAGGGACCAAAAGAAAACCGATACTGGTTGAGAACCTACTACATGCCAGGTACTTTGCTTTCCTCTACATAATCTTACATAATTCTCACAATATCCTGTGAAGTATCACTATCATCGTTTTACAGACAAATGGGGGCATGCAAGGTCACTAATTTATACAGCTTCAAATAGCTGGTAAGTAGTGAAGAAGCCAGGCATTGCAGGTCCCAAAGCTCATTTCACAATACCGGTTTCTCAGAAATACTAGGAAAAACAAGCAAGTTAAGACTTGGCCATTGGCTTAGGCGAGGCATCTTACTACTCCCTCTCACCTCCTACTTCATCCTGCTTTTCCTTGGTTCCTATTACAAGCAGCTTCCAGCATACAATTTTAGAAAACTTGAAACCAATTAAATCCACCTTCCCAGAAGCCAGCTAGCTGAGGTAGATGGGCTATTACAGGCAACTTTCCAAGAGTAGATCTGTTGGAGGGAGGAAGGGCTGGCAGTGGAAGAAAATAATAAAAAGACGGAAACAGTGATTGAGCCTTAAATACAGGAAAGGATAGGGAGAGCTGGCCATACACAGATCCTTTCAGGGGCCAGTCTTCAAAAACAATAGTGAATATGAAGCCAAGTTCACTTACTTTGTTGAATGCCTCCTGCCTGCTGCCCCTGGGAATATGATGAGGAAAACTGAGATAGTCTCTGCCACCTAAAGAATTTATATCCAGGTGTTCTGCAGGAGATGGAATGTAGGGGACTCTCATTTGCTAAGTATCTCATTTTGCTAAGCACCAGGTACTTTAAAAATAACTCATTTAATATAATTCTCTCAACTCTAGAAGGAAGGTATTATTCCCCCCTTAAGCTCAGAGATGTTGAGTAATTACCTCGACAAAACCTGGAGCTTTATCAAAGCCGACAACCTTTTCACTAGCCCACACCTTCTGACAATTCTGAATAGAACATGATCTGCTGTCACATGCAGGGCTGACTGTGGAGATGCTCTCGTTTCTCACAAAGTCCACTGAAGACCGGCTCAAAAATCTGGTCTATTTCAATGTCTTTAGGCATCTAGCACTTCAGGGTTTACAGATCATTAGAGAAATGGAAGTGAGATGAAATACTCTAATCAGTGGCAATGAATGGGGTTTGCAAAAATTATCCCAGATATAATCTCAGACACCAGGGGGAAGGAGTCGAGTGGGAGGAGGACACTGCAAATAACTAATGCAATACACACAGCAACAAAAAATAAAATTTAAACCCAGATAAGAGACACTTGTTTATATGAGGCATGATTTTTAAGATTCTCAAAATATTAATCAGCTTAGAAGGAAATGATGTATGCAGACGGTTACATTACACCATGGCAGTATCTTCACCAGAGGGCCTGATGCTTCTGCTCAGGTATAAAGGAGACTAGGAACCTGAGACACAGACGCTGCTCTGATCAAAAGGAACTTACTCAGACACACGGGGGCAATTTTTATCCTTTTAAATTTTGCATGCGCTCTCAAAGCTGAAGGGTTTCCTATAACTGACCAGATAGTACTACTGAGTGAATGGTATGTTTACATCTTCCATAATGGATCCCCAAAATTCCCATTACTGACTCATCTTTCTCACATTATTGACGATTGAAATGATAGAACTGCCAGTAGAATCATTTCTGGAAAAGGCACATGGAAGAAAGAAAACACATTTCATTTGAAAATGAGCACCATTTGCTTCCTAAAAGTAGAATTAAGCAGCAGTGGTTTACTGTTAAATCCGAGCGCCCTCCCTCCAAAAAAAACTTTTTAAAATATCTTTCAAATTAAGTCAACTGGGAAAAATTTTGAAATTACACCATCATATTACCAGGATATTATTTCACCCAATCTTCCCTTCTTTGAGGACTGGGCTTTGGAGAGACTCTCAAAAGGCAGAGTAAAAGTGAAGAATATTCAACTAACACTTCACATGGAAATACAAATAATTCTAAAAGCCCATATGCTGCTCAGTGAAAAACTGAAGTACAGAAATACAAGTACACAAAAGGAAGTTTAAGAGAAGTATGTCACAGACTCAAGTCAAATTGTATCTTCAAATGAGTGGGGTAAAGCATGTGAGCAGTTAAACCTAGAAAACAAAAGTGATAATGAAGTCTCAGTTTTCTGCCTATTCCCTACCCTTTGCAAAAAAATGTCAAAGTCTCTAAAAAGACTTTCTACAGTCTCTTAATAGAGAACTGGACCTGGAATTAGGAAGACTGAAGTGGACTTGGTGTAACAAATGTTTAACGAGTACCTGAACATACAGTGGTGACAAGAGAGACAAAACTGCTACCGTCACAAAGTTTACAGAGGAACTGGTGAAAAACATACCCACCTAACCTTTCTGGATCTTGACTTCATCTATAAAATTGGAGGAGTAGACCAGGTGTTTTTCAGACTGCACTCCAAAAACACCCGAACCTCTACCTCTATTTAACCATAACAGCTCTGCTTTTTTCTGATTTCTCCATCAAGTGCTCTATCCACTATTCTTTTGGAAAAATAAATGTTTTTTAAAATGTTGGATAACCCCTAAAATAAGCCATCTCTAGCTATCATTCCAGTTTAACAATTCTGTTTCCCATAATGTCTCATACGCACACTTCTGACCTGTTTCTTTTCACCATGTCTGGAATTCCATAGAGACACATTAAAAGGCAAACTATTTCACGTACGGCTAAAGAATAAACCAAAAACCCAAAGGACGGTTTAATCTTTATCTATAAATGCCAACACAATGTAGCAAAAATTATTTTTTCTAAGATTAGCAAAATAAAAACAAAAACAGATTTGATCTTGTTACTTCTCTACTTAAGCTATTTCCTTCTACAAAAACAACAAAAAAATTGACCCTACTTCATCCTTTTTCTTAATTGAGGTATAACTGACGTACGCTCCATTAGTTTTCAGTATACAACATGATTCAATATTTGAATAAATTACAAAAATGATCACTAGAATAGTAAGTGTAGTTGTCTGTCACCATACATAGTTACAGACTTTTTTTTCTTGTGATGAGAACTGGTAAAATTTACCCTCTTAGCCTCGTTCTTTATATTAATTTCCAGATTCCTTGGCAATGACATTTAAGGCCTTTCTGCAACCTGACCCCTTTTTAAGCATTCCCTTCAGCTTCAATGCCTTGGGTTCTCCCTATTACCCAGCACACTTCTTGCCTCTTGACAGCTTAGTTTCTAAACATGCATTGCACTTTGACAATTTGAGACTTTTGTTCATGCTGTAACCCTGCCTCAAGACGGTCTTGCCCTCCTATCCCGACCCATGAAATCCCTCAAGGTCAGAACGAACTCGCATGTCAACAAAATAAAGGTGAATTTAGGAGAAAGGCAGGGATTCTGCTTTCTACTAGGCTAATCTTAGGTACCCAATTGGTAAACACGCAAAAAATGCTGAAATGAACTATGTTAAAGTAATGATTACAAACAGTAGAAACAAAGCACCATCCTCGATATTTGGCTTCTAACATTCTTACGGATTTAATATCCTCATTGTAATATCTTGGCATTTCTTGAGCCTTCACAAAATTTGTAAGGCTAAGAGCAATATTTGCCCCTTTAAAAATCATGCACTAACAAAATAATGTATACCCAGAAAATCAAGAAAAGACAATCCTTGGATCTCTGTTAAAACATGGGTTTACAATATTCCAAAAGACTTGGAAACTTTTCTTAAATAAACATGTGCTAGTTCCTTCACACACAAAACTGTTTAAAAACAAAACAAAAACAACAATTTGTATCAAGTTTACAAGGACAAAAACTGCTCAGAAATGCCCTTATGTATGTTCAGGACAGGAACACCAAACCTGCAATACTGTTCACATTGCACGCTAGTAAACACCGACCACTGGAAGTAAAGCATGTAATAATGACAAGGATGGCTGATCCAAAGGATATTAAGCCTAAGACATCACTTTTATGAAAAAAATTCAACTTCTGAGTCTCAGGATAAAGGATACTCATGTTTGAAAAGCATCAGCTGAAAAACTACATACTGGCTGAACTCATTTATACAGCCCAATGAATTTTCATTAACAAACTGGATAAAACAGGTCAGTCCAACAACTGTTTGAAAAGTACCAGTGTAGTTTGGTTCTCTTACAAAATACAGGGCATTTTTCTCAAGTAATTACTTTCGAGGGTTCTCCTCTAAACTACTATCAAGTTTATAACGCGAGTTCCCCCTTCTCCGGCCCCATCCACAAACATTCAGATCCCAATGCTCAGGAAATAAATATCCTAGAAATGATCATTTTTCACTTGAACCTCCTGCATACTAAAAGCCTACGACCTCAGCATGAAAGCCGCTTTCAAGCTGCACCAGCTGCTGCCTGTATGAAGGCCTTTCTTCTGTCAAAGCGGGGCCAACTCTGGCACGCTTCTGTGTTTCTGAAAGTGAAGCTGGGGCAAAAGCCACCCGGATCTAAAGGTATTCGTTTAAATCCGTCTGACACCTACTCCCTTTCCAAGACGACAAGCAAACTCCAAACGCTAGCGGAGCCGCCGCCGCAGCCAAGGGCAGACCTCGCGGCCGAAGTGGGTCAGCGTTACGGTTACACTTGTGTTGCACATTTACACCCTTTTGTCTACAAACTTGAGCTCTAACTTAAGTTCCCTTGAAGGCAGCGTGCTCGCTGGGCCGCAGAAATCAAAGCAATTTTCCCGAGACGGGAAGGGCACAAACCGTGCAGCTCCATGGCTACACCAGGCTTCCCCAGACCACGCACGCTGCGGCCTCGGCTTTCCGCCGGCCAAAGGGTCGCTCGGGGCAACTCGCCTGCGCTCAGGCGGGCTAGGAGGGTTTTTAAAGCGGACCTGGGCCCCTCCTTTTCTACCTCCCGTACTAATCCCGGGCGCTTTCGGGCCTAGGGTCACATTACGTAAACAGCCCCGGCCCCAGCTTTCCCAGGTCGGCCCCCGCCCCCGCGCCAGGGCGCCCCTCCCCCCCGGCCCCGCACCCCGCGCCCACCCCACACACAGTCCGGCCCCTGCGCGGCCACCGCCCCGCGCCCCTACCGCCCGCAGCCCCCCGCCCCATCACCCCGTCCGGCCCGGCCGGGTCCGGTCGGCCCTGAGCGGCCGCGCAGGCTGCCCCGCCGGCGCTAGGCCGCGCGCTGCGCTGGGGCCGCCCGCCTCACCGTTTTGCTGGTGCGGCGCCGGGCCCGGGCCTGCGGACGCGGCGGCTCCTGAGGCGGGGGCTCCGCCAAGCTTGGGCGGGATCCGGGCGCTGGCGGCCGGATGAGGGGACTCGGCGGGGGCCGACATGACGGCGCGGCTGGCGGCGGCGGCTGCGCTTCGGGGAGGTGGGCGGAGGGATGGGAAGGCGGGGCCGGAGAGGCGAAAGGAAGAGGAAGGAACGCGCCCGGCGTCACCGAGGGAGTCGCCCGGGACCGCGGCCGGGCTGCCGGGGCTGCGCACCGCGGAGCCTCGCGCGGGTGCCGCGACCCTGCCTCCTGGCCCGCCCCGCTCGGCCGTGCTGCGCGCCCCAAACCCTGAGTGCGGAGTTCCAGCCTCGGGTCGGTCCTCGCACCGCGGGCCTTGGGCCGCCGCCGCAACGCCCCCTGCAGGCCAAAGCCCGGCGCTTTCAGGCCCGAGGCGGGGCCCGGGGCCGCGGCCTCACCGCCAGCCTTGCGACGGCGGGTCCGGTCCAGGCGGAGCCACGGTCGCTGTGAGGCGGGAGGGATGGACCCCGGTAGGAGAAGGAAACCTGGGCCCGATCCCACCGGTGCGGAGGCTGGGCGCGCGGCGAGCCTGGCCCGGCGGTGCTGGGAGGGGGATCCGAGAGCCGCGGGGTGACATCCGGAGCCCGGGGCCACGCTGCCCCGGACTGACCCCACCCACCCTTCCTCCCTTCCTCCGAAAGAGAACCCTAGGTTCGGTTTTGGTTCTTAATCTTGAATTTTCCCCTCTTAATGTTAATTCTAAAAGAAATATGGCATTCAGGGTACCTGAATTCCCAGGGAATTCTAATCCTCGGCAAAGGAGTTGGAAACATTTCTCTTTGATAAACCCAAGAATCGAAATAAGAATGGCATTATTCTGAACTTTTCCCACTGACTTAAATCTAGGGAAGAGGAAGGAGAAAATAGAGTAAGAGAAACTGGAAGACAAATTTTATCTTCTTCATGATTTTTGCCAAGGGTTGCTTCATTCTGTTGATGTTTAGAAAAGAAGCTATAGCATCCAAAGCAAAAATTCAGTTTGCTTTCTCTACATTGAAATCTTTGAATCCCTGATCTGTCCCAGCATGCTAACTGTAAAGCAAGTCTTGGACTACGTTAGCCAAGTAGTCTTGCCATCTTGGAATTCTGAGAACGCTGCCATCGTTCTGTATGAGGAATGAAATTGCTCAGAAACATCATAGAACTCGAAATGGGATCTAGCAAGATATTTCTGGAGTGATAAGTCTAATTTACTGAATAATTATGGAAATCATGTAGTGTGTTCTGGAATAATGCAAAGCTTGCCCCTCGTTTTTGCCATAAATTAACGGTACGTGGTGCTTTAATGCACCACGAATACGATTTCAGTGGTTGGATTTGTACTTTTGAGTTTTAGGATTTTCAAGGATACATCATACTCCACATAGACAAAAGGGGGAAACTCTTTTCCACAGCATTCGAACCTTTTCCACAGAAACCTAAGCCCTAACATGAGCAGAAGATCACACTCTGCTTTATTAAGGAGATTACATGGTTATGGGTTCCAACACTTCCCAGGAGTTCTTTGAAAAAAGGCTTAGAAGAAAAAGCCCTGGATTAAGGGCTACCATTATGAGCGTAAGGGAACAACTAGGCAATTGGCATTCTGCCCCTGAATGTATTTTCCTGGGTATAAGGAGACCATTTTAATCAGAGGTATGTGGAATGAAGGTGAGCCCTATCACTTTAGGGGAGACTTCTAAAGAGATGGACTGGGACCATAGGTTTCAGCAGATCTTCCCCATAGTCTTTATGACCTAAGCTGCTTCCCCTTGTCCACTAATTCACTGTAGTATTTTCTAGAATGGTTATAAAAATCTTTTGCATGTCAGGTCCTACAACCTTTATGAAAATATGTTATTTCACTCCATTACTTTAAGTTCCATGACTGCCATCAGTGAAGATAAGGAGGGAAAGGATGAAGGATTGAATGAATACTTAACCATGTATCAGGCACTATACTAGTTACTTGATACATTTAGTCCTCACAGTTTTTCTTATCTCCATTTTACCAGAGGAAACCAAGACTTTAATAGAGTTCAAGTCATCTTAGTAAAAATCATGAGCCTATAAATAGCAGAACCATAGATCAAACCAAGGTCTATTTAGCTCCAAAATCTTTGCTCTATTCACTACAGACTATGCTGGGTTCCTTTACATTTTTCTTCACAAACCTATGCTAATGATGATGTACTGTTTTGCTTGTCAAAGGATTTTCAGTTTTACATATTTAAAATTTGTTCCAGTATTCTTGAGAATGGTGGATCTCAAAATGTTTGAAATGCAATTTATTAGGTCCCACCCAGGACCTACTGAACTCTGGACAGGGCACCCAACAGCAATCATTCCTGGTGATTCTGACACACAGGAAAAATAGGAGAAACACTGCTTTTGAATAGCAAAGTTAAGCTGAAATGGTTCGTTGTTTTTTTTACATTAGGAGGTGATGCTCCTTTTCTTCAGGACATCTCTTCATTTTTTTTTTTTTTGCCAATCATTAAAAGTCATAGTTTTTAAATGTGTGAATGCAGTGCCAGAAATGCCAAATGTGATAGTACCTGTGTCAATTCTGACTGATGGGCAGGGTGGAGGCAAATGCTGACTCCAAGTCTGAGTTCAGTGGGAGAGTGGTATAATTGAAATGAAGCCCTTCTGCAGGTACAGGAGGGACATTTTTTGCCAAGTGTAAAGTTCTGACACACGTGCCACTATTTGTCACCCCCAGCTTATGACTCCTATTCTCTACAACAGAGGTTGCAGGAGACTTTGCAACTAAAGACCTGTGTGTATCTCAAAAGATGATGGTCCAGTTCTTTCTTTATCGTAGCCTGGCTTCTCATCTTCCTCAGACAGTTTGTTTTTATTCTCTAGCTTTTAAATCCTGTTTGATCTTAGTGGAACACCTTTTCTCTTTTAGAAGCATTCCCTATTAAGGTGTCCCTCTCCCAAAATGAAAAACAATTTTCTTCTTTCTCTTCCTTTATCTGGTCTATTTACACATTTACTGCATTTTTAGTAGGCCCATGCTTTGAGTAGCAAGGTTATGTTATGTGGTTGTTTATGTTTATGTCATTTAACTATCACTTAAGTCTCGAACATCTAAGACACAGCTAAATCCTAAAAGGAAAAAAATGGGATTGTTAGGCAAATAATTACCACATAGTCAACCTGTGCACAAAAGTGCATGCAGGAAATTCTCTCAGCTTCTTATTTAGAATATTTGGCTATTATTTTAGATATACAGTACTGTCATTTCTGTACTTATCCAGCCTATACCCAGTTAGAAACAACAAATCACAGGGCAGGGGAGGAGGTGCTATTGATAGAGGCACATTGAAAGCAGCAATTACTGTTGGCAGAATAAATACAGGAAAGACAAGAAAATTGGTAAAATGGGAGAACTGAAAATGCACAGCAGTCTGAAGCAATTAAATTGAACAACCTTATATATTCCACTGGGAACATGATAAACATAGCCCACAATTCTTCCATCTGAGAATTTCTAACCTGGTATTCTAAAGGGAATTGAATGAATGGAATTCTCATTTACTGAGCACCTACTATATAACTTGAAATCTCTTTAGGACATCTCTCTCTCTACACATATACACACACAGAGATGTTCGGGAGACAGCAGGGATATACAACCTATTTTAGAACCTTAGAAACTCTTTTATGTGTGACCAGGTTAGGTTCCTAAAGCCCCATCGTTCCTAAGTCCCAATATTTGTAAGTCCAGAGTAAGTAGAAATGTTTACCCTCCTAGGCCACGTATACATGTCCACCAAACAGAAAGGTGGGCCAGCCAGCTCTTTGAAGCTTTAGAAACAAGCTTACTCTTCTCTTTTTTTGCCTGTAGCAAATTATAAAGTGGTGCCTATCAAACTTTAATGTGTATATGAATCACTTGAGGAAATTGTTAAAAGGAAGTTTCTGATTTGGGGATGCCCTGAGATTCTTTTATTCTTTCTTTCTTTCTTTTTCTTTCTTTCTTTCTTTCTTTCTTTCTTTCTTTCTTTC
>NW_027397066.1:89827442-89832168 GCF_003265705.2 Callorhinus ursinus | reverse complement strand
CTTTCTTTCTTTCTTTCTTTCTTTCTTTTTCTTTTCTTTCTTTCTTTCTTTCTTTCTTTCTTTCTTTCTTTCTTTCTTTCCTTCTTTTTCTCTCTCTCTTTCTTTCTTTCTCTCTCTCTCTCTCTCTTTCTTTCTTTCTTTCTTCTTTCTTTCTTTCTTTTGATTGTATTTATTTATTTGACACACGGAGGGAGAGAGAGAGAGAGAGCATGTGAGTGCACAAACAGAGGGAGCAGCAGGCAGAGGGAGGAGGAGAAGCAGGCTCTCTGCTGAGCCTGATGCGGGGCTTGATCCCAGGACCCTGGGATCATGACCTGAGCCGAAGGCAGACGTTTAACCTAACCGACTGAGCCACCTGGGCGCCCTGAGATTTTGCATTTCTAATGAATGAGCTCCCAGGCAATGCTGATGCTGCTGGTCCTGGCATTTCCCTGACTTTCTACAGCAGCAGTACTTTCTTAGGCCTTTAAGATACTGAACCAGCTCCTAATGGGTTAACGGCCGCCCAATGGTGACACTGATCATCTTGCCACACATTCAACAGTGTTTGCATTTTGGCAATTATCTTTCCTCTTGCTGATCATTGTCTGTTGTAGGAAAAATGGTGCATTAGCTCAGGCTGCCATAACAAAATATCATAGACTGGGTGACTTAAATAATAGAAATTTATTTTCTCACAGCTCTGGAGGCTGGAAATCCAAGCTCAGGGTGCCAGCATGGTAAAGCTCTGCTGAGAGCTCTCTTCCTGGCTTGCAGAACCCGGCCTTCTCATTATGTCCTCACATGACAGAAAGAGTGTCTCTGGTGTCTCTTCGCTTAAGGACACCGGTTCTATCAGATCAGATCTCTGTCCTTATCTCATTTAACCTTAATCGCCTCCTTAAAGATCTAGCTCCACTACAGTCACGTGGGGTTTAATGCTTCAACATATAAATTTGAAATGGGGGCACAATTCAGTCCATAACAATGGCATGATTCACTGTTTGCCCTTCAGAATTATCCCAACTTTCAAATGGTTTGTTCCAATTCACTGTATATTTAATTATTATGAGTTTTCATTCCTAAATCCCTTTATCTTCGAATCCTTACTCTAAATACCTTCAAAATTCTCACTGCTCTCTCACTGACTTTAACGTTGGGATTAATATTTATAAAATACATTTTAAAAATGGAAACTCAGAGGCACCTGGGTGGCTCAGTCAGTTAAGCGTCTGCCTTTGGCTCAGGTCATGATCTCAGGGTCCTGGAATCAAGCCCCGCATTGGGCTCTAAGCTCAGCAGGGAGTCTGCTTCTCCCTCTCACACTCCCTCTGTGCTCTCTCTCTCTCAAATAAATAAAATTTTTAAAAAATATATATAAACTCATTATAGGTTCCAAACTAATAAGAAGATGACCTAGATCAGAACTTCCCAACTGAAAAGCTAAGGCACACTCTGGGCCACAGTACATTGAAAAATGTGGCAAATATCAATCCTCCTCAGACAGTGGGACAACTGAGGGGGCTTGTGGGTGATCCCCAGCCTAGTCTCCTTTGGCTGCAACATCCTTGTGTGTTTGCTCCACAGAAACACTCTTATTTTCTAGCTGGGCTAGGCCATGAAGGGGCTAGGAAGGGCTACCTGCCACTAAAATAACTGTGTACAATCTTTAGTGCCATCTGCTGGAAGCAGGCAAAACTGACATACTGTTGCTCCAGGAGGTAGATTTTTATTTATGAAGTGATGTAAGCTAAAACATCCTAAGAAGGGGTGTTTCGATACTACAGATTTAGTTCATTTTTTTTTTACTAGTTGAAAGGATAAGCTTCAATTACATAAAAAAGTCAACTGTGTGAAACACAGTTCTCTTCAAAACATGCCAGATTAAATATGTCAAACACACCAATTCAGTTAGGACACACATTTTCAAAATCACTACAATGATAAGGTTTTTAAGAAACTTGACATATAGAGGCACCTGGGTGGCTCAGTTGGTTAATGTGCGACTCGTGAGTTCAGCTCAGGTCATGATCTCATGGGTCATGGGATCAGGCTTGCGTAGGGTTCTGAGCTTGAAGGGGGGGTGGGCGGGGAGGTCGGCTTGAGATTCTCTCTTTCCCTCACCCTCTGCTCCTCCCCCCACTCACGCATTCTCTCAAATAAATAAGTAAATCTTTAAAAAAAAAAGAAGCTTGACATAAAAAATGTGCAAGAATTTGTGCATGGGTGGCGGGGGGAGGGCTAGACTGGAGAAGATGAGTCTAACTTCCTAAAATATTAGAAAGCTTTCTTCCAAAGAGTGATAAGTCTGTTGTTTCAGGTGTCAGAACAAGGACAAATGAGTTGAATTTTGAGACATGAGCTACGTTCAATCAGAATTCTGGGAGTTCTGAAAAAGGTATCCTCACAATGGGAGAGAAGTTCAACTATACGTGCTCCACACTTGCTCCCAATTCCAGCTTCTGTAACCCGTCATTCTATTTGCTACTTGG
Source organism: Callorhinus ursinus (assembly GCF_003265705.2). Lineage (NCBI taxonomy): Eukaryota > Metazoa > Chordata > Mammalia > Carnivora > Otariidae > Callorhinus > Callorhinus ursinus. The sequence continues at coordinate 89,829,697 of NW_027397066.1, read as the reverse complement.
ATTTCATTTAGTTTGACATTTTCAATAATTACAAAATGCTTATTAATATCTTTAAAGTCTTTAAAAGCATATCCAACTAAAATTCCAACGAAATTTAAATCTCTGTTGTGGGCTGAATTGTGTCCTCATAATTTGTATACTGGAGAGCAAGAATTTCTGTCCCCTTCAAGGTCCTCGCTGGACTAAAAATCAGATTGACATGAAGCAAATTCACAGGAGAAAATAAAATTTAATAGCATGTGTACAGGGAATCCACACAGGCATGGAAATTCCAAAGACCGCAAAATGAGATATACTTGTCACTCTGGACTAAGAAGGGGGGTAGGGGCTTGGGACTTCAGAGAAAAAGGAATGTAATTCACAGGAAGATAAGAAGAGCAGATGTTTGGTAATTAGATGTTTGCCCTGCCACATAGATGGGTCACGCAGATAAAATTTATCTTTGCTAATACCCTTATTCTGGAATGACTTTCCAATTTAGATTCTTCTATGTAGTTAAGGGAGGGGCAAAAGTTTCTCCTGGGCTCGCAGGTTCTCCATTGACTACAGCTCAAAATAATCTGCATGCCAAAGAGACACATTCTCAAGGGGCCTGTCAGAACCCCTTCAAACCCTATCACTAATAACTCAGAATGTGACTGTATTTGGAGATAGAACCTTTAAAGAGGTAATTAAGGTAAAATGAGGTCATATGGATTGGCCCTAATCAATTTGACTGGTGTCTTTATAAGAAGGGATTAGGAAACAGATTTGTGTGCCCAGAGGAAAGACCATGTGAGGACACAGCAAGAAGGCCACCATCTGCAAGCCAAAGAGAGTCCTCAGCAAAACCAAACCTGCTGAATCCTTGATCTTGGACTTCAAGCCTTCAGAAGTATGAGAAAAGAAATTTCTGTAGTTTTTTTTTGTTAAGATTATTTATTTGAGAGAGAGAGCACGAGTGGTGGGGCAGAGGGAGAGGGAGAGAGAATCTCAAGCAGACTGAGTTGAGTGCAGAGCCCGACACGGGGCTCCATCTCACCACCCTGAGATCACCACCTGAACCAAAACCAGGAGCTGGACGCCCAACAGACTGCACCACCCAGGCGCCCCAAGAAATTTCTATTGTTTAAGCCACCCAGTCTGTGGTATTTTGTTATGGTGGCCCTAGCAATCTAACACAATGTTCTTCCTGTGGGGTCTTTTTTCCCCACTATATTTTGTTCAAGGATTGAAGTAGATTTTCTTTATTTTCTTGGCTCATGATTTCTTTCTTTCTTTCTTTTTTTAAAATATTTTATTTATTTATTTGACAAAGAGAGACACAGCAAGAGAGGGAACACAAGCAGGGGGAGTGGCAGAGGGAGAAGCAGGCTTCCCGCGGAGCAGGGAGCCTGATGTGGGGCTCGATCCCAGGACCCTGGGACCATGACCTGAGCCAAAGGCAGACGCTTAATGACTGAGCCACCCAGGCGCCCCTCATAATTTCTTTCAAAAAGGATTTTTTTTCTTATAACAACTTTCTTCTTCACTAACGAAAAGTAGAAATCAAGTAGATTCCTATACACAGTTGCTGTGTAATAGACTAAAGTCCTTATCACATTCTAGCAAATTTATTTAATATTATGGGGGTTGAGCTATAGGAAAGTTGGTATGGGAGAGGGTTATTTTAAACAGGAATTTCTCCCATGAGATTTTCTCCTTTTAAATATAACAACATGGGTAATATTATTCCCCAGAAATTCTCCAAGAACATTTCTCTTGGAAAAAAAAAAAATCCAGGAAGAGAGAAATATACATTCTAAGGGATGCTACATACTTCTCACAAAGAAAACAGAGAGGCCTCTCCCTGTCCTCTGTGTGGCTGGCGTGTAGCTATACAAGACTGATGGCTTCTCACTTTTATACCATGTGGGAAGAAGGTAGTGAGCCAAGTAGAAGCAAAACCGAGAGAACAGCATGGAGGGATTGAGGCGTTGAAAGAAGAGGAGAATTTTAACTGTCATGAGTAGTGAGGAAATATACATAGAGGTGTTGTAGGAAGCTTTACTTGTTTTTTTTTTTCTGTGAAAGATTTCTGTATTACATCTTTAAGTAAACCTACTAAAGATCTTTATTGTTTATCAAAATTAGTCTTGGGGTACCTACATCTTTAAGTAAACCTACTAAAGATCTTTATTGTTTATCAAAATTAGTCTTGGGGCACCTGGGTGGCTCAGTCGTTAAGCGTCTGCCTTCGGCTCAGGTCATGATCCCAGGGTCCTGGGATCAAACCC